>NC_090925.1:536060510-536363540 GCF_040938575.1 Ambystoma mexicanum | reverse complement strand
CCTCCTGTCTTATGCACGTGCCCTCCCTGTACTAATAGGGCCCCGCCCGGCCTTGCTGCATGTGCCTTCTGTGTTCTGTGTCCCAAGCACACTTTGAAATGAGCTTGGTGCCATAGGGGCCAAGACTGGGTCCATTGGGACCTTGCAGGAAGTGAAGTACCGGGCCCTTTCCCAGTGGGCATGACAGCACTCCCCTTCAAGGCCCCCTCACAGTGGACCTTCCCTCCAGTCCCGGTTTGGTGGGTTTGTCCCGGTGAAATTGTTTAATGAGTCGTGGGGCATGGACAAATTCAGCGGGTTCCCATGTACGATCCTATACCTGTAGCCCTCTGAATCCATGATATAATAAAGTTTTGAGTTTATTTTCTTGAAGTCCAGGATGTTCTTCACTTCATACTAAAGTTCACGTGCAATGATCTCTGGTTCTGGTGGTGTTGAAATCCGAGTGTCCTGTTTCACTGGCTTTAGAAGGGAGACATGAAAAACGGGGTGGATTTGCATGTTGGGTGGTAAATCCAGTTTCATGGCCGTAGGGTTTATGATGGCCTTAAATGGATATGGTCCCAAGTATCATAGTCGAAAGGCACAAAGTACTTTTAATGGAATGTTTTTGGACGCCAACCATACTTTATCCCCGACATGATATTGTGAAGCCTCCCTCCTGTGTCGGTCTGCAAATTTCTTATGTTGCTCCTTAGCTCGCTTTAAGTTTTCGCTGGCTTCTTTAACAGATCAAGTGATGATTTTGTGCAATGATGTAACAGCTGGCATTTCCAGCTCGTCCAGGGGGTCAAAGGAAGATGTTCTTGGGTGTCGACCGTTCATTGTGTAATAAAGGGTCTGTCCAGTGCTGGTATGAATAGAGTTGTTGTAGACGAACTCACTTAACCAGAGAATGTTTTTCCAGGAATCCCCTGTTTGTTGTAACATGCATCGCAGATATTGTACGAGCGTCTGGTTCGTCCTCTCCGTTTGACCATCGGTTTGGGGATGATGACTCGTAGAAAGCCGAAGATCAATTTGGGCTAGTTTGCAACACCTTCTTCAGAAGGCTGAAACAAAGTGAGTTGCCCGGTAAGAAACTAATACGGATGGGAAACCATGCAGTCGGACGATCTGTTCCAAAAATACTATGGCCAAAGTTGCTGCGGTAGGAAGTCCTTTCAGTGGGATGAAATGTGCCATTTTGGAGAATAGGTCTACCATGACCAGGATTGTATTAAACCCCTCGCAGGGTGGTAGATCGGTAATGAAGTCCATGAATAATGTATGCCACGGCGTTGGTGTTACCCACAATGGTCTCAATAGTCCTGCAGGATTTAGTTTTTGGGATTTGTTTTGTGCACAGACACAGCACGAGGTAAAGAACTGGGCGACATCCTTCCTCCACGAGGGCCACCAATCATTCTTATGGATCTTGGCTCTAGTCTTGGCGATCCTTGGGTGTCCTTCCACCAATGATTCATGATAATTCGCTATGATCTTAGTACGTATCTCCTTGTCCTGAACATATAGTCTTCCCTGGAAGTACAGCAGATTATCTCTGATGGAGTATTGATCTCCCTTACTCAAAAATTCCTTTTGGGCGGTCGGGTCCATCTGACCTTGGAGGTCAGTCTTTAATTCTTCCCAGCAGGTAGTGACGGCTATCTGCTGTTGAATCCGTTCTTTGGGGATGATGGCTATGGGATCGGAGGGATTGAAGGCGTCTTTATCCCCTCCCATTCTTGATAGAGCATCAGATTTTCCGGTGCGCATTCCAGGTCGGTAGGTAATTGCAAAATCATGTTTGGCAAAGAATAAAGCTCAACGGAGTTGGCGTGAGGATTGTGCCTTGGCTGTCTTCAAATATTGTAGATTACGGTGATCGGTTATAACAGTAACTGTGTGTTTTGCTCCCAAAAGGTAATGTCTCCAAGTTTTGAAGGCTCCTTTGATTGCTAGGAGCTCCTTGTGTGTAATTGCGTAATTTTGTTCAGGTGCCGAAAACTTGCGGGACCAGAATACTATGGGATGGAGCTGCCCCATCTCAGGGTCCCTTTGTTTTAACACTGCCCCCATGGCAATACAGGAGGCATCAGTTTTGACAACATATGGTAGATCAGGCCGAGGGTGTCGAAGTATAGGCACAGTCTATAAAAATGTGCAAATCCCAGAACACTTTGTACCCCTTTGGTAGATGTCAGGGAGGGCCATTTAAAAATAGCTTCAACCTTGCATGTGTCCATATGTACTCCTCGTGGAGTAAGCATGAAGCCCAAAAACTCGACCTCTGTGACATGGAAGGAGCATTTTTCTAGTTTAGCAAACAATCGGTGCTGACTGAGCTTTTCCAATACCGCTCTAACATGGCCAACATGATCTTCCTTGGACTGTGAATAGATGAGGCTATCATCAATGTAAACGAGAACACAGACATCCAGTAGTTCATGGAGTACATCGTTCATAAAGAACTGGAATGCCGCTGGTGCATTGCATAGCCCAAAGGGCATCACATGATACTCGAAAAGTCAATTTTGGGTCCGAAATGCTGTTTTCCACTCGTCACCACTTTTAACTTGTACGAGGTGATAGGCACCCGATTGGTCCAGTTTCGTGTAGATTTGGGCGCTCTTTACCTGATCGAGTAATTCTGGGATGAGTGGCAGAGGGTATCTATTCTTAACCATTATTTGGTTCAATGCCCTGTAGTTGATGCACGTTCTGAGGTCATCTTCCTTCTTGGGTACGAAGAAAAGTGCTGATGAGGCAGGGGACTTAAATGGGGGTGAATAAACCCGTTGGCTAGGTACTGGTCTAGGTAGGATCGCAGGTGTTGATTTTCTTTCTCCGTCAGGGCATATATCCGGCTGCATGGAATTTGAGCTCCGGATATCAGGTCGATCTGGCAGTCGTAGGGTCTATGTGGAGGCAAAGTATTTGCCTGTTATTTTTGGAATACATCTTGATAGTCCAAATATTCCAGAGGTAAGGCACCAGCAAGAGCCAGAATTGTTTTTGTCTTGCATATGGGTTTTTGCAGAGTCTTACGATAACAAGTTTTGGCGCATTCTTCCGGAAAGGTCAGCACTCATGTTTTCCAGTCAATCCTGGGCTTATCGGTCTCCAGCCACAGCATTCCTAAAATCATCTGGAACTGTGATGCTTCAATAAGATCAAAAGAGATGTCTTCCCGATGACCGTCCTGATATATCAGCATAACCTTTTCGGTGTGTTGAGTTACTGGTCCTGAGGATAGTTGGGAGCCATCCACTGCAGTTACGTTTTCTGCCTGTGGTTTATGAGGGAGGCCTATTCGTGTGGCTAGAGCCTGATCAATATAGTTACCTACCGCTCCACTGTCTATATATGCCTCCAAGGTGTGTACCTCTGATGGTTGCAGGTGGTGGACTATAAGTACTGGAATGACTAGATGTGAGGTCTGAATTACCTTCTTGATTTCGCTCGACAAGAGGACCCCTACCCTCGTCGGGCGCTGGAGTTTTCCGGAGCCGTGTCTTGTTCCTTATCGGTATTATCTGTTGCACCTACAGTTTTCTTGGGTGGTTTAGTGGGGCAATCTCAAAGAAAATGTCCTGCCTTGCCGCAGTATAACCAAAGTTGTTGCTGCCTCCTTTTTTCTCTCTCTGCCTTAGATATAGGGGCCCATATCCTGCCGATCTACATAGGTTCAGTTGCCTTGTGGGCCTTGTTTGGATTGTCCCTGGGTCTCATGTAGACTGATCTCCCTTCAGTCCTTGTGCAATCCAGTTTTCTGTCTTGTAGCCTGTGATCCATTTGGAGCGTTAGGTTGATACACTCTGCACAGCCTTCAGGAGCATTGACCACCTATGCTAACACGTCCTTTAGGTCCCCACTTAGTCCTCAATAAAATAGTGTGGTTCTTTTCTCATCAGGCCAGTTGGTCTGTGCAATGAGGCGATTGAAAGTGGCTATATATGTCAGCAAATTATGATTCCCCTGTCTTAAGGACAACAGTTTGTTATCCAGGGCCTGTCCTTGGGTGTGCCTTGCAAACAGCTTTTCTAATTCCTGTAGGAATTCCCTGAAATTGTGCAGCACATGGTCATCCTGGTTGAGCAAGGGTATTGACCAGTCCCCTGCACTGCCTCCTAGATACGAGAGTACAAAAGCCACCCTGGAACTATCATTCGGGAATGCACCTGGGCGGCACAGAAAGTACATGCAACACTGATTCATAAATATGGCAAATTTGTTGGGGTCGCCAGTAAACCGTTCTGATGGAGCCAGCGGTACAGCCCCTGGGGGTACCACTTGAACTGGCGGTGATGGTGGCAAAGGGGCTGGCACGATTCCAGGTAACGAGACCTGCCCTGCATGAGTTTGAAGCACTTGTCTTGCCAGTTTGTCGGTTTGTTCTCAAGAAACGATTAAGTCCCTTCTTAAAGAGTTGTCTCTTGTCTGGAGGCATGCACTTCAGCCTGTAGTTCCCCCAGCAATTGGCCCAACTGGTCGGTCTAAGAGGTATTCATAGCGCCCAGGCAGAGATTCGGAGAGCCTTCGCATTGTGTTACACTCACCTGGTCTCTGCGGGGGCGTTGGGGCACAGTTGGAGCCCTCCCAGGAGTTGACTCCCCCGGATCGCTTCTCTTGCCCAACTGCTGCTCTTTCGGAGCCCCGGAATGCTGGGACTGTTCTTGTTTTTATGTAAGGATGAGCTCTCTGTCTTGCTTTCCTTCAGCAGGGGCACTGTAGATGGACCTAGTTGCATCACTTGTCCAGATTGTGGAGGTCCAGACCGGCTGCGACCATTCTGTCTCGAAGGTAGTTGATCATAACTATGATTATTGTCTTTATTCTTATGTTAATTCTTCCCCAATTATTATTGTTCGTAACTATATATTGTTCTTTCTCCCCTTAGTGATGAAGATGGCTCAGTGCGCGTGATGGTGAAAAGAGCCTATTCCGGATGGCCCACCGATGGTAAGTAGACAGTTCCAGAAGCAGCGCCAAATTCGTGAGTTGCGCTGCTTTAGCGTGTTAAAGTCTATGCGACTGCTCACCTTTTATTTCTTATTCCCTTTGCAGGTGCGGCTGGTCGGTGATAGATGGTGAGCAGTCTCCGGGCTTCTACAGGCTGCCGAAGTTGAAGATCTGCGTGGATGCTGCGCCTGAAGATGCCCTGTGTTGTTGGGAGCTCAGGACAGATGAGGATGCTGGGTGGCACCAGCAGAGGATTCCAGAAGACAGGTAAGATGGATGTGGCTGCTGCAGAGTCGGAAGCGGTAGCGGTGCTGCTTCCAGCGATGGCGTGGCTTCAGGTAAGATGCTTGAGGTTCCCAGAGAGTGAAGACGCACGTGCTGAACCAGGTAAGATGCTGGAGGGTTCCGGAGACTGAAGACGCACGTGCTGAACCAGGTAAGGACTTCTGAACGGCGGTAAGCGTTACTCTGCACTTAGCAGACTAACGCGAAGCGCCAGTATGTGGGTGGGGACGGGTTATATAGCCTTGCCCCAGCCACTCCCCTTAGGCCCCACCTTGTGGCCCCACCTTGCTCCTCCTCCTGTCTTCTGCACATGCCTTCCCTGTACTAATATGGCCCCGCCCGGCCTTGCTGCATGTACCTTCTGTGTTTTTTTGTGCCAAGCACACTTTGAAATGAGTTTGGTGCCATATGCGCCAAGACTGGGTCCATTGGGACCCTGCAGGAAGTGAAGTACTGGGCCCTTGCCCATTGGCCATGACAGTTGACCAACTATAACTTCGAGGAAGCTGATAACGTCATGACAGACTCTGACATAGATGCATTAGACATGGAGCACACATGCATCCCTGCATGAAGTTACGCAGGCACTTCAGATCGATTGCTGATAGACATGAAAAACATGGTATTTAGGAGCCTATTCCTTCGAGCCAGGCTGAGGCGGTTTTTCCCATGGAACTGAAAGCAAGATGATACAAAGTAATATCCGGTTCAAAGCCAAATGTTCTTTCTCATGGCCTAGGAGATGGGAGATGGTAACTTGTTGAAAACATGCAGCACCTTCAGGGTCATTCCCACCACCCTGGGTAGTTGCATTTGGCCTAGTGACTTTCCAAATCTCCACGGCTGAGAAGACCCTCTTTTCCCAATCCCTATACACCCTCCATTCTAAACTCATAATCACTGCACACTAACCTGTAACATTTGTACTCGCAATATTCAGAGGTTGTCACAGGAAGAGCCACCAGATATGGTTTATCCAATTGCTACTCTAACCCCTTATAGAATGTATATGTAAAAGTACAGAGAAGTTAGGTGGCACACTGCGCCAGTGATAAATGACACTCAATACAAGTGTGTATATAAGAAATAGATTTATTTGTTACCAAACTAGAGTTCCTGGGTACTGAACCACAGTCCTAAATCATTCTAGGCCAACATCATCCAAATGGTGGCACGTGCTAATGTTTCTCGTATGACCCGGCTTTGTCAAGGCATAACAAATTCAAAGCAATTTTAAACAAAATACAGGTTATTGTCTCATATGGTCAGTTAATTATAGCGTACATCACAATCAATTTGTCATCAGTCTTTCCTTAAATTGTTAATTTACGATCGAAAATATTGGTAACCATTAAATGGTCGAGTTCTGTCCCAATTACTGTATATGCACATCCATTGCTAATACATCATCATACTTGTTGCATATTAATACTGTTTCAAGTTTGTGTGTGAGATCACAGTCACTTTACAATTGGCATTTGCCCATAATACAAATACACCTGTAAATATAAGGAAAGTGTGGTAGAAGGAAGAGAAAGAAGAAGAAATGTGTTAGGGAAGAAAATCACTGTTCTATATTTCTTGTCATCCATACATCCTGGATGGATTTCATGAAGGCGTTCAGGCAATCACCCTGCTGGCATATTTAAGAAAAGACATTGGGCCTCATTCTAACCCTGCCGGTCCGGAAACAAGGGTGCCTGTAAGCTTACCAGACCAAATTGTTTCCGTACCGGCATATTACAGTTCTGCCTGCCGGAGCCGCCGGAGCCGGCATGCCCGACAGGTATGACCCTGCCGGGCACATCGGCCACAGTAGGCAGACCCGCCACAGAGTGCACCAACACTGATAATAATGGTGCAGGTGCTTCCGTGTACCCATTTCCATGTAGTCCTATTGGACTTCACAGGAATGGGGATTCATGAAAATACTGCGCCTGACTTCCCAGCCGCCGGGCTTGGAATAGCCTGGTGGCACCGGGAAGTCAGGTGCTGCTAATTTTTTTATGGGTCCGGCAGCCACCCGCCGGTAGCACCATCAGGATTACCGCCACACCCGTAATGAGGCCCATTGTGTCTACAGACATCACCATTGTTCTAGGTAGTTTACAAGTAACTATACTTCAGTATAATTATATTGTGAGGAGACCGTTGTCTCATAGTATCTGGCAAATTATCTATGCTAACACATACTATGCATAAATACATTGGTGTTTTATTAAGGCTAAAAATAAACACATGGCTGTGCAAGTGAGCTAAGATCTTATAAAGAATATATGCTAAGTTTCTTCATGTTTACAGTCGATTACCTCGGTATTCCTTGAATCTGTGCTTTAGCAAGATCCCTGTTGTGTAGTAGCTTTGTTGTTATAGTTCCTTGATAATGTTATCTGAATGATGAAAACCTTATATTGATACATGTTGCATGCATATTATTAGTGGGAAATGTATTCTCTAGCAAAATGCATGGTTATTGTGAAAATTATATTGATTGTCCAAATACCTTTAGATATCAGTATTGTCATTCTATGTTTCAAGGTAGGTCCTTCAATCTGCAGCAGAATTCTATTCTTATATTTTTGGGTACTATAGGATCAGAGGAGAAGAGAAAGGGTTGGTCTATATTTCTAGGTGATACCCAATGTACAATAGAACAGAATACAATATTTGCGCCTATTTCTGAGTTATCTTACTTTGTATTTGTATTTTGTGTTTGGTTTATTTATACAGCGCACCGGGCCCTCAGGCATCTTGGCGCATAACATAGGAGGCTGTAGATTTCAGGATGGCGGTTGAAACGCGATGGTGTCATGTGCTGGTGACGTAATGACATCATCACCTCCCATTTGTAGGTGCTCATCACAGCATTTTGGTCACTACAAGCACCGTAGGCGATTTTAATTATAATAAAACACTTGGTGAAAGTGAAAAACGAAAGTGAACAGAAAACAGTCCAAGATTTAGGATTGTTGGGACAATATCAATTGTGCTTGTTAAAGTATACAACGAAAATGAACAATAAGCAGTCCTATGGTTCAGGATTGTGGGGCGATCATTACACATGCTTGGCATGAGGGATCCCATGATTGATCAGGTTTAATCGTGGTCCCTGCTTAAGCATGTGTGCAAGTCTTTACACAAATAGGGTGTGCACATTGTCCAACAGCAATAAATGATTAAGAGCATTTTCTTTTTTTATTATAGTAGTTCCTGCTCAGGTGAAAACAATTGAAAACTATCATCAATGTGATTCTACACTGTTTAAGCGCAAGTGATCCTGCATTGATGAATACCTGAAGCTTGCATGCAGAGCACACACACACACATATATATATATATATATATTCACTGAAAAAACTTTGGGGTAGGGAAGTTATGGTTAAGTTGGACAAATAAAAACCTATGAAATTCAAAATTCAAAGAAAAAACTTTGCTCGCACCACCACCATGCACTGCTAAGACTAACACCCAGGACATCAAAGATGGCATTACAAATGTCATTGATGACATCACACATGAAATACATTTTGATGAAAAGTCTCTACAAGGAGTTGTGTTTATATTGTTGATAACAAGATGTCAGGAGTGATCGGGAGACCTATCATGAACTACTTAATCTATTAAGGAATGTACTCATCTAATATCATTGTATTGGAGTGTTGTTGTTAATACAGAAACCTAATAATATATAAACATAGGCAATGACTGCAGCATGCACCATAGAAGTACACTATTAATAATATTGTCATTTTGGATAGTACAATAATGAATGCTCCCTTATCAGAGTTTTGAGTAATGTTAAACATGTAATAACTAGCTAACAATTCAAGACTTACAGCACTTGTGCTGGTACAAACAAAACATATGAAGCACAACAATGCATACAAATCAGAGGCACATACAGGGAAACTAAAGTAAGGAAGAAAGAAACTGCATCATCAGAAAATAATAATGACATTAAAGTTTATCTTTATGTATACAAATGAACTGTATGTTTGAGGCCTGCTCATTTCCCTATGTATGTGCACCATGAGCTCAGACCAAATCCTAAGGAAAGTACTTAAAGAACACATGTCAAGGTTAACATCTAGATACATAGCACCTTTTTAAATGTATTATTCTGACTGCCAGTGAACAAAACCACCTGGCCTATATATGTCAAGGAACAAAAACAAGAGGCCCAGATATGTGATGTCATCAGTGATGTCATCAATGACATTTATGATGTCATCTTTGATGTCCTGAGTGTTAGTCTTAGCAGTGCACAGTGGTGGTGGAGTTATGGTTGCTTAGCTTACCATAACTGGTGATTTCCAGGGGTTTTTCGGTTTTACTTGGAACCATAACGTCCATTTAACAAAGTTTTTTCTTTGAATTTCATAGGTTTTTATTAGTGCAACTTAACCATAACGTCCCTTTAACAAAGTTTTTTCAATGAATTTCATAGGTTTTTATTAGTGCAACTTAACCATAAGGTCTCTTTAACAAAGTTTTTTCAGGGAATTTCATAGGTTTTTACCAGTCCATGCTATTTTGCTACAATTTACTAATATCATACTTACCCAAAATAGCAATATTTGTGTCCAATTTCCAAAGTTTCAACTTAAACTCTGCCATTTCACACCATCTGGAATAATTTTTAACACTTCTATACACTTCTTGCAACTATTTCAACTAGTTTTGCATCCGTAGACGTCTACGAACATCTGACTTCACAGCAGAACTTCCGGACAGTGCCACATAACCATACGCTGGCGCGCGGCACGATGACGTGTCTGAGAACCTGTCTGCACTGCATGATAAGATCTCTGCTCGGCAGACAGTTTGGAACTGCATTTTCTACTGATCTAGGAACTTCCAACTTCAAAATGTCCCTTGCACAGCTCCAACACCTATTCCTACTCATTATCCATTAACAACCTAGTGCACAGTACATACTTTTAGCAAAACTGCCATTTATCTTAAAATGGCATCAGCTAATGCCATCCCTCCTCCCCAAGAGACACCACCACTGCTGTAATCAAGGAGCATGAGAAACAGTGCCCCCTACCTTAGAAATAACACACACGCAACATTTTCCCTTGTCCACCTATCCCTCCATATTAGTGTTTGGTTGCTCTTCCCTCATTTCCCTCCCCACCTTTCCTTCTCAGCTATGCTGCCAAAAAAATACATCCAAAAACAACAAACGACCTATTCCTTTAGGAACCACCTTTCACAGTTAAAAAATAGAACTAAAAAAAAAATGTATAGACTCCATCTACTTTATATTTCTCAATAAAGTACATAGACTAAATAAGATTTTCCATCATTTCCATTTGCATTTTGTGCTATGCTAATGGGAATATTGTGGCGTTCATCCTCTGTTCCAGGGACTGGAACGGTGGATACCTGCCCAGCAGCCCAAGTTATCAGGCCAAGAGAAGCAAGGGTGGATAGTGAGTTCTCTGGACCACTATCTCCCCCTTCCAGCCCCTGAAATGGGGGATGAAGGCCATTAGCACCGTAGGTTCCCAAAGCGGGAACCTGGGGTGCTAAAAAATAGGACTTTTCTTCCAACACCGGGACGCCTGCAGCATCCAGGTGTAGGAAGGAAAATCCTTTTCCAGGATGCCCTCATGGAAAGGCGAGGTGAGGGTTCCGTACAGGGACCCTCTTCGCTTTCCATAGCAGCCTGCAGAAGGCAAAAAGAGAACCCTATAACCATATTACTACGAGCACATTTTTCTTCCCTTTCAAATCTATCATAATTTCGAATAACTTTACCACAAAGCCAGACCCAGGAGGACATGGCCACTTTAATCCTATGTTTTGTCCCTTGTGGTCATGGCCAGTAGCCAGATTGTCTGGATCAAGACCTTATTCCATGACCCGGACAATCTGGCCACTGCCCATGGCCACAGGCTACCCCTCAGTCACTAAAGGTATACCGCTATTTTTTGTAGCTACATTATGACACTTGTCAAATAATAAAACACTGGCACATTTGCAAAACCATGCTTGTAGGTCCTTGTCAATGCTCCTTACGCAAGTTTGCTGGTAATCCACCCATGTTTTATTTTTTCAAAAGTGTCAAATGTATGCACATACAATTGTCATGTAACCTAGCCCCCACTTGACAAAATCCATTCAGACTTATGAAAACATCTAAATCTAGATCTATAATCTTTTTGCAAAACGTTGTGTAGATTTGTCAAATGGCACCACATTTATAAGCCTTTACAATATTTTGGGACCCCCATTCTAATTTTGCTCCCTCTCGACAGAACCCCCCCAAACTTCGCAAAAACATGTATATCTTGATCTATTATCAGTTTGACAAATGAAGTGTAGATTTGTCGAATGGCACCTCATTGATAAGCCTTTAAATTATTTTGAGACCCCCTCTAATTTTGCCCTTTCTTCACAAAATCCTACCAAAATTCGGAAAAACATTCCTATCTAAATGTATTATCAGTTTCCCAAATTAAGTGAGGATTCGTAAAATGCCACCTCATTTATAAGCCTTTCCATTATTTTGGGACTCCCCCTTCTAATGTTGCCCCTTCATGGCAGAATCCCACCAAACTTTGCATACTCACTCAGAATCAGCCCAGGAATATACATGCAGAATGCAATGCAGTTCCATTAAGTGGCGCCAAAGTAATAAGCCATCCAAGAACTGCATTTCACCAACCCTGTAATGCCAAGGTGTTTGCGAACTTTTCAGGACTGTTCGCGGACTTTTGTGGTAAAAACCACCCATTTTTTTAATTCTTGCAGCCATATTCCATCCCATCCTCATCACCCCTCACCTCCCCAGAGATTATTTGACAAGTTTGACAAGTGCAATGTTGTGTTTTTTAATACGTTTTTACCGCGATGTCCGCGGACACCGGCCGATGTCCCAAGATGGTGGGCATTTCCAACAATCTGACGCACCTCACGCTTCACACCAACCAATCAGTGAACACGTTGGGTGTCCGCGGTCATGACGCAATTAGCTAATCGGTGTCCTGTCCGTGGAGCGAACAGGGAAGTGTGTCCGCGGAGCGGACATAGATAACACTTATTTTTTTGCTTTATGTTTTGGTCATTTTAAAAAATAAGTACTGGACGGATTTACACCAAATTAACAAAAGCAATGCTTTAGGGACCAAGCCGCCACTCCTGCTGCAAATTCGGTGAAAATCCATCCAGCGGTTTGGGCTGTAGGCATGAGCAAAGTTTTTTCCCATTATTTTTCTGGGGGAAAAAGACGTTTTGGGACCCCCCCTATAACTTTCCCCCCCTGGACCAAACTTTGCAAAAAAATTCAGAGTCGGCCATATACTTTTTTGCAAAGTTTGGTGAGGATTCATCCAGGGAGAGCGAAGTTATAAGTCGCTCAAAAAGTGCTCTTCCTATGGAAACAGCAACTTGACCATAACTACACAGCCACTAATATATATATTACACGGCCTGCGGTAGCGGGCATGTAGTTATGGTTAAGTTGCTCATCTCATAGGAAGAGCACTTTTTGGGTGGCTTATAACTTCGCTCCCCCTGGACGAATCCTCACCAAACTTTGTATGTGGCCCACTCTGAATTTATTTGCAAAGTTTGGTGAGGTTTGGTCCAGGGAGAGCAAAGTTATAGGGTGGGTCCCAAAATGTATTTTTTTCCCATAGACATGATGGGAAAAATCTTTGCTCACGCCTACAGCCCAAACCGCTGGACGGATTTCCACCAAATTTGCAGCAGGAGTGGTGGCTTAGTTCTGAAAGCGCGCGTTTGGTGTAATTCGGTCCAGTAGGTTTTTTTTTAATGGCCAAAATGTAAGGCAAAAGAATTAGTGATATCTATGTAAGCTCAGCTGACAAATTTCCCTGTTTGATTGCTTAATCGGCTTGCGTCATGTCTGTGGACATGCAACATGTTCGCTGATTGGCTGAAGTGAGGCATGAGGTACGTCACATTGTTTTGATGCGCTGCCATCTTGGAACCATGGACAGCGCTGCGGCGAACAGAGGCAAAATACAATTTTAGGGAGTGTGTTGGTGTGTAGGAGTGCTTGGGAGGTATGGGGAGTAAAAGATGAGTCAAATACTTTATTTGTTTAGGTGGTAGGTGCCCCTGATGTGTTCGCCATGTCCGTGGTCATAGCAGCTGTCCGTTGACATAAAAAATGCACTACTAGCTATTTTACTTTAGTATGATGTTGGTTTTGGGTTGTGAGTAGAGCATTGATTGTAATTAATATCCCCTATAAGCAGTCCACATACCACAGTCTAAATGTTTGGTAACATAGGTGTGTTATGCTGCGGTGGTTGTGGCCAGGGCCTAGAGTCTTGGGTGCATGGCCGAAGGCCGAAGGCCATAGGCTCTAGGCCCTGGCCACAACCACTGCAGCATAACACACCTATAGAATCAAACACCCATCAAATATCCACAACCCAAAAGTTTGTGTACTGTTTCATTTGGAGAGTTTGTATGTGAAGTTTTGGCTAGGCTATGCAGTTACGATTCTAGAGTTTGTAACCAGGACTGCGGCATAAGATACCCATGGAAGTAAACATTTTGGATTATGGTGTATGGTTAGATGTTTGCTTGAATGGGTGTGTTATGCAGCAGTGTTTGTAAGTCCATTTATTGTATACTTACTAGTTGAGTTTTTTGTGGTTGTTTGTAGTTTTTTAATGACATGGGTAATTGGACCAGACATTCTTTTTCGATCACTGTGATAAAAGAAAAGATCATATGTTAGTGTACATAGTTCATAATGAGTTATTGCATTGCTTAATAGACATTTCTGTATTTTTTGACCGTCATATTCAGTACTTTACAAGTATTATAGTTCAAACCAGTGTACTGCGCAATTTGCTCAGTTCCTGAGTTTGTTTTCTAAATCATTGGGTCTGTGGAAAAAAATCCATGCTGGATTAAAAAAAAATACTATGTTGTGGTACAATATGTTTCTCTCATTGTTTTAGTGTTTATTTCTTGTTTCTTGCTAATCTTCAATATCAATAGTACATCTAAAGTGCTGATCTATGATGATGGAGTTACATGTAAAGTTCTTGGATGTGATTGGTGGATGATTGTGTGACTGCTTAACAGTAGCCAATGAGGAAAAGGTGCAGAGAGTGAAGTGGAAAGAGTAGAAGGGCTGCCCCACTGTTACGCACTCTGCGGACTCCGCAGCTGTCTGGGGACAGGATGTGCCACATCGAGGGTTTCTCAGCAAATCAAGCATGGAAAGGGGACTGAAGGGATCAGCCAATCAGATGTTGAGGTTGTGGTTTGTGTTGAAAGTTATGTGTAGTGAAGATGGCAGAGGTGGAAAAAGTCAGGGTGCTGGTGGTTGGCAATATGTTTGTGCATGGTTTGGAGCAGTATGCTAAATGCAGGAATGTGGCAAACAATTTTGATGTTAAAGGAGTGGAGGTGGTGTGGAGCACTGTGCCTGTTTTCAATATGCAGGGAATTGTACACGTTTGTGGAGATATGGGCAGGCTGAACAGTCCAAATGTAGTTATTTTGCACTGTGGTGCTTTGCATTTGGGCTATGTCAGTGCCCCTACTTTGTTGGAAGATTTGGACCACTTGGTTCATGCAGTAATGAAAATACTTTCAAATGCCAAGGTTATTTCTTCTGGTTTAGTACCTAGGGCAATATGGGACAATAGTTCTGTTTTTGTCCTCAGCAAAATATTGCTAGGTGTGCAATCAACCGAGGCATGTTTTCTTTCATGCTTAGGACTGGTATGTTCTTTTGTAATAATGAGAACATTCATTCTGGTAATGTTTTTTATTTTAAAGAATATGGCATGTCATTATCTTTTATGGGAAATGCCATGCTGTTTTGGAACATAATGGTTGCTTTGGAGAAGCTAATGGGAAGATTTTTGGAGGAAAATAAGAAAAAAAGCCCCAAAAAATACAAAATAAAAGGTGTTTCTGAAGCATCTGCAAAAAAACGTAAAAAAGGCACTTTTCGGAGCAACCTCAAAAGGGAAATGGGGCACACCATTTAAATTTTCATTCCCCACGCTCTGATTTTTTGATTTGTCTGCAGACACTGCGATTGTCCGCGAACAACGCCTATCACATAGAGGGATTTTGGGTTGAGTGGCATGCAAATGAGACTGAGCAGAGCAAGGGATTGGTCAATAAGATTTACTGGGTGTGTTGTGTAAGGAGAGAGTTTGTCAGAAAGTCTTTTTCCCGAGAGAAGAGCAGATAGCTATGGCTGTGTGTTTCTGAAAGCAGATTGTTTAGATTTTGGGAGATTCGTGGATAAATTGGTTGGAGATGCATGCAGATCACTGTTGAGTGGCTGCACATCTTGGATTCTCTCATGTGGAAGTGCACTGGCGTGGAGTGCATGGAATGAAGTGGGTAGATGTGTTACCTCAATGTGCTTCTTTGGTGACAGAGCGTCATCCATACATTATTATGTGGAGGGAACAGTTCAGGACATGTGTCTGGAATCTCTTTGCAATTTGCAATGAAAGAAGGACTTGGGAAAGTCATGGACATGTATCCAAACTCCAGAGTCATCTTTGATGTCCTGGGTGTTAGTCTTAGCAGTGCACGGTGGTGGCGCGAGTTATGGTTGCTTAGCTTACCATAACTGGTGAATTTCAGGGGTTTTTCAGTTTTATTTGAAACCATAACATCCTTTTAACAAAGTATTTTTTACAGAATTTCATAGGTTTTTAGTAGCGCAACTTAACCATATCGTCCCTTTAACAAAGATTTTTTCACTGAATTTCATAGGTTTTAGTAGCGCAACTTAACCATAACGTCCCTTTACCAAAGTTGTTTTACTGAATTTCATAGGTTTTTGGTAGCTCTACCTTACCATAATACCCCTTTAACAAAGTTTTCTGACTAAATATAGCTATAGATAATATAAATTTGATAAATGTTTACTGAGATTCCCTTAGCTTACATACATATAACATAGAAAATACTGAACCCGCTGCCCCTGCTAGTGATTTTGATGTCCGCGGGCCGTGCGCATGTCTGCGGACGGATGCGGTCACCATCAACACTATCCAAAAACTCAGGGGGCAACTTACATTATTGTATCATACAATAAAAATACCAAACATGTTTAAAAAGCACCACATAAATACATTACATTTAATAATAAATAAGAAGTGGAAACTGTGTATGTAAGACCCCAACCATCCACTGAAATAGCGTTTGCAATATAATGGAATACACCAAAAAAAAATATATGCCTCCAACAGAATTACCTCACAGAAACAGTACAGCAAAAAGCAAGAGCATATCTACGCAGCAGTAACACCAAAGGTTTGTAACTAGTAAGTACACAACATTTATTTCATATATTTATACATTTTCTCTATTAGGTACACTAAAACTAATATTTATTTTTTTTTACACAGAAATGTCCAGTACTTTGGAATGGCTGGAAGAAAATTTCCCATGAGATGAAATGAGTGAAGACAGTGATACTGATGGTAGATACAACATTTCTCTATATAAGCCATTTAATAACCATTACTTTTAACAGACCATACAGACAATAAGTATAATATACCAAGAGAGACATTAGAAGATCCTCTGAAATGAATGGAACTAAAAATGGATATGTTATTGAAAAACTTAATTCTTATAAAACAGTTTGTTGAGGACCACATTAAAGAAAACATTAAATATCACTGTCCCACATGTACCTGTTCTCCCTCTCCATGTCCCAGCCAACTAAGCCCAAACCCTCCCCAGCAAGAAAAATGTTACGATGAGACTTCCATCCCTTCCTCCCCTCCCATACATCATGTCCAATCCCCTAATTCACATGTATTTGTTTCAGTTTCTGATTCCCCCTCTCTTTTATAATTTTTATACTGTTATACAATAATGACATTTTAAGTGTGTTCTTAGTATATGCCTGTGTCTTATTTTTTTTTAAAAAAGGCAGTTAGGCTGTCCGCGGACAGCACAGGTGTCTGTTATATCCGCAATTAACAAAATGGGGGTGTCCTAAGGACACTATACCTGTCCATATTGTCTGTAATTAAAATGGATGTTCCCTTAGAACACACAAGATGTCCGCCTGTTCGCAATTAACCAAAATGCAAGTGTCCTAAGGACACTATGGGCCTCATTACACGTTGTGCGGTAAAAATGGGCAATTACCGGCATGGCGCAATTAGCGTGTCCGCCCTCGCAAGAGGCCACCAATTGCGTGTCATTACGAATTCGCGGGCATGAGCATAGCGCCATGCCGGTAATGACCTTACCGCCATGCCGCAAAAGTCCCCAAAAAGTCCCTTAACGGCATCGTCGAAGTAGAGCGAATCAAAATAAGTGTCCAAAATAAGCATCCATCTCTAGCAGATTTTGTATAAAAAGTTCAAACAAAACAGCTAATACAGTCATTAAGCGAAACAAAACAAGCTTCCAGTACAGAAACTTTCCCTCCTCTATCAAAATGTAAAACCAAACAGAAAGTGATTAACAAGACTTCAACTACCACTACTGCTAACACTGCACCTATACATTTTAATGTAGTGGCAAGTAAGTATACCAAAAAAAATGTTTTACAAAAAATGTTCACCACAGAGTCCTTCAGAACCTTTTAAAAACAGGAGAGAAAACATGCACAACCTTTAAAACCTACTGTAGAAAATGTATCCTAGAAGCTCTCGTAGACAGTGCAATCCTTCTCAAAAGGACGTTATTTATTTTGGTTTTAAACAGAATGAAACCACTAAAAAAACTAACTACTAAACAACAAAAAAGACTTCTCAAAAATAGCTTCTTAAACATCTGTGGAGGGGAATGGAGTCACAACATGAACACAGAACCATATATTAATGAAGAAGCATATAAACAAATGCAAACAAACCCAATTTCCATACATAGCAGTGGGCGAGGGTATGAAAATCTTAATAACACCATTATTGAACAAGAAACTCTGCTTACAAAACTATCCCCAGAAAACTCAGTATCACCTCCCCAATCTAATGAACCAAAACGTCCAGTCTACAAATGGCTGTGAACATCAATGGGTAACATTGCCAAAAAATCTTTCAAATCTTTATGCCAGGTCCTCAATCAGTATGTAGAAAGCAAACACAAATTCAAAATAAAATTACTACAAAATATGGATGCCTGTCCAGTGCGCAAATATACAGGACTACAAAGACATTCATTAGCCTGCATTTCATATGAACACATCATTCAACTATAAGACCTCTAGTCCAAAAAATGTACTATGCTAAAAGTTCTGCTTTAGCACTAGTCAACTTAAATAACAATCTTCTACATGGTACAGCCAAACAAGTACTCGAAGAAATAGACCATATCCAGAGAAAATATTTTGGAATTGAAAGCCACTTACAAAATGAAACAGATGTACAACAAACTAGCAACTAATGTACAATTAGCAACCTTCTATTAAACACATACAAAAAAGAAATACTAAAGTTTAAAAGTACCTCCACTGAAGTACCAAACCATTTGGTGGAAATCCGTCCAGCAGTTTGAGCTGTAGGCGTGCGCAAAGTTTTTTCCCATTATGTCTATGCGAAAAAAAAAAATTTTGGGACTCCCCCTATAACTTTGCTCCCCCTGAACCAAACCTCACCAAAAAAGTGCTCTTCCTATGGGATTAGTAACTTAACCATAACTATACAGCCACTATCGTGGCTGTGTAATTACATGGCCCGCAGTAGCGGCCATGTAGTTATGGTTAAGTTGCTAATCCCATAGTAAGAGCACTTTTTGGGTGGCTTATAACTTAGCTCTCCCTGAACGAATCCTCACCAAACCTTGCATAACAGTATATGGCTCACTCTGAATTCTTTTTGCAAAGTTTGGTGAGGTTTGGTCAAGGAGGGGGAAAGTTTTAGGGGGGGTCCCAAAATGTCTTTTTTCCCCATACACTGAATGGTGAAAAATGTTTGCTCACACCTACAGCCCAAACTGCTGGACGGATTTTCACCAAATTTGCGGCAGGAGTGGCAGCTTGATCCCGAAAGTGTGCTTTTGTAAATTTGGTGAAAATCCATCCAGTAGTTTTTTTTAAAACAAGCAAAAAGTAGGTCTAAAAAACCTAGTGATATCTATGGCCGGTCCGTGGACACACTTCCGTGTCTGCTACGTCGACAGGACACCGATTGGGTAATCGGCTTGCGTCATGTCCGTGGACATATGACATATTCGCTGATTGATTGGGGTGAAGTGTGAGGTGCATCACATTCTTTCAATGCACCCACCATATTGGATCCGCAGACAGTGCGGCGTGGAAGTGAGCATAAATTCAATTTTGGGGAGTGCGTTGGTGTGTAGGAGTGCTTGGAGAGGGTGGGGAAGTAAGAGATGGGTCAAATGCTGTATTTGTTTAGGTGTGAGAATGCTGTGGTGTCCGCAGTCACCCCGGTTGTCTGCGGACATACTAAACACTGGGCACGCTACTTGCTATTTTACTTTACTATGATGTTGATTTTAGGTTGTTAGTAGAGCATTGGGTGAAGTGGGTATGTATTGAAGAGTTTGTGCGTTGGTTGTAATTATTATTTTAGAATGTTAACATATGATCTTTTCTTTTATCGCACAGATCGAAAAAGTATGTCTGGTCCAGTTACCCATGTCATGAAAAAACTGCATACAACCACAAAAAACTCAACCATTTTGACTGCATGACCAACCTAACCATAACTACACAGCCACTAACGTGGCTGTGTAATTACATGGCCTGCAGTAGCGGCCATGTAGTTATGGTTAAGTTGTTAAACCCATAGGAAGAGCACTTTTTGGGTTGATTATAAATTAGCTCCCCTGGACAAATCCTCACCAAACGTTGCAAAAAAAAAGTATATGGGCCACTCTGAATTATTTTTGCAAAGTTTGGTGAGGTTTGGTCAAGGGAGAGAAAAGTTATAGTGGGGTCCCAAAATGTCTTTTTTTCCCCATACACTGAATGTCGAAAACACTGGGCGCGCTACTGGCTATTTTACTTTACTATGGTGCTGATTATGGGTGGTTAGTAGAGCATTGGGTGAAGTGAGTATGTATTGAAGAGTTTGTGCATTGTTTGTAATTATTATTCTAGAATGTTAATTGAAATGGATAGGTTTTGAGGTGGATGTGTTATGTTTTTGGGTTCTGGTCATTAGGTAGGTGTTTGCTTCTATAGGTGTGTTATGCTGCAGCAGTTGTGGCCAGGGCCTAGAGTCTTGGGTGCATGGCCAAAGGCCTTCGCCCATGCACCCAAGACATCTTGGCCCTGGCCATTTTGCCCAAGGCTTTCGGCCATGCACCCAAGATTCTAGGCCCTGGCCACAACCACTACAGCATAACACACCAATACTTTACTATGGTGCTGATTATGGGTGGTTAGTAGAGCATTGGGTGAAGTGAGTATGTATTGAAGTGTTTGTGCGTTGTTTGTAATTATTATTCTAGAATGTTAATTGAAATGGATAGGTTTTGAGGTGGATGTGTTATGTTTTTGGGTTGTGGTAATTCGGTAGGTGTTTGCTTCTATAGGTGTGTTATGCTACAGCAGTTGTGGCCAGGGCCTAGAGTCTTGGGTGCATGGCCGAAGGCCTTCGCCCATGCACCCAAGACATCTTGGCCCTGGCCATTTTGCCCAAGGCCTTCGGCCATGCACCCAAGATTTTAGGCCCTGGCCACAACCACTACAGCATAACACACCAATGCTATCAAACATTTTGTCTGTGGTATGTGGGCTGCTTAAAGGGTATGTTTTCAAAATTTGAGTACTGATTGGTAGTAGTGTAATAGTGTTAATAGGATAGAGAGATGATGTGTGTTAGTTTGTTGGATTGTGTTCAGAATGTTGGCATTGAAGACTGCAGGCATTTTGGGTTGTATTTATTGGTGAGGTGTTCATTTGCATGGCTGTGTTATGTTGCAGTGTTAGTGAGTCTAATTATTATATAATTACTGTTTCCTTTGTTGCGGCTGTATGTATAGTTTTGACCAAGCCATGCAGTCACGATTGTAGGGTTTGGCAACAAGCACTGCATCACAATATACCCAGGGAAGCAAACATTTTGAATTGTGGCCTATGGTCAGGTGTTTGCTTGAATGGGTGTGTTATGCTGTGGCGTTTGTGAGTCCAATCATTATATACTTATTGTTTGACTTTTTGTGGTTGTATGGAGTTTTTTCATGACATGAGTAGTTGGAGCAGACATTTTTTTTCAATCGCTGTGATAAATCGAAAGATCACTTATTAGTGTAGGTAGTTTATAATGAGTATTGAATTGCATAGTAGACATTTCTGTATTTTGTCAACCCTCATAGTTAGTAGTTTAGAAGTACTGTTTGTTCATTAACTCATTGGGTCGTTGGAAAGAAATCCATGCTGGTTTAAAAAAAACCTTTCTACGTTGTGGTACAATATATTTCTTTCATTGATTTTAATAGGAGAAATTGAATAGGTTTATGGTTTTTGATTTGGAAGTGGTGGTTGTATTGTTGCAATTAAACAGCAGTTGGTGTATTCTAATTGTTTATTTCTTTTTCCATTTTAGTGGTATTCATCTATCTGTTTGCTTGTTGCAGATTTCTGGGGCAGTTAGATACCTGCTGGCGTATTCTTTTTCTTTTTTGTTGCTTCTTAGCAGTATTTTTTATGTGTTTACGTGTTGAGAATTTTGGGGCAGTTCGATAGCTGTTGGCATTTTCTAACTGTTTATTTCTTGTTTCATTTTAGTGGTATTCATTTATCTGTTTGCTTGTTGCAGAATCTTGGGGCAGTTAGATACCTCTTGGCGTATTCTAACTGTTTATTTCTTGTTTCATTTTAGTGGTATTCATTTCTCTATTTGCTTGTTTAATAATCTTGGGCAAGTTAGATACCTGTTGGCATATTCTAACTGTTTATAGTTTTGAAGTTGAAGTTTTGTTCATGTTCATACACAGATTAGTTATTACATTTTGGTATTAAGAATATTAAGTAAGCGTTTACAAGACTTGCTGGCAATCTCTATTTTAGAGTAATGGTAGTATCATTACATTAGAACCATCCACAATTCTTTTTTTATATATGCAGTGTTGTGACCTGCATTGGTTGTGGCTCCTGCATGGTAGATTATACCTATTGTTGTGAAGGTTTTCTTACCAAGTGATACTTGTGTGAATCCAATCAGCTTGCAGTTGTTTTTGGTACCATCTGCATTGTAACGTAAAAGCATTACAATTACGTATTTACTATGTGTCTGTATTCGTAAGGAGGAGCGATTATCAGAAATGCAGGTACATAATCTGCTATGGTTTGCATTTTGTACAAGTTGCTGAAATGGAATGGATTCACAGTTAGGTATGGATACATACAGAAAGCGTTCATTAGGAACTTCTTCTTGTGCGACATGGCTGCAAAGAGTGCATGCATGTTTCCACATGTATGAAATTTGGAAGATTTCATTTATAGGTATGTTTTTGTTTTCTAGTACTTGTGGTAAGTACATTGTAAATTCTTGTGCATCTTCTTGTGTGTTTACAGTGAATTTGACCATTCCAGCACAGTAGTCCATTTACTGCCTTTTTCCAGAAACACTGTAAGTGTTAGCAGGATTGTTGGTTGCATTTCTGTAAAGGACTAACATTTGCAAACACAATTGGTCTGTCCTGTGTAAGTAAATGTTGTCAATACTTGGTGGCAATTGGAATAGAATATTGATTGCCTCATTTGCAAAGCAATTTACACCAGTTGTATTTGAACATTTTAATGGACCTGACAGTTCTGTGTCCAAGTCATTTGTTCGGAGTGCGCGTTGTTTCTTTGAAGAGGTAGTTAATTTTGTTGTGCAGTAGATTCTTTTTTGGTTGTGGTCCTTGATGAAGTATTAGTTTCTTTTAATTTCTTTGGAGGAATTGCTGTGAGATCCTGCATAATTTGAGTCTGACGTAGTTATCTTTTACAAAGTTTTTCTTTTTGTGGAACAGGATAGGTTTTTAGATGGGGGTCGTAGAGTGAACACAGCCTATTGTATTCTAGAATGCAAGGAATACCAGCATTTACTTTACTTGCATCAAAGTTTATTAGAAATAGTCTGTAAAGTGTATGTAAGCATGATAGTGCTACATAGCTCATGAGTTCTTTAAACACTGTGCTACCAATATCTATCAACGCTTTATCTAGGGTAAGACCTTGTGATTTGTGAATGGTGACTGCGTATGCAAGAGTTAGAGAACATTGTTCTACGTACATACATGTCTTGAAAAGAAGGAAGTGGGCTGTTGAGCGTCCTTTTAACTTCTGATAGTTTGACAAAGAGAATATTGACAAACTGAAAGTTCTTGTCATGTGGGTATATTTGAAAGCCAAAACTGTACCAAGTGCTCCATTAACTAGTCCTTGGTCCACGTCAAGGTTACGTTTAAGCATTACTCTACTGTTTAAAGATAATTTTAATATTGTTTCCAAACCAGCTGGGTTAGAGATAGATTTGTCTAGGGTATTTAGCCTTGTTGCGGCTTGTTGACACATGGTAGTGTCATACCATGTACGTCCAGATTGTCTGTGGAGCAAATTTGAAATATTGCTTGCATTTCTTTTAACCTTGTTTCATTACATTTTGAATAGCTTGCAAGAGTTGGCATCAAGGACATGCAGTTTAAATTTTGGTGTGCTAATTGTTCCATGACATCAGTAGCACATGACGTATGGCCATAGAGTGCATGGATGTGCCTGGTTTTTAATATAGTTTATGCTTCTTGAGATAGTACATCAACTGTAATACTTTTTAAAATGTTGGCGTATGTGAGGTCTGCAGACTGACACATGTTTTTAGTTAATTCTTTGTATTGGAAATGTTGCCAAAGTTTGACATTCCCTATGCTGCCAAGAGTTTTACAGCATAGTTTGTGTCCTAAGGTTTTAAAAATAGGTTCCCCTTTAACTGGTGTTAATTGAAGAAGATCTCTGAAAACTATAATGTGTTTTCTCCCAAAGAGTTCTTCATAGTAAATTTTCAGGACCTCTTGTAATCTGAGGTGAATGAAGGCTAACATTAGGTTGGAGACCATGCTTACCTCATCTATTAGCAGCATTTTCATTTTTTTGAAAACTCTGTGTAGTTCCATTGCTACTTCTGGAGAAAGTTTGTAATAGTCTCATTCGTTTTGGTGCACTACTGGAAGGAGAAGTAATCGGTGTAAAGTGACACCGCCTATGTTGTAGGCAGCTAAACCTGTGGGGGCAGTTACAACAGCTGACAGTGTGTTGTTTGACAATTGTTGGAGGAACTTGCTGATGATTTTAATTAAGAACTTTTTGCCTGAACCAGGTTGACCACTCACGTATAGCAGTATACGTTTGTAGTATTGGCAAGTAACATTTTTACTTTCATGCTGCACACCATGTTGTGTTATTTCTTGGAAAATTCTATGCTGCTCATTATTTAGTTTTAATTTTAGCAGTGCAAAGTCTTCTTTAGATTGCTCATAGTGACACATGGGGCCTCATTACGACATACCAGGTCAGGGTTCCCTGAATGGGACATACCGGGTCATTCCAACCTTGGAGGACCCGGTATTTCCCCATTCAGGGAACCTATCCCCATTCCCATTTGAGCCCCCATAGGGTTCAATAGGAATGGGGAGGGAGCTAACAACGGGCCCGTTAATAACAGGCCCGTTGTTAGCTCCCTGGCCCTTTAGCGGCTCCCACTAAGGGACCTCGCAATGCGGTGGTAAGGGGTTAACAGCACCGGTATCCTTACCAGCGCTGTTAACCCCTTTCCGCTGACCTTGTAATGAGGCCCATGGTGTTTTCTACTTCTGTCATGGCTAATACTGCCTCATTTGCTATTAGTGGCTGTCCAAGCGGTTCTTGGCTTCCTGTTACAGAAGGTTGACTACTGTCAGGAGTGTCCACATCTAGTTGCACCTGGAGCTCGTCTTCTTGTTGCTGTTCATTGCGCAACATTGTTTTGTACTGTGTAATGTTTACGTCTGTTATAGTGCTTTCATTTGATTTGAAAGCATCTTTGTAGGAGTCATAGGTATCTAGTAAATCTTCTTCTTTTCTCCATGGTTTAAAAAGTTGTAGCAGGGACATGTAATACAGTTCTTTATGTTGAGGAGTTTTAATGACAATTTAATATAATCAATTAAGCTTCATTTGGTAAGTTTCACTAAGCTGCCTTCACAATTTTCCACTCTGTATCTACCTTTCTTGTCATCTGGTTTAATATTATTTTTGTATGTGAAGTTTTGGACTATATATGGTATAGACACATGGTTTCCAAAGTGGTACTTCTGTTTGGGTAGTATGTGTCGAGTAAGTTGTTTTTCAAAATGTTTGGCTGTTGGGATAATTTTTGGCTATTGTTTCTATGTCTTCATATGATTTGAGAACTCTTTTTCTAGATTTAGCAGGACCAAGACTTAGCCATACTATATTTTCAGATTTTCCATACAAGGCAGTACCGGTTAAATGGTCTGCATCTTCATAGCAGCCACATTCTGAATGGAAGAGCATTTTTATGCCTAAGCTGTGCAATTTCTATGATAGTGTTTTGTCAGATGATATGTCATCCCAGAAGTCTTGGAGCTCTGTTTTTTCTTATTTGGTTGAGTAGGCTGTGACATATCGTACAACTGCAGTGGAATTGTCTGCAATTTTCTGCACATCTATATTTGGATTCCATAGGAGGGCAATGATTGCATTGTAATCATTGATGTATTGTGATCCTTCTGTTCTTTTTATTGAATATGTGTTCTTTAGTGATTTACCTTTGACACTTTTCATTTTGTGTAGTATTTCCCTTTGTTTTTATATTTGCGACGACAATACTTCACACATTTGTGTCTTTGAAATTGTAAAATCTGTTCATGAAGGTCACTATGTGTCATTTGTGAAGGCATTTCACAAGTGACATATTTTTGGATGAACTAAAAAAACAGTGTCATCACTGTCCTGACCAAATTTAGGAGCATCTTTAATCCACAAAATCATGTGGATGTGTGGTGCTCCTCTGTCCTGGTATTCTTTTTTCCAAAAGAAGTGTTGCACTTCTCTGAGGGGAAGTACCATTTTATTACAAATTAAGTGTAGCATAGCAATGATGCGATGATGGAAATATCTTGATACATTTACAGGATCTAAAGTGTAGAGTTCTCCTGGTGTTTGTATATCTATATTTGTTTTGTTTTTGTTTGCTATGTGTAGGAAATCATGTAAATCTTTCCATGCATATTCTGCACAACTTAATGTCACAAACCAAGTGGGTGGACCAAGGTTTCTTATCATACAGCGTATATCTACGTGATGTCGGAACCATTATTCTTTTGTACCACGCATGTTTGCTAAAATGTTTGTAATGCTTGACTATAAAACCTCATCTTTTTCTTGCACTTTTTGTAGTAATTGCGTAGCTGACATTTTTGAAAATTGGTACATGATTTTAATGTGTGTGCAACTCCGTAGCATAGAGTTGCTAGTTCACTTTCAAAAAGAAGGTGGAATATGCATTCCACGTTTTGTCTGAATCTGGGGTCTACAGAATACATTTGTGAACAGCGGTATTCTGATGCTGTTATTTGTGTGGGTCTTCCACCGCACCTTCCTCCTTTTTCAGTAGGAAAGAGTAGAGGAAAGGCACATGCTTCTATACTTTTTTCCCATATGCTGATTGGAGATCCTTTGGCTTGTCGCATTGGCTAAGTTTCCAGTGTATCATCTATGCTGTCTTTAGAGTGTAATGGGTGAATTGTAAAATGGTCTAAAATAATGGATTCTGTAGCAGGATCTAGAATTTGAAATTGCCAAGTTTATGATGAGTCTTGAATTATTTCAGTGGTTTCCCTCAGGTTTTCTTCAATATTTATTTTTTTGTAGTATTCATTGTTGACTTTTAGATATTGCAGGGCTTGTCTAACTTCATGTAAGTCCACGAGTTGTTGCCAAACTTTTTGTCTTTTGTAGGTACGCTATTTACTAAGATAATTAAAGGTTGGTCTATTGGACGTTGCGCTCCCAGACTGTGTACATTTTCTTTAGATCTGATGGCAAATAAACTAATTTGCCACAAATGCCTTTCAGTAATTCAGAGGAAAGTAGTTTTGCTGTTTTTGGTAGAAGGCATATTATTGCTTGAAATGGGTGCACTGTTTGAATTATGATGCTCTCATACAAGTTAAGTTGTTTCAGGGGTTTTGGTAGTGGGAATAATTCCAAGTTATTTGTGATAGCACGTGAAGGTGTTTGGTTGTTGTCAAGCTTTGCAGTGCAGTGACTGCAAAGTATTAAGGGGTCTGTAATTTTGTATGTTTCCTGCTATAATATAAAGAGCTAATTGGAACCACTAGGAATCTTCATTGTCTTTTATTTTGTACATTATGTCTACAGTTTTTGTGCTATTCTTATAAAAAGTCCCGCGGCAACACTCACACACATGATCTGGTACTTCAGCAGGTGTACTTTTAAATTTTAGTATTTCTTTTTTGTTTGTGTGTACTAGAAGGTTGCCATATGTAAAGTTGTTGCTAGTCTGTTGTAAAGCTATTGCATTTTGTAAGTGTCTTTCACTTCCAAAATATTTTCTCTGGATACACTCTATTTCTTCGAGTAGTTCCCTACCATGAAGAGCAGGACTTTTGGCATAGTACATTTTATGAACCAGATTTTCTATAGTTGAATTATGTGTTGATATCATTTTGATATGGCGGAAGGTGCTTTTGCAAATAGGTCCAGAAATGCAGGCTAATTAATGTCCTTGTAGTCCTGTGTGTTTGTGCACTGGACAGGAGTCCATCCTTTGTGATAGTTTTATTTTCAATTTGTCTTTGCCTTTCACATACTGATTGAGGAACTGGCATAAAGATGTGAAAGATGTTTTGCCTATGTTACACATTGATGTGCACGGCTATTTGTAGACTGGGCGCATTGGTTCAGTGGAATGGAGAGATGATACTAAGTTTTCTGGGGATATTTTTGTGAGCAGCGTTTCTTGTTCCATAATGGTATTGTTACATTTTTCATACTCTCGTCCTGCTATTTATGGCAATTGGGTTTCTTTACTTTTGTTTGAATGCTTCTTCATTGAAATAAGGTTCTAGGCTTGTGGTGTGACTCCATTCACCTCCACAGATGTTTGCAAAGCTATCTTTGTGGATATTCTGTTTATTTATCGAGAAGTCTTTTTTGTAGTTTAGTAGTTAGTTTTGTTAGTGGTTTCATTCTGTTTAAAACTAAAATAAATAATTTCCTTTTGAGAAGGATTGCACTGTCTATGCAAGCTTTTAGGATTAATTTTCTACGGTAGGTTTTAAGGGTTGTGTGTGATTTCTCTCCTGTTTTTATGAGGTTCTGAAGGACTCTGTGGCAGAACATTTTTTGTAAAATAATTTTTTTGGTATGCTTACTTGATTTATAGGTGCAGTGTTAGCATTAGTGGTAGCTGCCGTCTTGTTAATCACTTTCTGTTTTGTTTTACATTTTGAAAGAGGAGGCAGAGTTTCTTTACTGCAAGCTGGTTTTGTTTTGCTTAGTGACTGTATTAGCTGTTTTGTTTGAACTTTTTGTACAAATTCTGCTAGAGGTGGATGCCTATTTTGGACACTTTTGTTTTGATTTTGTCTACTCTGCGTTGCTTTCTATGGAGTTGCTTTTTGGTAGGCATTCTTTGGGTTGGGATAGGTTGGGATGTTGTGCAGTGTATGTCTGCTTTGTGCATGAGTGTCTGAGTATGATGGCAAGCATGTATGTAGAGGTATGTGATTGTGCGATGGGCTGTTACTTCAGGTTTGGAAGGCTATTCTCATATTTGTGTTTTACTATACTAGTGTTCAGATGACAAAACAAAGTATGCACCTGCTGAAGGACAAGCAGTAATACTGAATCTAATGCTGCAGGGTTAATACAATTGTTTGTTCTACAATACTAGAATTCTACAGTGTTTGAGTAACAGTTAGAACATTATGGCAGTATTGCACTTACTTTTTAGGATGGAAAGAGCAGGTTTCTTCTGAGTTCTGGTTTGTACTTTAGACGTTGCTGGTTTTCAGGGGAGGGGTCTTCACTGCAATTGTGAAAGGAAGAAGTTAGCAAATATGTGTGTTAATAGCACTGTTGTTAATGTAAATATGAATGCATAGTAGTAGTAGTGTTTTCTGATAACTGTGCATAGCATGTAGATACAGTGGGCCTCATTACGACTCAGGCGGTAAGGGTTTTACGGCGGCGTTAACAGCGCCGACCCTTACCGCCTGAGTACGAGGTCCCTTAGCGCCATGGCGGACTTAACACCTGCTTTTAGCAGGTGTTAAAATCCATGGCGCTAAGGGACCATGGAGTTAATTACGCCTTCCCCACTCCCATTATGCCCTATGGGGCAAAAATGGGAATGGGGAAGGGTAAATGGGGATTGGGGACTTACCGCCCCGCCAAGGTCGGAATGGGGCGGTAAGTCCACCAACCACCATGGCGTAAACGTAGTTTACGCCATGGTGGTAAAGTCACGGCCCAGGCGGTAACTTACCGCCTGGGTCGTAATGAGGCCCAGTTTCCTTTGTCTATGTGCATTCTGTATATTTTACTTAGAATCTGTCAGTTGAACTTGCCTTAGAAATGATTACAATAGTAAACACACAGTGCACACTTGGCTTTTTAAGGCAGTGTTATTGGATGTTAGGAGATAGGAGAAACAGCTTTATGCTTTTCTTGCTATTTATATGAGTAAATGGCAGGAACTGTGGGAAAAGCATGCAATGTGTGCATTTGTGAAGGTGTGGGAAATAAAGCAGAAGGATTTGATGGGTTCAGCAGCTTATTACTCTCCAGGATAGTTGTAGGGGAGAAGGTTCAAACAAGAAAACCTGGAAAAGTGGCAAAGGGACAAGGCATGTTTACCAGAGTGGAGGTGATTAGCAAACTACTCGGTGATACTGTGGTGCTTGGAGATGGAAGAGTCTGAAATAAAGTAAGGGTTGCAATGAAGGGTCTGGTGCTTGCATTGCAGACTGGAGGGAAGGGGGGATATGTTACATGTGTTGGTTTACTACACTGTTTGTACATAGTTGTACATGATGGGATAGACATGACTGCACCTGTGTATAGTTGAATGATGTTGTAAATTCTAGAACGGAATGGGCAACCAGCTGGAATGGGAGAGCTGTCTAGATTGGAAGAACAGGTGTAGAGGCAGTGGTGTTGTTTCAGCTAGGAGCCTTTCCAATGATAAAGGCTATCTGTGTGCACAAATAAATATGCATGTACTCATCCTGTCTGCATGTAATTATATAATACCTTACAAAGCCTTTTCCCACAATTATACTGTTATTTCTCCCATCTTTTAACATGAAAAGACTCTTTGTTAGTCAGCTTTGTGTGTTGTGTCTGATTACTATTAAAATCATTTGTAAAGGAAATTCAAATGATAGATTGTATGTAAAATATCCAGAATGCATAGGAAGGAAATTGTATGTACCTCCTATGCACTATGATGCATTAAATGCTATTATGGTTGAACATTGGATACATAGGTGGCAGTGGTTACACAAATGACATAATGAAAGAAGAATATAAGAGTTTGCACATTACAGTTAGTAATATGGGTAAATAAAAATTAGGGGAGCAGACAGCTTTGCAAGTGACACTTGATCATAGCAGATGGGAGAAATGACAGTAAGCTTTTTTACAGGTTATACAGGGTAAGTGGCAGTTACCCTGTTTATATGCATTTATGCAAGAGCTGTACATGTACTGTGCAGAAAATATTCATACCTGTAGTTTGTGTTCATGCATATGGATGTGCATGAATCTGCAAGCAGAAATCTTGGAGAGGTTAACAGCAGTTGTTGCTGTAGGTGCTTTGCAATCACAGCCCAATTGTACTCAGAGTGATGAACAGTACATCTAAAGTGCTGAACTGTGATGATGGAGTTAGATGTCGAGTTTTTGGATGTGATTGGTGAATGGTTGTGTGACTGCTTAACAGTAGCCAATGAGGGAATTGTGCAGAGAGTGAAGTGGAAAGGATAGAAGGGCTGCCCCAGAGTTACACGCTCCGTGGACACCGCGGGTGTACGGGGACAGGGCATACCCCAATCCGGGGCTTCTGAGCATGAAATGGGAGTGTATTTTGGGGATTAGCCAAGCAGGTGTTAAGATTCTGCTTTGTATTGAGAGAGGATGTGTGTAGTGAAGATGGCAGAGGTGGAGAAAGTCAGGGTGTTGGTGGCTGGAGATATGTTTGTAGATGGTTTAGAGCGGTATGCTGTCTTAAAACATAAGGCTGCCAGTTTTGGTTTTGAAGGAGTGAGGATTACTGGTCAACTGTGCCTGGTCGCAATATGCAGGCATATGGTTAATTCCAGACATTCCGGACATCCGTGCTGTCCGCGGACACCGTAACAGGCTTTTAAAAAAGAACAAGACAAAGAGGAATATAGTAACAGCACACATAATATTTTACTATTGTATAAAAGTATAAAAATTATGAAAGAGAGGGGAAAGCAGAAATTGATAGAAATACAGGGGAATTAGGGGTTTGTACATGTTGGATGGTAGGGGAGGAAGGGATTGACGTCTCATATTAACGTTTTTCATGATGGGTTTTTTGGGGATGGTTGGCTGGGACATGGAAACGGGGTACAGGTACATGTGGGACAGTGATATTAATTTTTTTCCTTTATATGGTCCTCTACAAAGTTTTTAAAAATAATGAAATTAGTCATTAATAGATCAAATGTTTCCTCTAAACACTGCAGATGATTTTCCAAGGTGTCTGTTTCATTGTTAATCTTATTGTTTGTATGTTCTGTTAAAAAAATATATGTTAAGTACACATACAATAATGGCTATTCATTGGTTTATTTAGAGAAGTGTAGTGTCCACCATTAGTATCACTGTTTTCACTCATTTCATCCTGAGGAACATTTTCTTCTAGTCATTCCAAAGTACTAGACATTTCTCTGTATAGGAATTAATGTAGTGTACTTACAAGTTTGTTTTTTAGTTTTGCTGTTACTGCTTCGTAGAGGTGCTGTTGATTTTTCCTGTGCAGTTTCTGTGAGGTAATTCTGGTGGAGGCATATGTTATTTTTTCTGTTGGCATGTTCCATTATGTTCCATATTCTATGTAATTGAACTGTTGGTGTCTTACATATACAGTTTGCCCTTCTTATTTATTTTTGAATATAATTTATTTATATGCTGCTCTTTGAACATGTTCAGTGTTTTTATTGCATGATAAAACAATGTAAGATACCCCCTGAGTTTTTGGGTAGTGTTGATGTTGACCGAGTCCGTCTGCGGACATGCGCATGGTCCACAGGCATCAGAACCATTGGCATGGGACAGGGGGTTCAGTATGTTCTATGTAACATGTATATAAACTTAGGGAATCCTACTAAATACCTATCAAATTCTATATCTGTATTCAGTGAAAAAATATTTTTTAAGAGGATGTTATGGTTAAGCTGCACTCCAAAAAAACCTCTGAAATTCAGTGAAAAAACTTTGTTAAAGGGACGTTATGGTTAAGTTGCACTCCTAAAACCTATGGAATTCAGTGAAGAAACTTTGTGGAGGCTCTGCATGAAAACTAAAGGCACATGTGATGTCATCAGTGATGTCATCAATGACATTTGTGATGACATCTTTGATGTCCTGGGTATTAGTCTTAGCAGTGCACGGTGGTGGCACGGGCTATGGTTGCTTAGCTTACCATAACTGGCAAATTTCAGGGGGTTTTCGGTTTTACTTGTAACCATAACGTCCCTTTAACAAAGTTTTTTCACTGAATTTCATAGGTTTTTAGTAGCGCAACTTAAACATAACGTCCCATTAACAACGTTTTTTCACTGAATATATATATATATTGAGAACAGCATATAAAAACATTGTTTGGTCGAGTCGCACTCCTCACCTGATAGTTCCCAACACAAGGTTCCAAATACCTTGTCACGGACCAAGAGTCAACAAAGAAACTACGCCGGTTGTATGCCCTTTGACAGCCTTTATTTAATAATTGCAGTTCTTTAAAAGGTGAAAAAATTCCAAGTCAAATCCTTTGCCAGACAACAGCCTGACGCGTTTCGCCACAACCTAATGGCTTGCTCAAAGTTACTCCTCCCTGTGGGAGTTCGTTTTTAAAACCAAACCCCAAACACCACACTGAAAAACATAGAAAAGGTGACTTGCAAAAAGGTCGCACCATAGCTAGTATCCATGTTTGTTTGGGCTACCAAATGTAAAGCACCCTTATGGTTGGAAACGAAGGAAATGTGCTTGAAAAATAGAAGCACAATTTCCAACGTTTATAATGAAGCGTGCGTGTTCATACCAATATCATATTGCAAAAACCACAGTATTTGGCTAAAATCTGCATGTACAATTAAAAGGCACATTCATTATAACATATAAGCAGTTGAGCTTCTATATTTCTACAATAACGTAGTAAGGAATGTTGTAGGGTTTTAAAATGCAAAATGCATTTCCAAAGGTCAATTTAAAAGTGCTTAGTGCATTTAAAAAGGTTTGTTTTCCCTCTTAAAATGTTCCCAGCCCATAGGCTGCTATTATAGTTGCAAAGTGCCACAATAGTCTAAAAATGTCAGGGAAGTTATATAAATATATATATGTATAAAATAATACAGTATATTGTATTGAAGTCATTCACTGGCTCATATTAGTATATACATTTCACATTCCCGGTGCATCAATGACGTAGTGTAAAGTGCATAGTGCATTCCTATGACAAATTAATGTGTCACATTCTTAAAGCAGCATTGGCATGATATAAAATGTATAGTGCATTCCTATGATAGATGAACCGTATATGACCCTTGAAACCCAAATGCAAGGTGCAACAGCGCATTTCTATGATGAATATACCTTGCATAGCATGGAAAAAACATAAAAAGAAATATAGTATAAAGTGCCATGTGCTAAGTGCTACAATGGATTAGTATCCAGGCACTTCAAATTCTTAGTTTTACCTTTTCGATCACTTAGACAAGCAGATTTACATTAGATATTGGTCTGAAATAAAATGATATTGCAAGTCACCATAAAAGAGTGAATGGAATAAAAATCCATAAACCAAAAATCAAGGAGAAAAAAAGGGGGAAACCCATACAAATAACCAAACGTTGAGGATTATAATATATGGTCCTTAAATTTGATGATAGTCTCTTTCTGGGCTCTCCGTATTGGATATAATAGAATGGCTATGTTCACAAGAAGGTATACAGTTCCTCATCAACATTGTGGCCAACAGGGGTCTTGCTCTCAAAACCTAGAATACATTTTGTCTCTCTCTCTCTCTCTCTCTCTCTCTCTCTCTCTCTCTCTCTCTCTCTCTCTCTCTCTCTATATATATATATATATATATGTTACATGGACACGGTAGCGTCCATGTAGTTATGGTTAAGTTGGTGTTTCCATAGGAAGAACATTTTTTGGGTGGCTTATAACTTCGCTCCCTCTGGACGAATCCTCACCATACTTTTCAGAAACAGTATATGGCCCACTCTGAACTTTTTTGCAAAGTTTGGTGAGGATTCGTCCAGTGGGGGGAAAGTTATAGGGGGGGTCCTAAAACTTTTGTTTTTTCCCATAGACATAATGGGGAAAAACTTTGTGCACGCCTACAGCCCGAACCGCTGGATGGATTTACACCAAATTTGCGGCAGGAGCGGGGCTTGGTCCCGAAAGCATGGTTTTGCAAATTTGGTGACCAATGACCAAAATGTAAGCCAAAAAAATGAGTGATATCTCCATTTGATTCGCGGACGGGCTTCCCGGTTCGCTCCGCGGACAGTGCCCTAATTGGCCGAGCGGCATGCGTGATGTCCGCAGACATCTGACGTGTTCACTGATTGGACAGTGTGGGGCGTGGAGCGCGTCAGATTTTTGGTGGCGTCCGACATCTTGCATTCGCGGACGACCGCGGACAGCGAGGTGAAACTTGGTTTAAAGATTGTATTTAGTGGAGTGTGTTGGTGTGTAAGAGTGTTTGGGGAGGGTGGGGGGAGTATGAGATAGGTGCAAGTGTGGATTTGGCCATGCACCCAAGACTCTATGCCCTGGCCACAACCACCGCAGCATATCACACTCATATGCCATGCACCCAAGAGTCTATGCTCTGGCCACAAGCACCGCAGCATATCACACTCATAGTGGCTTATAGCTTTGGGTCAAAAACAAATTTATAAGGAACATTGTTATAAGCCAGTACGGGTGTGATATGCTGCGATGGTTGTATTTATCATGTTATACTTACTATTTGGTTTAGTAACGGGAGTCCATGCTTTTCTTGTTCATTTCTGTGATAAAAGAAAATAGCATGTTAGTATTAGTATTTTATAAAGACCTATTACATTGTACAAACAACATTTTCTTTTTTTTTTTTACCCTTATATTTAGTAGATGGCAAACCAGAGTACTGTGCAATTTTCTCAGTTTCTGTGTTTGTTGCTAAAATCATTGGGGTTGTGGGAGAAAAAAATCCATGTTGGATTAAAAAAAACCTTTTTGTGTTGTGCTACAGTTTATTTGTTTGTTTGTTTTCAGTGTTTACTTGTTGTTTCTGGCTAATGCTTTATACATTGGATTGTTCCAGTTTTTGGGAGCAGTAAGATATTAGGTATTTGTTTGGATATTGTAAGATTTTGGAGCAGTTAGATACCAGTAGGCGTATTCTAACTGTTTATTTTTTTTATATAATTTCGTGGTATTGATTTATCTGTTTGGATATTTCAAAATTTTGGGACAGTTAGATACCAATTGGCGTATTCTAACTGTCTGTTTTTTTCTCTATTTGAGTGGTATTAATTTATCTGATTAGTTGTTTTAGCATCTTTGGGCAGTTAGATAGCTTTTGGAATATTGTGACAGTTTATATTTTTTTACTACAAGTGTACTTAAGGTTTAAGTACAGTTTAGTTATCAAATTTTGGTTTTAATAACATTAAATAAGCGTTTGTAAGATTTGCTGGTAATCTCTGCTTTAGAGTAATGGTACTATCATTACATTCAAACCATCCACATTTATTTTTTATATATGCAGTGTAGTGCCCTGAATTGGTTGTGGCTCCTGCGTGGTAGATTATACCTATTGTTGTGAAGGTTTTCCTACCAAGTGATATTTGACCATGTGTGAATCCAGTCAGCTTGCAGTTGTTTTTGGTACCATCTGCATTATAACGTAGAAGCATTAGTATTACCTAATTACTATGTGTTTGTATTACTAACGTGGAGCGATTATCTGAATTGCAGTTCGAACATAATCTACCATGGTTTGCATTTTGTACAAGTTGCTGAAATGGAACGGATTCACAATTAGGTATTGATATATACACAAAGCGTTCATTGTGGATTTGTTCTTGTGTCACATTGTTGCAGAGAGTGCATGTATGTTTCCACATGTATGAAATCTGGAAGATTTCATTTATAGGTATGTTTTTGTTTTCCAGTACTAATAGTAAGTACATTAGAAATTCTTGTGGATCTTCCTGTGAGTTTGTAGTGAATTTCACCATTCCAGCACAGTAGTCCAATTGTTGTCTTATTCCATAAACACTATACGTGTTGTCAGGATTGTTTGCTGCATTTCTGTGAAAAACTAACATTTGAAAACACAATGGGTCTGCACCGTGTAAGTAAATGTTCTCAACAATTGGTGGTAATTGAAATAGAATATTCATTGCTACATTTGCGTAGCAACTTACACCAACTATATTTGAGAGTTTAAATGGACCAGGTAGTTCTGTATCTGATTGCTTTTTTTGGAGTTTGTCTTCCTTCTTTGAATAAGTACCTGGTTTACTTTCCCTAATTGATTCTTTTTTGCTTGTGGCACTTGATGAAGTATTACTTTATTTTACTCTCTTTGGAGGATTTGCAGTGACATCCTGTTGCTTTTCTGTTTGATTTATTTTTCTTTTATAATGTTTTACTTTGTGTGGAACAGAATATGTGTTTAGATGGGGAGTGTATAGTGAACAAAGTCTATTGTATTCTAAAATGCAAGGAATATCAGTGTTTATTTTACTTGCATCAAAGTTGATTACAATTAGACCGTCAAGTGTACATAAGTGTGATAGTGCTACGTAGCTCATGCCTTCTTTAAAGACTGTGTTACCAATGTCTATCATTGCTTTTTCTAGGGTAAGACCTTGTGATTTATGAATGGTGACTGCATATGCAAGAGTTAGAGAAAATTGTTCTCTGCGTACATACATGTCTTTGAAGAGAAGGAATCGAGCTGTTGAGCGTCCTATTCTTTTTACTTCTGAAAGTTTGTCAAAGAGAATATTGACAAACTGAATTTTGTTGTCACGTGGGTATGTTTGAAAGCCAACAACTGTACCCAGTGCTCCATTAACTAGTCCTTGGTCCACGTCAAGGTTACGTTTCAGCATTACTCTGCAATTTAAGGATACTTTTAATATGTTTTCCAAGCCTGCTGTGTTTGAGATTGATTTTTCTAAACTATTTAGTTTAGGTTTGTAATTTTGACAGGTGCATTCTTTGTTTTCATGTTGTACACCATGTGCAATTTCTTGTAAAATGCTATGTTGCTCATTGTTTAGCTTTGATTGTAGTATAGTTAAGTCTTCTTTATCTTCATACTGACACATGGTGTTTTCTACTTCTATCATAGCTAATTCTGCCTCATTTGTTATTAGTGGGTCTCCCAGTGGTTCTTGGCTTCCTGTGACAGAAGGTTGACTACTGTCAGGAGTATCCTTATCTAGTTGGGCCTGGAGTTCTTCTTCGTGTTGCTGTTCATTGGGCAACATTGTTTTGTACTGTGCAAAGTTTACATCAGTTATACTGCTTTCATTTGCTTTGAAAGCGTCTTCATATGAGTCATAGTTATCTAGTATTTCTTCTTCTTTTCTTCATGGTTTAAAGAGTTGTAGCAGGGACATGTAATATACTTCTTTATGTTGAGGAGTCTTTAATGACAATTTGATATGGTTAATTAAATTTGGTTTGGTGAGTTTTACTAAGCTGCCTTCACAGTTTGTCACTTTGTATTTACAGTTTTGTTCATCAGGTTTTATATTATTTTTGTATGTGTAGTTTTGGGCTATGTGGCATAGACACCTGGTTTCCAAAGTGGTACTCCTGTTTGGGTAGTATGTGTCCAATAAATTGTTTTTTAAAATGTCTTGGCTGTTGTGATCATGTTTGGCTATTATTTCTATATCTTCGTATGATTTTAGAACTCTTTTTCTAGATTTAGCTGGACCAAGACTTAGCCATACTATATTTGCAGATTTACCATACAATGCAGTGCCAGTTAATCGATCAGCTGCTTCATAGGATCCGCATTCTCTATGGGACAGCATTTATATGCCCAAGCTGTATAATTTCTGAGACACTGTTTTATCTGATAACAGGTCATTCCAGAGGTCTTGGAGCTGTTTCTTTTCTGATTTGGTTAAGTATGCTGTGACATATTGTGCAACTGCAATAGAATTGTCTGCAATGCACTGCACATCTATGTTTGCATTCCATAAGTGGGCAATGATTGCATTGTAATCATTGATATATTTTTCTTCTTTTTTTCTTTTTATGCAATATGTATTTTTAGGTGACTTACCATTAACACTATGCCTAACTGAAGACATGAGGTTGTTCACTTGACCTGTATTTGTAACTGGTCTAGGGAAACCAAATCGGCATTTGGTGTAGTATTTCCCTTTGTTTTTGTATTTGCGACGACAATATTTGCCACATTTGTGTCTTTGGAGTTGTAAAATTGTTGCATGAAGGTCACTATTTGTGGATTCAGATGGAATTTCACAAGTGACATATTTTTCAATAAACTGTAAAACAGTGGCATCACTGTTCTGACCAAATTTAGGAGCATCTTTAATCCATAAAAGCATGTGGACATGTGGTGGTCCTCTGGCTTGGTATTCTTCTCTCCAAAAGAAGTGTTGCACTTCTGTAGGGAGAGGAACAGTTTTACAAATAAAATGTAGCATAGCAATGAAGCGATGGTGAAAATATCTTGAAACATTAACAGGATCCTGAGAACAAAGTTCTCAAGGTGTTAGTATATCTATGTTTGTTTTGTTTTCGTTTCATATGTGTAGGAAAGCATGTAAATCTTCCCATGCATATTCTGTACAACTTAATGTAACAAACCAAGTGGGTGGGCCAAGGTTTCTGATCATACAACGTGCATCTCCATGACGTCGAAACCAGTACTCTTTAGTACCACGCATATTTGCAAGTAGATTTGTACGATTTGCTTGAAAAACCTCATCCTTTTGTTGAACTTTTTGTAATAATTGTATAGCTGTCAAATTTTGAAAGTGTGATCCTGATTTTAATATGTGTGCAACTCCGTAACATAAAGTTGCTAGTTCACTTTCAAAGAGTAGGTGGAATATGTATTTCACATTTTGTCGAAATCTGGGATCTTCAGAATACATTTGTAATGAGCGATATTCTGATGCTGATATTTGAATAGGTCTATCATCGTATCGTCCTCCTTTGCCAGTCGGAAAGAGTAGAGGAAAAGCACGTGCTTCTATACTTTTTTCCCAATCCCTGATTGGTGATCCTTTTGTTTGATGCATTTGGTACGTTTCCAGTGCATCTTCTATGGTGTCATTAGAGTGAAATGGATGATTTGTATAATGGTCTAAAGTGTTTGATATTGTAGCAGGCTCTAGGAGCTCAAATTGACCAGCTTCTTGTGTCTCTTGAATTATTTCAGTTGTATCTTTCAAGTTTTCTTCAATATTAATTTCTTTGTAATATTCATTATTCTCTTTAAAATATTAGAGGGCTTCTCTAACTTTATGCAAATCTACCAGCTGTTGCCAAATGTTCTTGTCTTTTGTAGGTACTCCATTTACCAAGATAATTAAAGATTTTTGCATTTGACGTTGCACTCCTAGAGTGTGCACATTTTCTTTTAGATCTAATGGTAAATACACTACTTTTCCACGAATACCTTTCACTAATTCGGAGGGAGGTAATTTTGCAGTTTTTGGTTGAAGGCGTATTATTGCTTGAAATGGGTGCACTGTTTGAATTACGATGCTCTCATATAAATTAAGTTGTTGAAGGGGTTTTGGTAGTGGATATAATTCCAAGTTATTTGTGATAGCACGTAAAGGAGTTTGGTTGTTGTCTAGTTGTGTAGTGCAGTAACTGCAAAGTATTATGGGGTCAGTTATTTCATATTTGTTTTCTGCTATAAGGTAGAGAGCTAATTCAAACCGTTTAGATTCTTCATTGTCTTCTATTTTGTATGATTCATCTACAGTTTTTGTGTTACTTTCATAAAAAGTTCTGCAGCAACATACCCACACGTGGTTTGGTACTTCAGCTGAAGTACTTACAAATTTTAGTATTTCTTTTTTGTATGTGTGCAGTGAAAGGTTGCCATGTGCAGAATTGTTACGAAGTTGGTTTTCAGCTAATTCATCTTGTAAGTGGGTTTCAATATTTTGTCTGGATATAGTCGATTTCTTTGAGTAGGTCTTTTGCTGTACCATGTAGAAGAATGTTATTTAAATTGGCTAGTGACTTTTAGCATAGTATAGTTTATAAACTAGATTTATTATACTTGCATGATGTGTTGATATCCTTTTGATATCATGGAAGGTTGTTTTGCAAGTAGGTCCTGTAATGCAGGCCAATGAATGTCCTTGTAGTCCTGTGTACTTGCGTACTGGACAAGCATCCATATTTTGCAGTAGTTTAATTTTGATTTTGTCTTTGCTTTTCACATATTGATTGAGGAATTGGCGTAAAGACTTGAACATTTATTTGGGAATGTTACACATTGACGTGCATGGGCATTTGTACACTAGATGTTCTGATTCAGTTGAATGGAGGGGTAAATCTGTTTTCAGGGCATATTTTTGTAAGGAGTATTTCTTGTTCCATTATGGTATTATTAACTTGTTCATAACCTTGACCACTGCTATGTATGGCAATTGTATTTGTTTGCTTTGTTTGTACGCTTCTTCATTAAAGTATGGTTCTGTGCTTGTAGTGTGACTCCATTCACCCCCACAGATATTTAAGAAGTTATTTCTGTTGACATTTCGTTTATTGAGAAGTCTTTTTTGTAATTTAGTTATTAGTTTTGTTAGTGTTTTTATTCTGTTTTACACTAATATAAATAACTTTCTTTTGAGAAGAATTGCACTGTCTATCAACGCTTCTAAGATTACTTTTCTCTGATAGGTTTGAAGTGTTGAACCTGGTTTCTCTCCTGTTTTCATAAGATTTTGAAGGACTTTGTGACAGAACATTTTGGCTAAAATACTTTTCTTGGTATGCTTACTTTGTACTACATCAAGATTTATAGAAGAAGTTTTATTTGTAGTGATAGTTGATTTTCTGTTAATTGTTTTTTGGTTTGTTTTACTTTTTGATAGAGGAGGCAAAGTTTTTGTACTAGAAACTTCTTCTGTTTCACTACATGACTGTATTAGCTGTTGTGTTTCAACTTTTTTTTTACAAATTCTGCTATAGATGGATGTTTATGTTGGAGAGTTTTCTTTTCGTTTGCTCTACTTCTGCGTTCCTTTCTACGGAGTTGCTTTTTGGTAGGCATTCTTTAGGGTCTGTTGAAAAAAATACAGAAGGTATGGGTTGGAGTGTTCTGGAATGCATGTGTGTTGTGTGCATGAGTGTTTGAGTAAGATGATAAAGATGTATGTAATGGTGTGTGATTGTGCTTTGGGAAATGCAACTACTAGGGATGGGTATTCTTGAATTAATGTGTTACTAAACTGGGGTTCAGATGACAGAAAAAAGTAAGCCAGTGGTTTGGAGAAGTATAAATAGTATATCTAAAGCTATACAATTAAAACAGTTGTTTGTTCTACAACATCTAAATTTTAGCGGGTGAGTTGGATAATTTGTGTGTCGAAAAATAGAAAGTTGTGGGCCATTCTGCCAGTAAATCACTGTTTAAGTTGGGGGGATTTTTGGTCAGAATGGTGCAGAATCCTTATTTTTAGGCACAGAAATAGCATGAATTAACCTTACAGTGTGTTTGAGTAATAATTCAAATATTATGGTAACATTTTACTTACTTTTTTTCTAAAATGAGCAGTTTGCTTCTTAGTTGTTCTTAGTACTTCAAATTTGGCTGCTTCTTTTCTGGAGAATGGTCTTCACTGCAATTGTAAAAGAAAGACATTAGTAATTTGGTTTGTATATAGAACTGTTTTTAATTTAGACATAGATGTTTTAAATTGAAATGCTCAGCGCCTTCCTCAAAACCATTAAAACTATCTTATGACTAACTGTAGGAAAGAAAATATCTTTACTATGGCTTGTGAAATTCATAATGTAGCACTGTATACCACTATTCCTGTAACTAAGCTTTTCCACGGAATAGTGGGTCAATGTTGTTAGGGAGAATTCTCTGTTTAGGCTGAATTTCCCTACCTAGTGAGTCCCCCAGCAGCTTTGCTGGATTTCTGGGGTTTATTTTTTTCTCCTGCCAGGAGTGAGACTCTTTTACCCTCACTCTTGGGCATGTTGAAGTGTGTTTTCTTGGTGAAACCTTGTGTTGAATGGGCTATGGGGTCTTTTACTCCATAGGGCCTCATGTATTTTTTGGATGTGGGTTACACAGCACCCTCTGTGCCATAACCCAGGGGTGTCCTAGGGACTCCCCAACATAGACTCCATACCCTGGGACTGACTACTGTCTCCCAGGGCATGTAAAGTCACCAAAGACTTTACTAGTCTTAAATCCTGAACAGAACCAGTACAAACCATCATATTGTGGACGTACTGGCTGGGGCAATTCGATTGCCCCAGGGTCTGTTAGTCGAGGGGGCACATCCCTGTCCCCCCTGATCGAGTTTTGGCTGGTGGCAGTGGAAACTACTTTTTATATTCGACCGCGAATATTTTCCTATGGGATTTCCCATTGTTTTAGGCTAACACATTTAATTATTTATTTACAGTAGCCTTAAACATACCGCCGGTTTATATATTTATTATTATAACTCCGGTTGGGATTTTTTGCCAAAACTTGATACTAAAATGGCGTTGGCGTTCGCCTCTGGCACTTCGACCCAAAGTGGAGCCCTTTGTCCCACTTTTGGCGGGCTTCTCCACAGAAGCCCTCCAAAGTGGTGCCACTCTGTCTGGGGTACTTAGGAGGGGTGGAGGGGGATTTAGGCACCCTGGACTGAGTTACCTAGGTAACTCAAGTCGCACTCCGTCCTGATTGGCCCGAGTGGTGAACCGGCCGGCTCACCACTTAGCATGGTTGAGTGACAGCTAGGCTGGGTGAATGGGGGTTTGCTGCATAAAAGCAGGGCTTTGGGGACTGGAACTTCAGAAGTCGCCACAGGACCTAAGAATCCAACGAGGGACGAGCTGAGCTGATCTGCTACGACGACACCGCCGGTGGAGCCCTGCTGAACCATCTCACCACTTTTCCCGACGACCGAGGAGAACTCTTAACGGAGTGGCTCCTTCCCTGGACTGGCAGGGACAACCAGTTTTCACCTTCTTTCCGTGCTTCGAGGTATCCCGTGGCCGCCTTGCCAGTGCCAAGCACCCCGGCAACCGGAACCCCACCACTTTTACCCCAACCGCGAAAGTCGGTACAACCATTTAACCGGAGGACTCCGCGGCTGGTTTCTTCCCGGGCAGTGCAACGACCTTCTTCTTCTGCTCTTCAGCGAGATCTTCTTCTCCCCTGACCGACGTCGAGCCTTGCTGCCACTGCCTGGAACAACTGCCCCCGCTGGAGGATCCTTTCCGTTAAGGTACCGTGTTCCGCCTGGCTTCCCTTGCCACCGACTGTACGAGGTAGTTTTAGCCCTCGGCTTTCGATCCTGGGATTGCCTGGGACACTTTGGCTAAACTTTCTGAGCCTCTCTAACTCTTTTCCGAACTCTTTTGCAAGACTCTGAATCCCTACCAACTGTGTGATCTTGGGCACGTTTTCGCTCTGTCTGCTCTAAGAGTGGGCCCTGCTTAGTGACTTTTGCTCACCTGTGACTTTGTGCTTCTTTGAGCTTACCAAAAGTGTTCTTGACCTTAGAGTGGTGTGTTTATCCTAATTCTGCTCTTTTACCCTCCCTTCTTTAACCTACTAGAGTGTCATCTAACATTAAGCGCTCACCTCTGTTTTAATTATGTGGTGTTAACCTAGAGTTGTCTAGATAGGAATAAGGATTGGGATTGCTTTCCATATAACTGTGTTTGGAGTGTTTTATTATATTTTGCTAGAGTGTTTTCAATTTGTGTGTTCTTAAAAATAAATAACTATATACTTTTGAAACCAAGCTCTGGTCAGTGTTTGCTTGTGCTATGGTGCCGGAGTACCTATTGTGTATACTTTGCATACTGCCTAACTCTTCTTGAGGGAAGTCTGACTGCTCAGCCACAGCTACCAGGTAAATCTGGGTGGTGCAGACTGCTACCAAGTGGGTTTACTGCTATACCTGTGGTCTTAAATCTTTTGCAGTGTTCCCCAAGGGAACTGCACAGGTTTCTGCCTAACACTGGTGTACAGCGGTGGGATTTGTATTGAGTATACATTTTATTGTGCTCTAGATACCTTAGTGCAACTAACCACAAAGCTTAGCACTGTAAAAGTAATCCTCTAACATGTCAGTTATAGAAAGCTATAGTCAAGAGTCCCTTGCAGCCAAAACTGCTGATTGTTTAAGAGTGCTCTGTAAACATAAGGATCTCCTGACTAAGGGCAAGAAAATGGAGCTGATTGAAAGATTGTTAGCTAACCAAAGTCTGGGTGATGGTTCAGAGGAACCTACCACTCCAGCAACTGTAGATGACAGTATTGAAATTAACATGGAGCAAAATGTTGATGATTCTGAGGAAGAGTCAGAAGAGGAGGGTGAGGCTGTTGTGACTGTCCCCCCTAGGCCTCTGCCTGCTCTACCTGCTGTACCTACTGGACCTTTACCAGGTCCCACATTTAGTCCTCAGTACTTTGAACTGGAGAAAATGAAACTAGAATTGGAGTATAAGAAACTTAATGCTCAAACTGACAAAGAACTAAGGCTAAGGGAAATGGAGCTCAAGTATGACTTAGAAATGAAGAAATTATCTGTTGAAAATGCTTCTCTCTCTGGCTCATCTAGAAGTTCCAGTCCTAAAAGACCCCGGATGCCTAAAGAATTGGTTGGTATGTATGAGCCTAAATGGGATGTGTTGGATTGGTTGTCTCTGTTTGAATATAATCATGGGCTCCAGAACATCACAGGAAATGACTTACTCACCTGGTTGTTCTCTAGGCTTCCCCCTGTTGCAACTGATGTGGTAATGGAGATGGGGGAGGGGGATAAGAAGGACTATGAATGTGTGAAGCTAGCTTTGATAGCTAGATTTGGGAAGACCCCTTCCCAGTATCTTAAGAGGTTTAGGAGCCTCAAAAAGCATGATGGTACCCCTTGGGCTACCTGGGTGAGTGAAGGGTTGAAAAACTTAGAGGGATGGATTAAGGGTTACAAGGTGAACACTTATGAAGGTATGAAGAATTTGTTTATGTTGGAGACTATTTATGATGCCTGCTCTCCTGAGCTCAGACAACACTTGGCTGATTCCAAGGAATTAGATTCCCGGAAGCTAGCTAAGGCTGCTGACTTGTGGGTTGCCAACAGGGCCACTCACAAGGACTCTGGGGTAACTCAGAAGAGGGATGGGGAGAAACAGCCTAAAAAGGACTCCAAAGAGAATTCTAATACTACAAATTCCAAAGAGGGCCCCAAACAAAACTATAAGGGTAAGCCACCAGGAAAACCGAATCAGGCTAGTGTACCTTCTGGTCCCAGACCAGAAGGAGGTCAGAACAAGCCTCCATTCCAGCGAGCCTTTGGCTCATGCTTTGTTTGTAAGGCTACTGACCATGTGAAAGGAGATCCCAGATGTAAGGGTAAACCTTCAGGGGTCCAGCTTGCCTCCTTAGCCTTCGCTCCAGAAGAGGAAGTGCATATGGCAAGTGGAAACTTTCTATTACTAGCTGATGAACCCACTGGAGTCTCAGCTAGTGTTTCTTTAGTCTCTCTGGGGTTGTGGGAACAACAGAATTTAGATGTCTATAACTCCATCCCAGATAATACTAAAGAGTATTATAAGGACAGTGTCCAGGTGAATGGTCAGGAGACTCCTGCCATTAGGGACACTGGAGCCAGCATAACTGTGGTGGATGAATCATTTTTCAAGGCAGAGGATGTTGCTAAGGCACCCAAATGCCTCACCAAGTTAGCTGGTGGGCCTGTGCAGATGTGTCCCCAGTTACCAGTTCTCATCCAATGTAATGATATGGCTGTAAAAATACCTGTCAGTGTACAATGTGAAGTGCCAGGTAGGGTTCTGTTGGGTAATGACCTCAAGGCTCTTGGAGTTGTGTCACATACCCCCAGACCACCTAGCAAAAGGTTACAGGAGCTCACAAAACCTGCAAGAGAGAAAACCCTGCGAGGGTTCTCTCAGGAGATGATGACAGAAATCACTCCTCTCCCACTGGAGCAACTTACTGCAGTAACTACCAGATCAGGAGCAAAGGGGCAACCCAAGACTCCTAGGAAAAAGCCAGCAGCAAGCACTCCAGTGCTTCCAACAAGGACTTCCCCTAGGTTGTCCAAAGTTACACCTATAACTCCACCTCCAGCTGAGGCTGAGAGGGAGGTACAACCCTGTGTGGTTGAGCTAGACTCTGAGGAAGAGATAGAAGGAGGCCCAAACCTTATTGGAGATTTGGACCCTGAGGACCATCCTGAGCTGCAGTCTTTACTGGCAGAAGGTGGGCCTAGCAGGACAGCTTTTCGTAAGGGGCAAAGAGAATGTCCAACTCTGGAAGGTCTCCGCCACCAGGCAGCTTCTCAGGCTGATGGGCAAGAGCCTGGGAAGTATAGGTTACACTGGGAAGATGGCCTCTTCTACAGTGAAACAACTGAGTCTGAACCTGGAGACTACAAACGCCTTGTAGTCCCACAAGAGAACAGACAACAGTTCTTACAACTAGCCCATGAGATACCTTTGGCTGGTCACTTGAGTTTCAAGAAGACCAAGGAAAGGCTCTATCTCTACTTTTATTGCCCAAAGATGGGGGCTGAAGTAGACAGATATTGTAAGAGCTGCCACACCTGCCAGACTTCTGGTAAGGTTGGTTCCACGAATGTGGCACCTTTAGTGCCTCTCCCAGTTGTGGGAGTCCCATTTGAGAGGGTAGGGATTGACATTGTTGGTCCCCTTGATCCCCCAACCTCCTCAGGCAACAGGTTTATCCTTGTTGTAGTAGACCATGCTACTAGGTACCCTGAGGCAATTCCTATGAGGACTGTTACAGCTCCGGCTGTGGCTAAGGCCCTCCTTGGTATTTTTACCAGGGTTGGGTTTCCTAAGGAGGTAATCTCTGACAGGGGGTCAAACTTTATGTCCCACTACATGAAAGCCATGTGGAAAACCTGTGGAGTTACCTACAAGTTCTCAACCGCATACCACCCTCAGACAAACGGGTTGGTTGAAAGGTTTAACAGAACCATGAAGAGCATGATAGGTGCTTTAGAAGAACCCCTTAAGAAAAAGTGGGACCTTCTACTGCCATGCCTTCTCTTTGCTTATAGAGAAGTCCCTCAGGAGGGAGTAGGTTATTCTCCCTTTGAGCTTCTCTATGGCCATCCAGTCAGAGGTCCATTGGCCCTGATTAAGGAGGGATTGGAAGGTGCTCCTCCCCTCAAGCCAGTCAGAGTGACTGACTATGTGATAGGTCTCCGGAGGAGAATGTCACACATGATGGCAGAAGCAAGTGACAACTTGAAAGCTGGTCAAGCTCTGGTCAAACATTGGCACGACCAGAAGGCTAACATGGTTGAGTTTACTCAAGACCAGCTAGTTCTAGTTATGCTCCCAACAAGGCAGAGGGCCTTGCAAGACAAATGGATGGGACCCTTCAAGATTGTGGGAAAACTTGGAGAGGTCAACTATCTGGTGGATCTGGGCAGACCCAGGGAAGCTCCTAGAGTCTTCCACACCAACCGACTAAAAGCATACATCTCCAGACCTGATGTAGGAGCCTTGCTTCTAGCTTCAGCTGCAGAGGAAGAAGAGAGTGAATCTCTCCCTGATCTCCTCAGAGGTGTGCCATTAGATGAAAAAGTCGAAGGAGTCAATCTCTCTTCAGACCTGACACCTGAGCAGCAAGAGGAGTGCAAATCTATGTTAAATCAGTTTGCCTCCCTGTCCTCACTGTCACCAGGCTTGACCCCTTGGGGCCAGCATGAGATACTCACTGGTGACTGTCTGCCAGTCAAAAGCAGAGGATACAGAATGTCAGAACATATCAGAACCCACATCAAAGGAGAGGTCAAGAAGATGCTTGATCTCGGGGTAATAGAGCCCTCTACTAGTCCATGGTCTAGCCCAGTTGTGTTAGTACCAAAGGCAGGATCCAAAGACTTGAGATTCTGTGTGGACTATAGAGCTCTAAATGCAGTCACCAAGACTGATGCCCACCCTTTGCCCAGGACAGATGAGTTGGTGGATAAACTTGGTGCAGCCAAGTACCTCAGCACATTTGACCTGACGTCAGGCTATTGGCAAATAGCCCTGACAGACCATGCCAAGGAGAAAACTGCATTTTCAACCCTAGTTGGCTTGTACCAGTTTAAGGTCATGCCTTTTGGACTAAAAAATGCACCTGCCACATTCCAAAGGATGGTGAACCAAGTTCTAGCTGGGATGGAAGATTTCTGCATGGCATACTTGGATGACATTGCAGTCTTCAGCCACTCCTGGGAGGAGCATGTGAACCACCTAGGACATGTGTTGCAGGCCCTTGAACAGGCCCATTTGACAATCAAAGCCAGTAAGTGCCAGATTGGTCAAAGTAAGGTGGTCTACCTTGGACATGAGGTAGGAGGTGGAGAAATCAGGCCTTTGCTCAGCAAGATTGAAGCTGTGCAAAATTGGACAACACCAACTACTCAAACCCAAGTGAGAGCTTTCCTAGGCCTCACTGGGTATTACAGGAATTTCATTGAGAACTATGGGACCATAGCTTCTCCACTGAATGTAATCTCCTCTCCCAAATTCCCTAAAAAGGTAAAATGGAATGAGGAGTGCAATCAGGCCTTTGAAAAACTGAAGAGAGCTCTTTGCCAAGCTCCAGTGTTAAGAGCTCCTGACTACCACCAAACTTTCATTGTACAAACTGATGCTTCCAATGTAGGTATAGGTGCAGTTCTAAGCCAACTGGATGAGAAGGGTAGGGAGCACCCCATTTGCTTCATCAGTAGGAAACTGAAGGATCCTGAGACAAGGTGGGCAACTATCCAAAGAGAATGCTTTGCTATTGTGTGGGCACTGAAGAAGTTTAGGCCATACTTGTATGGTTCTACTTTTGTTATTCAGACTGACCACCAACCCTTGAGATGGTTAATGCAAATGAAAGGGGAAAATCCAAAACTATTGAGATGGTCAATCTGCCTGCAAAGGTTTGATTTCACCATTGAGCACAGGTCAGGGTGTCACCATCAAAATGCTGATGGACTCTCTAGGATGTATATCATCGACTAGAGGTATGAGGTTCATCCAGGAGTGGATTAAATCCTCCTGTCCCTTAGTCTGGGGGGGGGCGAGTGTTAGGGAGAATTCTCTGTTTAGGCTGAATTTCCCTACCTAGTGAGTCCCCCAGCAGCTTTGCTGGATTTCTGGGGTTTATTTTTTTCTCCTGCCAGGAGTGAGACTCTTTTACCCTCACTCTTGGGCATGTTGAAGTGTGTTTTCTTGGTGAAACCTTGTGTTGAATGGGCTATGGGGTATTTTACTCCATAGGGCCTCATGTATTTTTTGGATGTGGGTTACACAGCACCCTCTGTGCCGTAACCCAGGGGTGTCCTAGGGACTCCCCAACATAGACTCCATACCCTGGGACTGACTACTGTCTCCCAGGGCATGTAAAGTCACCAAAGACTTTACTAGTCTTAAATCCTGAACAGAACCAGTACAAACCATCATATTGTGGACGTACTGGCTGGGGCAATTCGATTGCCCCAGGGTCTGTTAGTCGAGGGAGCACGTCTCCGTCCCCCCTGATCGAGTTTTGGCTGGTGGCAGTGGAAACTACTTTTTATATTCGACCGCGAATATTTTCCTATGGGATTTCCCATTGTTTTAGGCTAACACATTTAATTATTTATTTACGGTAGCCTTAAACATACCGCCGGTTTATATATTTATTATTATAACTCCGGTTGGGATTTTTTGCCAAAACTTGATACTAAAATGGCGTTGGCGTTCGCCTCTGGCACTTCGACCCAAAGTGGAGCCCTTTGTCCCACTTTTGGCGGGCTTCTCCACAGAAGCCCTCCAAAGTGGTGCCACTCTGTCTGGGGTACTTAGGAGGGGTGGAGGGGGATTTAGGCACCCTGGACTGAGTTACCTAGGTAACTCAAGTCGCACTCCGTCCTGATTGGCCCGAGTGGTGAACCGGCCGGCTCACCACTTAGCATGGTTGAGTGACAGCTAGGCTGGGTGAATGGGGGTTTGCTGCATAAAAGCAGGGCTTTGGGGACTGGAACTTCAGAAGTCGCCACAGGACCTAAGAATCCAACGAGGGACGAGCTGAGCTGATCTGCTACGACGACACCGCCGGTGGAGCCCTGCTGAACCATCTCACCACTTTTCCCGACGACCGAGGCCAAGCACCCCGGCAACCGGAACCCCACCACTTTTACCCCAACCGCGAAAGTCGGTACAACCATTTAAACTAGGGTGCTTTTCTCCCCTCGCAGGATTCTCAAACTTAGGTGGCCTTGACCTACTACGCATTACTGTTTGCTCTGCATTGTGGTAAACTAGTGCCCTCCACTCACTTCCTGTCTGCATACTCGTGTCATCCGCCTCCCCTCCTTCTCCATGGTGCTCTCTATCTCGCCTATCTACTCTAACTGCTTCTCTATTGACTATCCTGCTCTCCTCACTAAATCTGGTAGGAAAAAGTTTAAAAAGGACATCCTGGTCTCCAACCCAGGCCTCCCTATCGCTGACACCTACACGAGCGCCTGCTCCAGGGAAACTCTTACTGACATTCTCTTTTTCGTGCCTTCACCTGACCTATGGACCCCTCACATGGTCGCTGTGCTCTCTCCTTTCTCCTCCTCTCCCATTAATGGTGGCACCCGTTGGGATGTCCTCTTGGCCCCTTTCCACTCCTCTAAGGCCATCATTAATGTCTATGCTAACGGGACCGTCTTGGTCCAAGGCCCGCAGGCCAACCTTCACCTCTTTGATAGACGCTTCCCACGCCTCATCAACTTCCTCTCCGCTCCCGCTGTCCCCCCTCCTCTGTCCTCGGCTACCTTGCCTCTCCCCTCCCTCCCTGCCCCTTCTCTTGCTCCCTCTTCAACTCCTTCTCTAACACCTCCGCAGGGCGTACCTCTGATCTGTACCCCTCCCCGGAAGTTTTTCAAGGGTGGCAACCTTCTCCACATTGCCACTCTAAATTCTCGCTCTGCCATCAAGCACTCCTCTGATATCTGTCGCCTTCTTGAGGAACTGGACCTCGACGTCCTCGGTCTCACTGAGACATGGTTCACTGCCAGCTCTGCCACCAGCTTCGACACACTCCTACCTGACGGCTACAAGATCCTCTCCATGCCTAGGCCAAACCGCTCAGGGGGTGGTGTTGCCCTTATCTTCCCTGAGTGGATTCCTGCCACTGTCACTCCTACGCAGACCTACTCCTCTTTTGAATGTCTTGTCTGCCGACTCTCTCTCTCTCCTAGCCATTCCCTTACCGTGGCTACTATCTATCGGCCACCTGGTCAAATTTCATCCTTCCTCTCTGAGTGGGCTGACCTCTCCTCCTCACTCCTGTCCTCAACCACCCAACTCCTCTTTCTCGGTGACTTCAACATCCACCTCGATGCCTCCTGTCCCCCCACTGGTCTCTTTCGCGAACTCTGCAACTCTCTCTCACTCTCTATCCTCCCCTCTGGGCCTACTCACTCTGCAGGGCACACTCTGGATGCTCTGATCTCTTCTGACCTTCCCCTCTCCCTCCCTCTCTCCACTCCTCTCTCCTGGAGTGATCACTTTCTCCTATCCTCCCACCTCTCCCTCCCTACCCCACAGGCAAAGCCACCCTCGTCATTGCCACCCACCTTCTCGGTCATCCGACCCATGAAGCGCGTGTCAGTTGAGGCTTTCGCTGCTACCTTCTCGCCCCCTCCTCCCCCCTCGGCTGACTCCCACCCTGACACAGCCCTCTCCATCCTCTATTCCTCTATATCTGATACTCTCGATATCCTTGCCCCCGTCATGAGAATCCGCCTGAAGCCCAAAGCCAAATGTAACTCCTGGTATGACTCGGATCTCGTCACCCTAAAACGCAAGTGCAGGGTGGCAGAGAGGAAATGGCGTGCTTCATGCTCATCCTCTGACAAACTGGCCTGCCGCCTGCTCCAAAGGCAATACCGGCTCTCCGTTCTCACCAAGAAGAGAGCCCTTATCCAAGCCCGCATCTCTGAGGCATCTAACAACTCGGCCGAACTCTTTAAAATCTGCAAGGAGCTGGCCAACCCTGCTGCAGTCTCTACCTCTCCTGTCCCCTCCCAGGCCCTCTGCACCGCACTGGCCTCGCACTTCATCTCAAAAACTCAGGACATCCTGTCCTCGCTCTCCTCCTCTCTCCTCCCTCCCTCTCTTCCCGGCCCTTCCTCTTGCTCTCTTGCAGCCTCCCCTCCGCCCTCCTTCTCTGCTTTTCCACCTTTTTCTGCTGATGAGGTTTCCAGACAAGTCCGATCTATGAAAGCCTCGTCTAAACAGGTTCACCCCTGTTCCTCCAAAACCATCAAGGACCACATCGACTCCCTGGCTCCTGCCTTGGCTGCCTTTTGCAACCACTCATTCGCCTCTGGAGTCTTCCCATCCCCCCTCAAGCACTCCCTTGTGCACCCCCTCCTCAAGAAACCCTCCTCCGACCCCTCCTGCCCGGCCAACTATCGCCCAATCTCCATCACTCCCTTCCTGGGCAAGCTCCTGGAGAAACTGGCCATCTCCCAGCTTAACCTCCATGCTGAATCTGTTGGTAATCTTCATGACCATCAATCCGGCTTCAGAGCGGCCCGAAGCACGGAAACTGCTCTCCTGAACATCCGTGAGGACCTGCTCCTGAACCTCGATTCCAACACTCCCTGTGTTCTCATTCTGCTCGATCTCTCCTCTGCCTTTGACACTGTCAACCATGCCATCCTGCTCAACCGTCTCCGTGATAACCTGGGTATCACTGGTCAGGCTCTGGCATGGCTGACCTCTTTCCTTTCCGGTCGACCCTCCCAGGTCCAAATGGGCTCCTTCCTCTCTGACATCTTTTTCTCCACCTGTGGTGTCCCCCAGGGATCCAACCTCTCTCCCTGGCTTTTCAACCAGTATCTGGCACTCCTTGCCCACCGCATCGCCGCTCTCTGCCCCTACTTCCAGTGCTATGCGGACGATACCCAGCTCATTTTCAGGCTACCCTCGGCCTCCTCCTCTCCTTCCCTCATCTCCGACTGTCTGTCTGCTATCCAGGAATGGTGTGCCGCCAATGACCTCTGCCTTAACGCCAGTAAGACTGAGATTCTACTCATCGGCACACCCACTCCCTCCTTCCCTGCAGCTCTCTGGCCGGCCTCCCTTGGCCCCCTTCCTGCCCCTACCTGCAAGGCTAAAAACCTTGGGGTCATCTTCGACTCCACACTCTCCTTCTCTCCTCATATATCTGACGTCTCTAAGAAGTCACACTACCAGCTGCACCTCCTCAGAGGTATTCTTCCCTTCCTCTCCTTCCCCCAGAAGCTCACTGTCTCCCGAGCCCTGGTTCTCTCAAGGCTGGACTACTGTAACAGCCTCTATCTTAATCTGCCTGCCTCCACTCTCCGCCCTCTGCAACTTATCCAGAACAGAACTGCGAGACTTGTCCTTGGCCTCAAGCCCAGGGACCGTATCTCTCCAGGACTGAAATCTCTTCACTGGCTCCCAGTGGCTGCGAGGATTAAGTTCAAAACCCTCTGCATTGTCCACAAGGCCTTCTGGGGCCTGGGGCCTAAATACCTTCAACTCTCTCTTCCTAAATATCTTCCTTCACGAGCCCTTCGCTCATCCTTCTCCAACTCCCTCATGGTCAGCCGCTTCTCGAAGCAACGAGCTGGGGGTAGATCTCTCTCCGCAGCAGGGGCCTCCCTCTGGAACAGCCTTCCTGCCTCCCTGAAACTTGAGGAGAACCATCTCCGGTTCCGGAAGCACCTCAAAACCTTCCTCTTCGCTTCTGCCTTCTCTCTCCCTCTCCCCTGCTAAACCTGCTTAACTCCCCACTGAATTCTGCACTAAACCTGCATCTGAGCCACTCTCAGCGACCTCGGTCCAGGTCCCAGCCACTCTCCACTTGCACTGCCTCCCTGGCTCCCCCTGCACTGTGGGACTGTCACTGCATCCCTACAGCCCCCTTCCCAGCACTTGCTCTGCACTTACCTCGCACTTTGCCACCAGCTGGCCCTTTTATTTATTATTTATTATTTATTTATTTTTACGCTACTTACCTTGTACCGCACTTCCCCCCCACCTCCTCCCCCTGCACTTTCTCCTTTTCCCCTTACCTCTGCACTTGCGCGATCTGAATGACACCTGGCCTAGTAGGATCGTTTGTCTGTCTTCCCCTTGTTTCCCTCCCTCCCTGCCTCGTCGCGCCTTGAAACACTTGTGTATAGGCTCGTTACAAATATCATATCATATCATATCATATCATATCATAACCGGAGGACTCCGCGGCTGGTTTCTTCCCGGGCAGTGCAACGACCTTCTTCTTCTGCTCTTCAGCGAGATCTTCTTCTCCCCTGACCGACGTCGAGCCTTGCTGCCACTGCCTGGAACAACTGCCTCCGCTGGAGGATCCTTTCCGTTAAGGTACCGTGTTCCGCCTGGCTTCCCTTGCCACCGACTGTACGAGGTAGTTTTAGCCCTCGGCTTTCGATCCTGGGATTGCCTGGGACACTTTGGCTAAACTTTCTGAGCCTCTCTAACTCTTTTCCGAACTCTTTTGCAAGACTCTGAATCCCTACCAACTGTGTGATCTTGGGCACGTTTTCGCTCTGTCTGCTCTAAGAGTGGGCCCTGCTTATTGACTTTTGCTCACCTGTGACTTTGTGCTTCTTTGAGCTTACCAAAAGTGTTCTTGACCTTAGAGTGGTGTGTTTATCCTAATTCTGCTCTTTTTCCCTCCCTTCTTTAACCTACTAGAGTGTCATCTAACGTTAAGCGCTCACCTCTGTTTTAATTATGTGGTGTTAACCTAGAGTTGTCTAGATAGGAATAAGGATTGGGACTGCTTTCCATATAACTGTGTTTGGAGTGTTTTATTATATTTTGCTAGAGTGTTTTCAATTTGTGTGTTCTTAAAAATAAAGAACTATATACTTTTGAAACCAAGCTCTGGTCAGTGTTTGCTTGTGCTATGGTGCCTGAGTACCTATTGTGTATACTTTGCATACTGCCTAACTCTTCTTGAGGGAAGTCTGACTGCTCAGCCACAGCTACCAGGTAAATCTGGGTGGTGCAGACTGCTACCAAGTGGGTTTACTGCTATACCTGTGGTCTTAAATCTTTTGCAGTGTTCCCCAAGGGAACTGCACAGGTTTCTGCCTAACAAATGTCATAGCCTGCTTTTCCACGTAATAGTGAGTCAATGTCATAGCCTGCTTGTCCTATATAAATGTAAGTAATTATATAAATTGAAAAAATTAAAACCAATTATGTGTTTGTACAAATATTATTGTTTGAGATTTGATCATAGAGTGTGCATGTAATTTTGTTTGATTAAATGGTATAAAGGTTTGTAAGTCACAGTTCATTTTAGGACAATGAAAAAATTATCGTAGATTCATTTTACAGATTATACAAGGTAAACTTCGGTTAGAAAATGTGTTCATGTACTGTATAGAAAATATGCATACCTGTAGTTTGTGTTCATGCATATGGATATGGACGAAGCTGCAAGTAGAAATCTTGGAGACTTGTATAGTATTTCTCGTAGATCGTGCTTGCCAATGGTATGAGACTTGTACTCTGAGAGATTCACCATACATTTGCAGTGCTGATCTATGATGATGCAGTCACATGTAGAGGTCTTGGATTTGATTGGTGGATGGTCATGTGATTTCTTAGCTACATCCAATGAGGGAATGGTACAGAGAGTGAAGTAGAAATGGTAGAAGGGCTGTCAATGTAACGATATGTTCGCGGACATGGCGGTAGTTCTAGGACACCGCGTATTACATCCGGGGAATTTGGGGTGAGGAGGCATGCAAATGAGATTGACTGTAGCAAGGGATTGGTCAGTAAAGTTTAGTGAGTGTGTTGTGCTAGGAGAGGTTTTCTCAGATATTCTTTTTGCTGAGAGAAGAACAGATAGCTATGGCTGAGTGTTTCAAAAAACAGATTGTGTGGATTTTGGGAGACTCGTGGATACATTGGTTGAAGGTGTATGCTGAAAGCTGTGGAGTATCTATAGATCTTGGATTCCCACATGTGGAAGTGCACTGGCATGGAGTGCGTGAAATTAAGTGGTTGGACTTGCTACCTCTCTGTGCAACTTTGAAGATAGAGGAACATCCAGACATAATTGTAATTCATTGTGGAGGGAACAGTTTAGGACATGTATCTGGAATTTCTTTGCAATTTGCAATGAAAGAAGGACTTCAGAAGATCATGGACATGTTTCCAAACTCCAAAGTAATTTTTTCACGGATTGCGCAGAGACAAATGTGGCTTCGTTCTTTCTCAAGTGGTCCACAAATGGAGAAAGCAAGGCGTAATGTCAATAAGGCTGTTTGTGCCTTCCTGAGAGATTTCGGCATGTCCTCTTTTCACAATGAAAATATTATGTTTCGTAGTACATACATTTTTCGCAGAGATGGAGTCCATCTTACTTATACTGGCAATCAGACTTTTCTGAGAAATGTACAAAATGCATTGCAACCTTTTTTAGAAATACAGCATCCATTTTGAAGTAGGTGTTAAGTAGTTATAATTTTTGACATACAAACCCCTCCCAAAGGCTCTTTTCAGTGCCACCACTTGCTCCCAGACAAAAATGCAATGGTTACAATAGGGTAGCACCCCAGTTTTCTAATGTTCGCGAACTGTCCGCGGACTTTTAAGATATACAAAGGGCCCTGCTTTATTTATCTTCACTTCTATTTTTTTACTGTGAAAGGCGGCTCTGAAAAGAGCCTTATTTTATTTTTGATTTTTGTTATTTTGTATTTTTTTTGGTTTTTTATACACGACACACTAGGAGAGGAGGGGAAAAGAGGGTAAAGTGGGGACACCAACCACAGGGATAAGAAAGGGCGAGCTGAGAGAGGAAGATGTAGAGTGGGTTTTATTTGGGTAGTGAGCGGGTCTTCTCGTGCTCTGACACGATAGTCTCAAAAGCACTCTGAAGTCGCTCCCCCCTGCAGAGTACTGTGTCACAGTACATACATACAACTGTGACCCTCGAAAGGTAAGGGTCATCAGAATTCTGTATGGCGTGTGAGGCAGCTTGAGGAAGAAGCTGTCCCACAGAGGTGTTCCTTGTGGTGACAGGATCAGAAACGGAGGATGAAGTAGAGGCAATCAACCTACTATGCTCTTCGCAAGGTACAACCTGGCGAATGGCCCCAGTGTGGAATGAGTTCAGGTGTCGCTTCATGGTCTTGGTTCCAAAGCTGTACGCACCATGCCTCCCGCGACTGAGTACCATTTTGCACTCATTGCAGGTGACACTGTTCGCACAAGCCTTAGGAACATTCCCATGAACGGTAAACAACCGCCACACCCAAGAATCACGCCGAGGGCGGGTAGTAGGGATTTGCTCTACCTCATTCTTGTCATCCTCTTCTTCCTCCTCTGTATCCTCACTCCTGTTCCCCACTTCAGGCCCTCGGGGAGATGGTGGTGGTGGAGGGGCTGGGGTGGTGCTGAGGCAGATGTAGCACCAGGTGGCAATAGTGGAGCCATGGATGTCATCGTCTTGGAGATGGAAATCTCAAAATCTGCAAAGTATACAGCAAAATGCAGTGTGCTCTGTGGAATAGCCAGAAACACAATGAGAATGAGCTCTATGGCGTGGTCTTTTATAGGGGTGCTTGGATGCGGTTCGCGGACATGCGCGCCATCCACAAGACAGATCGAACACCAAAAAAGGTTCAAAAAGTCACAAAAACTATGTGGAAACTTAGAATTAGTATGTGGGATTTGTGGTATGGTGAGTTTTTAATGAGAAATATTGTGTATTACTTGGAAATGCACTTTTAAACTGTTCGGGGATACGAACAGTGTCTGCATTCAGAACACGCGATCAGTGTGGGCGCGGTCACATGATTGCTTCGTGAGCATGTTCGCTAAGGAGGCGGCCATCCGCAGGACACCCAATGTACGGACATTGTTTTGCACATGCGTGTTGATGTTCTATGGACAGTGTTTGGGTCCTGAACTAATTAAAAGTGCATCACACGTAAAATGAACAGTTACAGACAGCCGTTTGTTCTTAGCACAGTTTAACTTACTTGCGAACAATACGGACAGACATAGCGTCCCCAGCACACCTCCATTTTCATTTATTTACAAACAATTCAGGACACCAGGAGTGTTTTTAGAACAGTTTCAACTTGCTAGCGAACACTACGAACAGATATAGTGTTCTTAAGGACACCTCCATTTTTGTTTATTTACGGACATTTCAGGACAGTACGAGTGTTCTTAGAAAAATTTCAACTTGCATGAGAACATTACTGACAGATATAGTGTGCTCAGGACACTTACTTACATTTGCGTTTATTTACGAACATTTCCGAACAACCACGCTGTCCGTGGACACCTAAATTGGTTTTAACAAAAAGAACTGAAACTAATTACAACACAATATAAAAAAGTAACTTTTTTGACATATATAAACAATTTATGACTGAGAAGGTGGGGCAGAAACGGAAACAAAAACAGGAGAATTAGGGATTTCAACATAATTGGGATCAGGTGAAGAAGGGATGGAAATGTCATCAAAACGTTTTGGTCCATGGAGAGGGTTTGGGGTTAAATGAGTAGGATATGGTGAGGGGGGACAAGTACAGGTGGGACAATGGTATGTTGTTGGTAGTTTTAGGTGATCTTCCACAAGTTCTTTAAATCGTTAAAATTTGCCATAAGTTGGTCAATTTTTTGGTTAATGTGTTCCAGAGTGTTATCCACCGCTTCTTTTTCTGTGGTAGTGGCAATTTTTGTATGGTCTGTAAAAAAAATGTATATGTTAAATGAATACAAAATAATATTTATTAATTGGTTTATATAGTAAAGTGTGTACCATTAGGTTCACTATCTTCTGACATTTCATCTTGTGGGAAATGCTCATCTAGCCACTCCAGAGTACTACACATTTCTGTGAGAAAACAAAAAAGTAATATATTTTTTTATCTAATACAGAAAGTTTATAAATATATGAGTAAAATGAAGTGCACTTACTATTTCAGGAAAGTATGTGATGAGTAGTCTGTATGTCTGGTCTTGCTCTTAGTTGTGAAGTGTCTGCGAGGTAATTATGTTGGAAGCCACTTTATCTTCTTTTGGTATATTCCATTTTAGAACATATTGTATTTAAATGAATTGTTAGTGTGTTACATATATGGGTTACATTTCTTAAGTATTACTACATATACTTTGTATGTGTGCTGCTTTGTGAATTTTTTAAATGTTCATATGTTATGATATAACAATTACACATACCCCCCAGAGGTTTTAGGTGGTGGTACTGTTGTTCGAACATGTCCGCGGGCAGTCAAATTCAGTAGAAAGGGTTCAGTATGTTCCATGTTACATGTACATAAAGTCCAAGTTATTATTGTTAAGTTGTGCTACTAAAGAACTACGAAATTCAGTAAAAAACTTTGTTAAAGGGACGTTATGGTTCAGTTGCGTTACGAAAAACCTATGAAATTCAGTAAAAAAATGTTGTTAAAGGGACGTTATAGTTAAGTTGCGCTACTAAAAACCTATGAAATTCAGTAAAAAAAATTTGTTAAAGGGACGTTATGGTTAAGTTGCGCTAATAAAAACCTATGAAATTCAATGAAAAAACTTTGTTAAAAGGGACGTTATGGTTAAGTTGCGCTAATAAAAACCTATCAAATTCAGTAAAAAAACTTTGTTAAAGGGACGTTATGGTTCAAAGTAAAACTGAAAAACCCGTGAAATTCGGCAGTTATGGTGAGATAAGCAACCATAACTCGCGCCACCGTGCACTGCTAACACTAACACGCAGGACATCAAAGATGAAATAACAAATGTCATTGATGACATCACTGATGACATCACATGGCTGGCTCTCCCTTTTTTCCCTTTACTGACATATCTAAGCCACATAGTTTTCTTCAGTAGCAGTGAGGAAGTAAAAATTGAAAAGGTACTATATTTGTAGACTTAGGGTCAAGTCATATCATATGAAACATATATATAGCGGAAGACACAGGCTTGAAAGAGAGCAATCCTTTCTGTGCATGAAGATAATCATTAGAGTTATCAGCACTTTCTCATAGTTTTATTTTTATTACTATACCTTCCCTGTATATGCTCATATTTGTATACATTGTACTCTCACTCCTTTCCTTAGGGTTCACTGACATCATTTGATACACATACATACAGTAAGTAGCACTTTTGAAACAGAGCAATCATTTCTCTGCATAAAGATAATCAGTTAGGTTATGAACTTTTTCTGCTACTACTTCTGCTTTTTTGCTTACTTCTCTGTCCCTGTATATACTCATATTTGTATGTGTTGTTGTCTCTTTGTGTTTTGTCTGTAATAATGTAATTATGTATTAAGTGGGTTTTATTAGCTACTTATTACATGTTTTACAGTATGCAAAACTCTAATAAGAAAGCAGTTATCATTTCATTATTCGACATGACAAGATTATGAATATTGCACCTTCATCATGTATACTGCACACACTGCCTAAGTTTCTGCATGAGTTGCTTAGTATACTGGATAGAACTTCATAATAGAATGCTATTTATATCAATGCATTGCTTAATGCACTAATTAGCTCATGATATTTATTCAAATGATCCTTGACACTTTTTGGTCAACATTATAAGAATCATTCCTACAGAGTTTTCATGAAAAGTAAATGTTCATGTGATGTCATCAGTGATGTCATCAATGACATTTGTGATGTCATCTTTGATGTCCTGGGTGTTAGTGTTAGCAGTGCACGGTGGCGCGAGTTATGGTTGCTTATTTTACCATAACTGCCGAATTTCAGGGTTTTTTTGGTTTTACTTTGAACCATAACATCCCTTTAACAAAGTTTTTTTTTACTGAATTTGATAGGTTTTTAGTAGCGCAACTTAACCATAACGTCCCTTTTAACAAAGTTTTTTCATTGAATTTCATAGGTTTCTATTAGCGCAACTTAACCATAAGGTCCCTTTAACAAAATTTTTTTACTGAATTTCATAGGTTTTTAGTAGCGCAATTTAACCATAACGTCCCTTTAATAAAGTTTTTTTACTGAATTTCATAGGTTTTTAGTAGCGCAACTTAACCATTACGTCCCTTTAACAAAGTTTTTTTTACTGAATATATATATATATATATATATATATATATATATATATATATATATATATATATATATATATACTCTAAAGTTCCCATATGAATCCTATACTACATCATAGGGTGCACATGTCTATACTTGCCAAATATAAATAGTTGTAATGTTGATATTTCCATAGATTATTGGCATCTGGTATTGTGTTCTCCATCTTGATCCCCATTAAGCTAGATGAGTGCACTCATCACTCTGATGTCAATTTGTAGTCTCTGATACCAAGTCATATTAAGAGTGCTATGAAGGTGGGCATGGTTAGTTTAATCTAACATAGACCATGTGTTCTCTATTCTGGAACCTATGCACGCTATACATGTGTAGCTCCTGGGTTATTAGCATGGTTGTAACGCTGTTTGGAGCAAGGAGGAATTTAGTCATTTAGTCATATACATAAGGTCCATTCCTTGTATTTACATTTGCATCATAGTGTTGTCCCGCGGATCAAACAGTAGAAGTCCCTAGAGAGTTGTACATTGTGTATGGTATTTTGGTATTCTCATTGAACTATAAATGATACACAAATTGTGTATTACAATCCAGAAGTGTATTTGTTTTCATAGAAAATAATGCATTTCATTGTCTGTGTTGAATCCTTCTGTGATAGTACTCAAATTGCAGATGATGTTATGCTCTTCTTGGCATAGGAAATTCTCCCGTCTCTCAGCCTTGGGTGCATTCTGATGTGCTTAATGGCAAAATATTTTACCTTATTATTTTATTTCTGAGGAGTGTTCTGATTTCCAATGTTCAGCCAGTGCTGTCTTCCTTTCTGACATGGTTAAGCTTTGCAGGTGTTGCCTGATCCTTGTTCTTAATTCCTGTATGGCATTCCAAACATACAGTTTGCTAGAGATATATAAAATAATATATATCGCATATGCTATCCTGCAATTGATTAAATCATTGATGGCAATAACTCGCCCATATCTGGTGGCATGTGAATTTACTTTATTAAGTGCATATCTGCACATGCTACAGCTCGAGCATTTATACAAATCCCTTTATTGTCTTGCCTGTTGTAATGCTGGTCTGTCCTCCCTTTTTATTGTTTGCCATGTAGATAGTGGTCAATTTCATTCCTAGGGTAGGAGCCCTGGTGTATACAAGTTTGGACTGTTCTGCAATGTGATTTTTTAAATCAGGGTCCAACATTAATATACGCCCGTTTGTTGAATATATGCTAATAAAATGCTGATACATTCCGAATGTAAAATATACAGCCAGTCTTTGCAACTCATTGCATTACTGTGTACATACAATACACATGCATGTACCTATTGCTGGTTATTTGTGAAAAGGAAGCGTCTTTGTACTTAATGGAGCACTGATCATTTGCATGCGGTCCCTTTTAAATTAAACCTTCCTTGGCGTAGAGCTATTATCACTAGGTGGAGGGCATTTCAATCACTTCTGGCCTGGGACAAAAGCCAGCATATATTCAGTAAAATTATTAATTTCACGGCCTTGCTTTGCTTTGGCAGGAAATGAAATAAGTAAACCCTTAATGCAACGAGGAAGCGTGCGCATTAAAGACATTACTGTGTTACATCACTGTGACTTTCTGCCTTCGCTGGGCCCAGACGCATGGCAATGGCCCAGATTGAGAAGTCATACTCAAGGACAATGCAGCAAAAAGCCCTTGAGAGCTGCGGAGTCAGCTTCTTTAAAAGTTGTTCGTTTTTGCCAGAAGCAGCCTTTTGAAGCACAATCTCTTAATTGCACCTGCACGTCTGATATCAAGGACACCTGGAATTGTACTCTCTCTAACTCTATCTCTCTCTCTCCTGTTGCTAAGGCTTTATTTTCATAGTGCAAGACTTCCTATGGCTGGCAGCATCAAAATGCTTGAAAGTATTTTTTAGGCTATTGATGCGGGTGTGAGTGCCGAGGGTGGTTGGGGAAAAAGTAAAAGGATGAAAGTCTGTTTTTGCATGTGTGTGTATTTCTCGCATAACTCACTGCTTCGTTCCCTCTACTGCTGGCTATGGAAGCGCATCTGGGCATAGGGTGGGACACAGCATGCGAAGGATACAGGTTCAGTCAACACACAAGATAACATTGTACTTGGGAGTTATAAATAAAAGGGTGTCATCCACCTAGGTGTTCTGACTGACATCATATACCATCAAGCTTCAGTCACATTGTCCCTGATGCCACTTAGATACCCTCTTGCCCCCGATTGTGAGTACAGAGAAGGTAAAGGTGAGTGCCCAGGGCCGTTACTGGTCTTCTACACCCCTGAAGGCGTGGGTGATATCTATGCGTGCATAGTTACTTTCTCTAGTGTGTGAATAGTGAAAATGACTTTTTCTTTAGGGGAGTGTGTCTACACGAATATTGAGCATGCCCAATCTCCTATAGAAAAAGCAAAGATGTCCAAGCCATAGGTCCCTTTTCTATTTTAATGTCCGGCTAACACAGATGGGAAGGGAGCATAGCGGACAGAGCGGGAAGCTATGGGCAGCAGGTGAGTTCCTGTCGTGGGGAGGGCCTGAGGAATGTTATGGGGGCCACTGTGGTGCTGGGGGGCAGAGGTAGAGTGGGAGAGAGGCTAGAGCAAAAAATTATGGCAGCAACCAGGGAAGGGGTTCAGGTGACTGAGAGAACACAGGCAGCAGTAGGCAGTTTGTGCCTGTGTTCCGAGTCACGGCATTGCCTGAGCACCCTGCCCCAGGTGCAAATTGTAATTTGATGCCCTCTATCACTTCAGAATCAACTATCTGTTAACTATTTGTGTCAAATCTATGACTGTTCAAGGCAGTAAGTCCCACATGCATCTAGCACCAGACTTTCTTATTGACTTTCTTAAAGTATTTGTACATTCAACTGATGAAGCCAGCAGCCCTCTGCCTTATGTGGCTGCTCAGAGGGTAAGACTAGGAAGAGGTGTAGTCAAGCCTCTCCCACCTACCTTTCCTTAGAGTCCCAACAGATGCAGGCAGAAAAACAGGAGATACTGGAGCGGGCACCACAAAAAGAGAGAAATGAGGCAGGCTGCAATGAGATCAACGTAGCAGACTACTCCAATACATGTGTTGGCATGAGCATGTGTGTGTGTTCATGTTTGGGTGGTCCTGTGTCTATGTGTGCGCGGCTGAGTGTTCCACACTTCTTGCCAATTGTGTGTGAGGTTACCTGTCTCCTCCAGATAGCCCCACTTCCCCACTTCTACATGCCATATTTTGTACAAAGGAGGACTTTGAGACTCCAGGTAACGGGCACTACCTGGCATAGATTAGTTAAAAGAAGTTGGATGCGGAAGTCCATTTTAAAACAAGCATTGCAATGTCAACAATTTGGGCTTTTATGTATGCATGGGAAAGGCACTTGCCAGGCACACCTGTAGTGGTATTACCTGGCCATTGATGGTAGCAGGTGCAAAACGGTGCGATTACCTGGACATCTAATAGCAGTGCCTGGCAAATGCCTAATACTTATAAACAAGCAAAAACTGTTGGCTTTGCCAATGCTTGCTTTTAACACGACTTCAGTGAAGGACGCAGATTACTTATAAATTGAGTGGCTGAAGGCAGCCCTGGTAAGACATTTTTATTACACCAGTAGCGGGTTTACAACTCCAATGAAGTCATTAACTCCCAAAAGCCTGCTTTGAAAATAAACCTGGCAGGGACTTCGAGTGCAACGTTTGATGGCAAGGCTTGATTAAAGCAAGCTCGAAGAGTACCCATGAGCCAGTGTTTTGGGTGGGAGGGGGCAGGAACTGGGTGCGGATGGCCAGAGGGATTAGCATGGCCAACGGCAGTCAATCATTACCAAGCAACACGTACAGGCTGTGTGTCCCTCCTTATATACCATTCTTCCTTATCTGTACTCTAATGCAATCGTTTTAGTTTATAGGTGTTGCGAATGACACATTAGCCCAAACTAAAAAGGCATCTGGAATTTTTCTGGGCTACATCAATGTTAACCCAGCATTGGGCAATTTTCCGAGACCAGTATGAAATCATTGCGAGCCCAGTTTCTGGGGACAAAGGAGCAGTATGGGACGATCTTTTGGTTAGAATTTAAAACAGCAATAAGAATCTTTCTTGGAGAAATGTATAATTAGCAACACAATACCTTAAACACCTGAAAACCTAGAATGGCAATGCTGAAAATGGCATGGCAGTATGCAATTAACTGGGGCAAAGGTAAACTGGGAGGCTGTCACGTTTAGCTGGACTGTAGAATAATGAGTGTACCATAGATCAGAGCTTCACTCTGGGCAGGTTTGCACAATGAGCAATCTTTTGCTCGCATCATCTTTGCATATGATGCAATCAGCCTGATGAAATTGGCAGACATCCTAGATTATTTGAGCAACGCTCGGCTATTATTTATAAAATAACACGGCATGTCGTAGCAACACAAAATAGCAGTTCTGGTTGTATTAATATTTTCTAGTGATTTTTTAGTTTGTTCTTATCAACTGCCACAAGACAATTGATGTCACCTCGGGAGGATTGCTAAGGATCAACGTGCTCCCCTTGGAAGCAAGACGACTTGGAGCAACACAGGTTCGATCCCCAGGTCCGCGCTTAGAAACCTCTCGGCATTAAGGACGCGTTATAAATAACCTATCATCTCGCATCATATAGTTCTGCACATTATATTAAATCTGGCATAATTGCACCGCCTGACAGAGTCGTTAAAAAAGATGCGATTGCTTCACATAGTGTATAGCTGTTTTTTTCCCAGTGTGCTTAGTGCACACTGTATCAGGAAATGTTTCAGTGATATGGCATAAATATATATTCATCTATTATACAGAAGTGCTTCCATTGGGTGTACAACTGATCCATGAGCACATACATGAATATCTGCAGAGAAATTCTAAAGTAGAAGAATGCCATGTAAAAGCATTGCAATTTCTTCTATGTTCCCTGTCAGCAATTACTTTCAAACTTGTTGCTTTTCTTTCACATTTGACCAAATTTTGTGTCATAAATTGTACAATGTGGAACTATTATCTTTAAAAGATTCCTCTGGCTTCTACAATATACCCTACATCTCTCCCTGTGTATTTACTTCACTTGCTCACATTCTAATAAGTATTGTTGCCAAGCCCGTTTGGGAATTCAGTAGCTGCCAATGATGGTAAGGGTTTTATTAAAAAGTACAAGGAAGACAGTACCAATTGTGGTCCAGCAACTTCACAATCTATTTGTCAGAGAGAAAACCCATCATCACAAATCCTATTACAGAAGACTAGTGGAAAAGCCTGTGTACACGGGCTAATCTGTGTAAAGGAAGACATTTTTAGAGTATAAATATCTGATGTGGTGTATTTTAATGTAGTTTATGTTAATAGAAAAAAGATTATTTTTTTTTGTAAAGGATCTTGCTCCTTTTACATTGAGGAATAGTAACCTCAAACAAAATCTCACAGAATCTGTTAAAAGTTCAACATAGTACACACGGCCAGCTGTTGTGTCTGCTCCTCATTGTCTTGGATTCCACTTATGGGTTTTGGACTCAAATACATAATGTTGAGGGATGTCAAGTAATACAATTCACATGCAGCATGATTCGAAGTAGACATGAGATCATAATATAAAGTAATGTGAAGTCAAATAAAGTTTAAAATGAACATGAAGAATATTGTTGATATAATAATACATACAAAGAAATATGACATTTAATAATGACATAATACATGAGTACAAAGTAATTTATTTTGTTAGATAAATAGTGCTTACTCAAATTAATTTATGCTTATATAATTCTTTTAAATGTATATATTTTCTTAGTGTATGCAACTAGAACTATGCTGTTAGATCAATATCCCTGTCTTGGGCCTTTTCCACAGCTAATTGCATGCTATCATTGTTGAAATACACATTTTGTTCACCTGGAAGATGAACTTGAAGTCTTATTGTTGTATGCGTAAGGCAACAGCTCCCTCTAGAGGTGATAACAGGTCAAGCGGGCAGTACAGCTTCACACAAACATACATCTGGCCTTTTATTATATGTTAGTACCCGGCGAGGGCGCAATCAGAATGAAAGAGCCATTCTGATTGGCCCTCGCCGAGTCGATACCAGGCCGGGAATCCCTCCGTCAGGATTACACGCCCTTTGTCCCTGGCGGGGGGCGTGGCAGCTCCTCAGCCAATGAGGAGGCTCGAAGCAGGGCCATCCCCACTCTGAGCTTCCCCAAGGCTGAGAGGCTACCTTCCCGCCTCCGGGGACGGAGGTAAGGCTTTTTTTTCCCTTCCCTTCCTCCTCCCACCTCCCTGCCCTCCCCACCCAACTTACCTTCTATGTCTTGGTCCCCGGCGGCGGACAATGAAAGCCTCCAGCCGTGTGAAGACTCAGAGCGGGGCCATTCCCGCTCCGAGCCTCCACACGGCTGGAGACTTCCATCGTCCCCCGCCGGGGAACCAGGTACGTTTTTTTTTCTTCGTTTTTTTCCCTTTCCCCTCCCTTCCGCCCTCCCAACCCCACTTACCTTCTTTTTTTTCGGGAGCGGGCGCGCTGGAAACGCTTTTGTTTCCAGCGCGTCCGCGCCCGATGGCCGCCATGGAAAGGGAAAACGGAGTTCGTTTTCCCATTGCATGGCGGCCATTTTCTTTGATGTCTTTTTTTTTCCCCGAAACGCCGCAGCATTTCGGGAAAAAAATAAAGTTTTTAGTGCCCCGGTCACACAGTTTTTGCGGGCTGGGGTACTAATAGCTATATGCCCCTCACGGCAGGGGCATTACCGACTCTGGTAATGCCCCGGGGCCTTCGCTATGGCCCTCGCTTCGCTCAGGGCCAATAACTATGGGCCCCGGGGCATTACCTGAGTCAGTAATGCCCCACCGCTAAGTATGATATGATGACCGTCAAAACAAGCTGCACATGTTAAGGAATGTGCCAGTGGATTATTTACCTTGAAATGCATATGCCACAGAGTACGCTCATTACACTTCATCTATCAGAATCATATGTTCTTCACAATGCCTATTAATGGCTTTACTAAGTCTGTGACTATTCCCATCTTGCATTTTCATCGCCATAGTTCTTAGTCTATTTCCAGTTATATCCCTGGAGAATGATCTTTGCACTGTGACTCCTTGGTGGCCGCTTGAGTATGGTCCCTCCTTTTCGATACCCCTTAGTGCATCATTTTAGATTGCCCAATCCCCTGAAGGTTGCCATACAAATCCTTCAGGCGAGTCCTGCACCATACCTAGGAATAACACACGCTGAGATAGCGGGAGCATACAAGCACAACGGGAACTGTGGGAAGGCAGTATGAGCAGGTGTTATAGGGTCAATATGGTGAGTGTCTGTGGTTTATACATGTGGTTTATAAATTAACAAGTAACTGAGTGAGTAATTAAGACCTATTGTGCCTGATCTTCAATTACTACAATGAAGACCAGAAACTTTTCCTTCTGTGCACCAAGCCCTTCAACTACCCCTTTTATGTGCAGCGCCACCTCGTTCTTTGTCCGGAAGCCTTTTAATATCTCCACCACTGTTGTGGGGTTTAGAGAGACCAACCGTTAATGGACCTGCATGGTTCCCAGCAAGTTGGAGCAAACTGTCACTGGTAAACATCACTAAGAGGCAAGATTTAACTCTGAGAATGGGAGGAGGCTGGTATCAGGTAAGGATACAGGTCGCAATATGGAACAGGCATTGCACACTCTTGGAATGACCTAGCAAGGGTCAGGCAACAAAGGAGGACATAGGGACTCAGCTACAGCAGGTGAAACAGTAGAGGGACGAGCCAAGATATCTGATGACGATGCAGCCAGAGGGGAGCTGGAGAATGGTGAACCAGTTGTGTTGGCTGGTTCAAGGGAGGTAATCACCTAGAATGACTTTACCTGGTCGAGATTGCCAGAACTTCAACTTATAGGAGTTGGGTTTGGCAAGGGCACTTTCAGCAGAAGTTCTAGTGTTCCCGGTTTGTCCTCTCAGTACTTTGGATCTGGGTTCCAGTTGTCGACTAACAAAATGATTCCAACACTTCACCACATACACAACCAAATATATAAGCCAGATATACAACATGCTGGGTTGGAGACTAACCCCACCCACTTATCAGGATACATAGTGCAATCAAACTCTAAGGTGTTATCCAATCCAGGTAACAAGCTCAAAGGCATCCATTACATCACTCAAGATGTGGAATAGTGTGTCTAGGGGCCTCATTACACGGTAGGCGGTAAGGTTTTACCGGTACCGGTATTTTACCGGTACCGGTAAACGCTTACTGCCTTACTATGAGGTCCCTTTGCGGGTTGGAGAATTTAACGCCGGCGTTAAAAACCAACCCGCAAAGGGACCAGGGAGCTAATTACGGTACCGCAATTTGCGGTGCCGTAATTAGCACCTTCCACATTCCCATTATGCCCTATGGGGCAAAAATGGGAATGGGGAAGGGCAATGGGGGAAGGGGGAATTACCACCCACCAACCTTGGAATAGGCGGTAATTCCCCTTTCCACCAAGACGGTGCCGGTATTTTACCGGCATGGACCAAGGTGCTAATAGCACCTTGGTCCACCGCCGTCCGTGTAATGAGGCCCTAAGACTCTTACCCATTCCAAACCAATGCTGACCACACATGTGTTCATTGCAGGATCTAGACAGAGCCTGGAAAAGTAAATTACCCTTTACGGCTATTCCTACCGCCAAACAGGAGGAGGAAGGCCAAACAAAGTCATTAGTTCACAAAGACATGACTTAACCAATGGTACAGCTATTTTGACCTCCACAGTGGACACAATGCAACCTTCCTGGAAACACATAAAAGTGCACAGTAGTAGTAATGTTAGGGAAGTTTTCCTAAAGTCCCACGTGGAGGTAAGACTTTAGTAAGCTATCCCAGTGGTTTATAGATCCCCAACTCTTAGTATAAGTCTGCACTACTCAGAGACCTTGGTAGAGTGGCAGAGCAGTCAGGCTTCTCTTAAGAGGATGATGTGAGATGTATGTAAGTACACTAAACCTAGTTAGTAATGCACATCAAAGAAACACTTACACATACATTTATATTCAAATATAGATTTATTATATTTACACAAGAGTCACTGTTAAATGCACAATAAACCAACACACATAGGTATACACATTGGTATACTTTACAATACTTTCAGAAGGCCACTTCTTAGTTGGTAGTTGCCGAACGCGTACAATTGTTACAGGAGTGTGACAGGTCTACCATACTAACGGTAATAACACACACCCACAAAGTAATACAGTAATTGCATTTAGTCAGCATACACATATGAGATAGTGATTTTTGGGAAGGAATACAGTTGGCTAGTGTTATCGTAGCAGAGCTTCAGGTTCTAGTGGTGGTTTCCCAGCACAGAAAGTCTTTTAAAGTCCAATTCGTAACCCTAGCTAAAAGGTAGTTCAGATAGGCTTTAAGTCTTGAAAAGCAGCAGAAGTAAAAGGTTCCTGTGGATAATTTCTAGTCTCTAGGAAAGAAGATACAAGAAGGCTTAAATAATGTTGTAGACCTTGACATAATGGGACACAAGAAGCGGCTTGAGTCAGAGGTAAGAGGGGTTTGCCCTGGACACGTACGTCTATGTGCACTCCAATGCTCTGGAGTGACTTTCTGGAATAAGGTAAGCAATACCTTTTTCCCCACAGTACCTTAGGTTTGAAGAAAACGTTTGTGGTGGCTGCTCCGTGATGTTGCAACTCTGGACCAACCTCCGGATTCCTTGGTCTGATGGCAAAAGGAAAGACAATGGACGGGATCTCTCAGCGTCTGTCTCGAGGCAGGACCTCTAACATGGCTTTCATCAACTTACCTGGTCACTCTGCAGTTTTGATGCATTTCCTGCAGCACCAATAAAGGATGTGATTCGCTATGTCAATCTTCTTTGTTTCCTGCAGTTCTCTGATGAGGGGGTCTGGACGAGTTGGATTGTGTCTCTGGAGTGACCGTCAGGGCTCAGCAAAGACTTGGACGGATTCAAGTTTTCCACAACGATGCACTCAAAATAGACAGCAGGTCTCCTGGTATGGTAATGTTTATTTATAAAGCGCCTATACACAGGCAAGTGTTTAAAGGCGCTCAAGAAGGTAGGGAAGAGGAGAGACAAACAACAGTCGTTTGGAGCCATTGAGTTTCTGAACAATGGGAGGTCTGCCAGTGGTCGAAGTGTATGGAAAGAAGTAGTGGAACTATGTTCCCTACTGGCCTGCACCGCTCCCCACAAACCCCATCCCTACGTCCCCTCCCATGCACAATACAAACCCCAAAACACATGTGCCTGCTGTTTAGGAGAATGATCAGTGCAGTGCACTGAAAGTGCAAGTTTCAACTTCTTCCTACACTTTTATTTAACAATGAAACCGTTCTGGAACGGTTTCTTTTTAAACCACTGCAGTCTGCCCAGGGCAGTGTAAGTGCATGAAATACAGTTAACAGTGAAGATAACAACAAATAGGTCTGATGACGATTCTGAAGTTTTTCCAAGAGCATAGGGTGCACCATGCAGGGAGGGAAGACAGGGATGGAAGGACAGATGATCATCAGGCATGATATGATCAGATCATGCAAGTGCACAGATGGTACAGGTGGGCAGTGGGGGAGGAGGACAAGTGCAGCGGGGTAGGGGTGGAATTCAGATGCGCCCAGTTGCTCATAAACTGGGTAAGTGCTAAGAGATGCCAATTCTCAAAGGGTAATTGAACGAGTGCAGAGGCAATGAGGCAAGTGCAGGCTCTGAGATAAGTGCTGCAGGACTGGCGGGAGTGCCGGGTACCTGTGAGACTCTGAGGTGATCCCAGTGGCCAGTCAGCATGCTGTGTGGAAGAGGAGGGAAAGAAGGGTAGAGAGAAGAGAGAGGTTAGCAGGGTAGAGAGAGAGCAAAGGAAGCTGAGAAGAGGAATGTCTTATGGATTTTCTGGAACTTAAGGAGGTCAGGCTCAAGACGGGTGGTGACAGGGAGGTTGTTCCATACGAAGGCCCCTGCTGAAGATAGGGATCTCCCTCCAAATCTCTGCTTAGAGAACCAGCTCTATCACAGAAGGTTGGAGTTGGATGAGTGGAGGGCTTGGGAAGGACAGTATTTAGGAAGGCAGAGAAGAGCATAGGTGGGTAGCCAGCCCCAGAAGGCCTTGTGGATAATGCAAATGGTCTTAAATTTGATAATTGCAGCCACAGGGTGCCAGTGGAGGGATTTTGCTTAGAGAACCAGCTCTATCACAGAAAGTTGGAGTTGGAAGAGCGGAGGGCTCGGGAAGGACAGTATTTAGGAAGGCAGAGAAGGGCATAGGTGGGTAGCCAGCCCCAGAAGGCCTTGTGGATAATGCAAATGGTCCTAAATTTGATCCTTGCAGCCACAGGGTGCCAGTGGAGGGATTTCAACACCAGAGAGATGCGGTCCATGGCCTTGACGCCAATGATAAGTCTTGCGGTTCAGTTCTGGTTGAGTTGCAGGGGGCATAGAGCCAAGGCAGGGAGGTTGAGAAAGAGGCTGTTGCAGTAGTCAAGCCTTGAGAAAACCAGGGATCTGGAGACAGTGAGCCTCTGGGGGAAGGTGAGAAAGGGAATGTTACCTCTGAGGAGGTGCAACTGGTAGTTGGACTTTTTAGAGATGTCAGAGATGTGGGTGGAGAAGGAGAGAGTGGAGTCGAAGATGACCCCAAGGTTTTTAGCCTCACATGTTTGTGCATGCCCAGGGCCAAGGGAGGCCGGCCACAGTGGGTGTGGGAAGAATGGCGCAGGAGTCCCAATGCAAACAATCTCAGTCTTACTGGCATTCAGGCAGAGGTTGTTTGCAGCACACCATGACTGAATTGCGGAAAGACAGTCAGATATGAGATAGGTAGAGGAGGTAGCTGAGGGTAGCCTGAAGGAGAGTTGTGTGTCATCCGCATAACACTGGAAATTAGAGGTGAAACTGGCAATCTCACGTGCCAGGGCAACCATGTAGACATTGAAGAACCAGGGGGAGAGGTTAGAGCCCTGGTTGACGCTGCATGTTGAAAGAGTGATAGTTGAGAGAAAGAGCCCAAGTTTCACCTGGGATGGGTGGTCAGACAGGAAGGAGGTTAAACACGCTAGAGCCTGACCAGTAATTCCGAGAGTGTCACAAAGACATGCGTTCAGGATGTTATGGTTTACTGTGTCGAAGGCAGAGGAGAAGTCAAAAAGAATGAGGGCAGAGGTCAGGTTAGTGTCAAGATTTGAGAGCAGGTCTTTATGAGTGTTCAGAAGAGCAGTTTCCGTGCCTCTGGATGCTCTGAAGCCAGACTGATTTTCGTGGAGGCAACCAGCAGATTCAGTGTGGAGGGTGAGCTGAGAGATAGCCAACTTCTCCAGTAGTTTGTCCATGAAAGTGGTGATAGAGTTCGGGTGGTAGTTAGCCATAATGGAGGGGTTGGCAGAGGGTTTCTTAAGAAGGGGGTGCACAAGGGAGTGCTTAAGAGAAGTTGGGAAAACTCCAGTGGCAAAAGAGAGAGTGCAGAGATCAGCAAAGGCAGGAGCGACAGAGTCGATGTTGTCCTTAATGGTTTTGAGGGGCAGTGGTCCACCTGTTTGAACCGGTGCCATCATAGACCGGACTAGTCTGGTAACCTCATCAGGTGTGATGGGAGTGAGAGAGGAGAGAAGAAGTGGTGGCGGGACAGAGGGAGGCTCCAGGTGTGTTGGTGTATGAGGTCATGTGGGAGTGAGAGAGGATAGGATGTCATGGGTTTTTGCAGTGAAGTGAGATGCCAGGGTCGAGCAAAGGTCCTGGGCGGGTGTGACAGAAGAGGAGGATGCTGCGGGATTGGCCAGTTGCTTACAGACTTTGAAATGTTTGGTCATGATGTTTGATGCCGCAGAGATGCAGGCTTCAATAAAGACTCTTTTCTTGGTGCGGATGCATAGTCGATATTGTCTTTGGAGGAGGCAGCAGTCCAGTTTGTCACAGGGTCCACCAGACACATTCCATTTCCATTTAGCTGCCCTATACTTCCGTTTAAGGGCAGCTAGATCAGAGTCATACCAAGAGTTGCACTTTTTGGGAGGCTTCAGTCTGACCCTCATGACAGGGGCAAGAATGTCAAGGGTGTTAGAGATGGAGACATTGAGGTTAGCGAGGGCTGTGTCAGGCTGGGAATCAGTCACAGGAGTAGGAGATGGAGTGTAGGTGGAGGCAAAGGCAGCCGCTCTAACTCTTTTCATGGGTCTGGTGACTTTGAAACCGAGTGGCCACTCTGGGGGCAATGATGTTAGAGGGGAGGACAGTTTAACATGTGAAGAGAGAAGAGATTGGTCCGTCCAGGAGAGAGAAGTGGTGAGAGGGATAGAGAGAGGGATATTGGTAGAAAGCAGTGCATTCAAAGGGTCCCGCTATGTGTGAGGAGCCAGAGGGTAAGATAGAGAGGGAGAGGGAGTTGCATATGTTGTGGAAAGGTCCGGAGGAGTCAGGTCACCCAGCAGGAAGAGTTGGGGGGAGGAGGAGAGTAGAGAGGAGTCCAGGTCAGCCCATTCCTAGAGGAAGAGTGTGGCCTGTTGGCCGATAGAAGGTGGCCATGAGGAGAGAAGATTTAGGAGAGAGTGAGAGTCTGCAGACTAGGCATTCGAAAGAGGACTAGGCCTGAGTGGGGATGATAGACACAGGTATCCATTCTGGGAAGATCAACGAAACTCCCACCCTTGAACCCTTGAGCCTGGGCATGTAGAGGATCTTGTATCCTTCTGGGAGGAGTGTGTCAAAGCTCCTGACAGAGCTTTCCTTGAACCATGTCTCAGTGATGGCGAGTACATCAAGGTCCATGTGTTCAAGGAGGTTGCAGATGCCAGTCAAGTGTTTGACAGCAGAGCAGGAGTTGAGCATGGAAATGTGGAGCAGCGTGCCCTCTTTGAAGGTCTTCTGAGGGAGGAGACAGGGGATGGGGGTCCTCCCAGAGGGTGGAAAGGGAGCCAGAGGGCTAGTGGAAGGTGGTGGATAGGCCAGGGCCGACAAGGGACTCAGGGCAGTAAGACAGGGCAGGGGTGCCTGTGTACTGGAGGAGGAAGGCAAGGGAGCCTGTGCAGTGGGGGAGGAAGGCATAGCAGGCAAGGGAGCCTGTCCAGTGGGGGTGGATGGCACAGCAGTCAGGGGAGAAAGTGTAGAAGCGGAGGTAAGATTTGAGAGGTAAGGTAGGAGCCTGTCAAAGAGGAGAAGGTTGGTTTGAGGACCCTGAACCATGATGGTTCCATTCAGGTAGACATTAATGATGACCCTGGAAATGGCAAAGAGGTCGAGGAGGACCTCCCAGTGGGTGCCACGATTAATGGGGAAAGAGGCGATAGGAGAGAGGAAGGAGACCATGTACGGGGTTCATAGGTTGGGTGAGGGAATGACAAAGAGGATGCCTGTGAGAGTCTCTCTGGCGGAAGCCGTGACTTAGGTGTCAGCAATAGGAAGACCTGGGTTGGAGTACAAAATGTCCTTCTTAAGTTTGTTCCGGCCAGATTTAGTGCTAGGAGTGGAACAGGAAAAAGAGAAGCAGTTGGAGAAGATAGGAGAGATAGCGACATAGCTAGCTGCAGTGGTGAGGAAGGCACTTACCCTGGCTGATGAAAGGAGACACATTGAGGGTGATGGCGGGGAGGGGAAAATCACAGCGGTGGGGGTACACAAGAGTGTAGGGACAATCAAGCACTTTCAAGCAGCAAGGGGGAAACAGATAATTACAATTTACAGTCAAACAGGCATTTTATAACAGCAAGGGGTCAGAGCTAATTATGATTTTTCAGGCAACAGGCACTTGCAACAGCAGGGGGGGCACAGCTAACGATTTACAGTCAAACAGGCACTTTCTAACAGAAAGTGGGCACTGCTAATTTAATTTACAGTCAAACAGGCACTTTCTAACAGCAAGGGGGGCACAGCTAATTACGATTTACAGGCAAACTGCGTGGTATTCATCAGTCAATGGACTTTTAGGGGCACACTGGGAGCAGTGTAGCCCTACTGTAGAATGGTGAAAGATTCATTAAGGTGGTGCAGAGAAAACAGAGTCATCGAGGGGCGTAGAGCAATTTTCACAGTTGCAGACTAGGATGCAGAGAAGAGAGGAATTTTATGGGGCTGACACAGCCACATAACTCATTTGATGGCGCGGCTCAGAAGAAAACAGTCAGGCATAGTGACAGACCTAGGTAGGTTTTCGGAAGCAGCTTAGAGTAGTAGTATCGGGGAAGGAGGTGTCCCGGCAAAGGACAGCAACAGACAGGGCCTTCATGGTGGGGCCGGTTAACGCCTGCCAGTGTCTTCCTATTGGTAAAGAAGGCTACGATTAGCCCAATCAGGGATGGCAGCAGGCTACAAGGTAGAGCACGCTGCAGCGGTAGCCATCTTTGAAGGTTGAAGGACTTTTTTTTTTAGAGTTTCAGATGAATTCAAAATGTATTTCAAAATAAGATCCTCTAGCACACAGGAAAAGCAAGTTGGAAAGCCGCGGTGTCAGCAAGGATCAGATTGCAAGATCCTATGACTGCACATACGCCGCGGAACATGGCAAAAACATGCCAATGAAAAAACATTCCCAAGCCCTTCAGGACTTACCTTCGAATTCTTGCCCATGAAACAATGCTGCTCCGGAAGCTTCAGCTGAGGTGGAAGAGGTGGAAGCAACGCCCAATCCGACGTACGACCACACAGCTGCTGTGATGAAGTGCAGCAACAACTTCTTCAAATAATTTTCGCTCAAAGTGGGTTTGAGAATCACAGCGTTATTTTGTCTAGTGGCCCTGCACTTTTGTATGTTGAAAACGCTGCTATAAATTCTGATGAAAGGTGAAAATGCAATCAACCAGTTTTTTTTTTCTTTGAAGGGCATGGGTTTCTGAGTTAGGGGTTGGAGTACAGGCTCAGTGGCATGTACCGCGTGGAAGTGGTAGGAGCGTGCAAAGTGGCATGCCTCGGGCGATTTAGAGCACTCCGGGTATTGGGGTTCTGCAGCTCGGGAAAATCACAGGACCTTGTCTGTTCCCGCCAGTCAAAGGGAAGGAGTTGTCTTCTTTGGAGTTCCTCTGTTGCACAGAAAACGGGGTCAGGACAGCAGTGGTTGATTCACGGTGTTGCAAAGGGTCTGCAAGCGTTGCTGGTCTTCTTCGGTTACTTTGCTTCCAGTGGTCGGGGTTGTGTTTCACTCCAGGAGCCTAATCTTGTATACAATTCCAGCACTCACTCCTGTGCAATCTTCCTCAGAAATTTACAGAAAAAGGGGCATTTGGCTGTCCCTTCAGGACAGCACCCCTGTGGGAGCTGGTCCCATTCAGGCACTCTGACAGACAAAGGATGGGGGGTGGAAAACTCCTCCATCACTTCCTGCTGCCCATACACTCTGGAGCCTAGGCAAGGACACCTAAGGGTTCCTGCCAAAGGCAAAACACACACATGCCTCCCCCTCCCATAATGGTATAAGAAGTGCAAACAAAGAACAACCACATTAGTAATGGCGAAAAAAGAAGGGAGGCCCTAAATTGGTACTTGGGTGCCCCGATTGTGCACTACCAAGACTATGGACATAGCCTGTGGTAGTGAAATCACACAATAGTTGGTAGAACACGTCCACTGCAATTACCCATAACTAGGAGATTGTCTAGGTGACAAAAAATTAATTCACAGGAGCAGAGAGAAGGGGGATAGTAGGTATCCCTTTGGCACTCCACATAAGGTGGTGTGTGCCAATCTCTCAGACTATACAGTTTTTGGAGAGATACTAAGAATCTCTACTATCCTTAAGAAATGTAGTTACGCTAGTATAAAGGACAGAATCTCAAAGGAGGACCCTAGGGGTCCCCAGCAACACTGCCCATAAGGAGCTGCGTGTTGCAATAGTAAAATACAGATGCCTTTAAGATTTATGGTGGAAAATAGACTGTAAGATAGGTACAAAAGACAGAGCCCCTAAGAACGAATGAGTGGAACAAGCCTCCACTCATTCAGGATTTCAGAAAAAGGTCCAGAAGTCCAACAAAAAGTGCTGGGGGGTCTCACTTGGAGAGGGGATGAAGCATAAACATGATAAATCCTCCTAACAAGTAGAGGTAATTGGCCCTCATTATGCGTTCGGCGGTAACCATGCTGCTATTGGCGGCATGGCTGCTGCCGAAATCGCGTCGGGGTCCGGTTCCTCGGAATGAGGACTTACCGGGCCATTCCGAGTTCAGAAGGCCCGGTAATTCCTCCCTCCAAGGACCTGGACACGGTCCTTCCCCATTCCCATTTCAGCCCCCATAGGGCTGAATGGGAATGGGAGAGGGAGCAAACAATGGCCCATTAGGAGATGGCCCGTTGTTTGCTCCCTCTTCCCCTCGCGGGAACCGGTAAGCACGTCTGGTTTTCCCAGGCGTGCTTAAAGTGTCCCGCAAGGGGAACTCGTAATGCGGTGGTACGGAGTGAACGGCGCCGGCACCTTTTACGGCGCCATTCACTCCGTACCGCCAGGGTCGTAATGAGGCCCATTGTCAATTATATAGCCCTTTTTTCACATTTGTATAGCCTCAAAACGCTGTGTTGTAGGAAAGCCCTTAGTGGCCAAAGTACAGATTTGGGAAACATTCTCATAAAAGGCCTAGAATGCATGGGTGCATTAGGCCAAAAGGATAACAGGAGGTTTTGCTGCAGCAGAATTGGTGGAGGAAGAATTCATCTGATTTTTGCTGCAAAATGTATGTTGGAGGTGTTTAGGTTCATAATTAATGTGGAGGAGGATATGGGCGAGTCATATATTTGCATCAAAATAAAAAAAAAGAAAATAAATCCTGAAATTCGATGAAATCTCCCTCGACTATTTGTTTTCGATAAAACCACATAGAACGGGCCAAGAGTAGGAATTAGGTGGGCTGGCTAGGCTTCAGTAAGCAATCCAAGAGGTCAGGCATGTGGATGGGTGCCGAGGGAGGTCACAACAGAGCGCTAGTGCAAGAGACTCAATATGTGACCTGCTAGACTGAAAATCGTTGTAGGTTGTTGCTGTATTATAATGGCAGAGGTGTTGCGGCAAGTCTGGTGTAAGGGACGAGGACATTATGGGCCTCATTACGCGGTAGGCGGTAGCCATGGCGCTATTAGCACCATGGCTACCCCTTTACCGCATTACGGGTTCCTGAAATAGGGACTTACCGGGTCATTCCAACCTTGGAGGACCCGGAAAGTCCCCATTCCGGGAACTATTCCCCATTCCCATTCGAGCCCCCATAGGGCTCAATGGGAATGGGGATGGAGCTAATAACGGTACCGCAATTTGTGGTACCGTTATTAGCTCTGAAGTCCTTTAACGGGTCCCTTCCATAACGCCTGGTTAAAACCAGGCGTTATGGAAGGGACCCACTAAGGGACCTCGGAATAGGGTGGTAAGGGATTACCGGTGCCGGTAATCCCTTACTGCCTACCGCGTAATGAGGCCCTATGTGTCTAGCCAGAATGAATTTGTCATTGTCGTAGCTGCATTCTAGAGTGTGTGGATGGATAGCCGTGCCTGCGCCAGATGGCCACCAAAGTTGTGCCTTTATACATAACTTAAGCTCGTGTAGAGCTTTTCTTTGAACTTCCTGCACAATCCGATCGTCTGTGTAAAGAGACAAGCTACCCCATATGCCCTTCTAGGTGCTATAGACCGGATACCCTCAAGGTCCTCTAAGTGCAAATTGACCAGCTAACTTATACGGTCTTCTAGATGTGGCAGATAGGCTTCCTAAAGATATAGGCCCTCATTACGACCCTGGCGGAAATCGCGTTGCAAAATGCACCTTGGAGCACGGCGGAAAGCTGCCGATAGCGCCATGGGGGTTGGCGGATTTTCCGCCCCATTCCGACCTTGGCGGGGCGGTAAATCCCCATCCCCCATTTTACCCTTCCCCATTCCCATTTTTGCCCCATAGGGTATAATGGGAGTGGGGAAGGCGTTAATTACGCCACCTCAAAATACGGTGGCATAATTAACGACAAGGTCCCGTAGCGCCATGGATTTCTCCGCCCGGAAAAACCAGGCGGAAAACGCTCCATGGCGCTACGGAATCTCGTAGTAGGGCGGACGGGTCCGCCGCGAATAACGCTGGTGTAAACCCACTCCGCCAGGGTCGTAATGAGGCCCATAGGGTCATAAAATTTTCTAGCACTATAGACAGGCCTCCCTTACAGTCTTACTCTAAATCTTCTACCTTCCATAATAGATTTCCTTCACACATCTTCTAGTGCAGAATCAAGGATACCGGCATATATCATTATGTGTTACGATGACTACCTTGTAGATTTTTTAAGCGCAAAGGTGTCTGCTCCCAGATATGTCAGGGTGCAGCACATTGACCACCCTTCAATCCGTATTAGCTTCACTGATCTTCTAAGTGGAGTACATGTGCTAATCATCACAATATCTTCTAGAGCAGTACATGTGCTAGTCTTCACAGTTCTAAATGTGCAATTGTCTTTGAAGTAGCTTGTGCTTAGGTCATCTGTAAAGTGTGAGTTCTCTAGATTGGAACAGGACATGCTGGCCTTATTCTTCTTGTATTCGTAATAGACAGGTTGTTGCCCTTGAACTTGAATTTTCAGTTTCAAGCACATTCTGAGTGCTTTATCAGCAATCCCTTAAATCTTTGACAGGAGATGGGCTACCAGTGTGCGTCCTCTAGGTTTGCAGCTGAAGCGGGTGTAATAAATGGCAACACAGTGCAGATTTTGTGCCTGTGGCAGCTTTCCTAATTAATTTCTTTGGTAAAGAACTAGCTCCATCAAACTGTCAAAAGCTGTATACAGGTAGCCTGCGTGCGCAAGTCAGAGTGAAAAGAAGCCAGGTTGGCAGATGTGTATTCGAATACACTGATTGGTCAGCAGATGTGTGGGTAGGGCAAGCCGCCATGACAATGGCTGGTATCCGCCTGTGGGTTTATGGACAAGTGGCTTGCTGTTTTTTTTGTGTGTGTAGGGTGGGCTGCCGCGACAACAGCCAGCATCCGCCCATAGTTATGTGCACAAGTGACTTGTTTGTGTTTGGATGTGGTAGAGGTTAATGTATCTGAATGAGGCACTGGCGATAGAAATAAAGGTGGGGAAGAGGGTTTTAGGTTGCTGTAGGGAATAACAACCTTTTTAGGGCCTTTCTGAAGGAGAGGTAGTTATCAATGCACAAATGTGATGGGGAAGAAAGTTCTATTGGAGTTGTAATGAGGAGAAGAGCAGAGCCATATCTGAAGTTTCTGGTGGGTTGATAGCGTGTGAGTTTATCCTGGAGAATATCAGGTCCAGTTTTGTGGAGGGCACGGTGAGCGATGTGCATGGCTGTAAAGGTAGTCTGTCTGCTGATAGGGAGCAAATGTAGAGCTGTGAGTCCAGGGCTAATATGCTCTCTTGGTGGGAGCCCGAGAATGAGACGGGCAGCAAAGTTTTGGATTCTTTGGAGTTTCCTCAGCTGGTATGCCGAAGTGCCTAAGTAAAGGGAGTTTGCATAGTCTATGTGGGAGCGATTGATGGCAAGGATTGTAGAGATTTGGTGTGGGTAGGTGAGGTACGGGAAGATTCACCTGAGAATGCATAGGTGGAAAAATCAGCTTCTGGACGCAGAGTTGATGTGGTGGGTGAGGGACATATTAGAGTCCAATGTGCATTTGAAATCTTTTACAGTAGTGGATGTTGCAGGGGTAGATCCTGGGGAGTGTCGCCAGAGGATAGGTTGGGGAAGGAGAGTGGATTTGCTGCATAACAGGATTTCCGTTTTACCTGGGTTGAGGAGGAGGTGGTTGATTGTCATCCAGTGGTCGATATTGGAAAGGCAGGAGGATAGGTCCAGTCAGGGCGGAGGCTGGCGACTTGGGGATCTTGAGGATGATCTGGGTGTCATCTGCGTAGTTGTAGCAGATGAGGTTATGATATCGGATGAGTGCAGGAAGTGGGCTAATGTAGATATTGAAGAGGAGAGGAAACAAAAATCCTGAACTATAAAGGACAAGGAATTAATCTTATGACATGTCCATACATACAAGGAGGCAGGATTCATGGAGGCAACAGTCTTTCCAGACTATACCTGGCAGATGCAGTAGCGAAAAAGGGTCTTCGATAAAGTGAAGTACACCCTGAGAAGGGCACAGGTTTGGTACATGCTCCTGCACCAAGCCAAAGTTTAGGTCCTTCATGATGAGAAATCCTGTTTTTTGATTTGCCGGAAAAAACTGGTTGTTGGATGCAACAAGGGTTGGAGTTGTAGGTGCAAGATGATCTGGAGGTGAAACAGGGTGGGGGCCCTCAGGCACGGGACAGAAGGCCCCACAGGAACGGTGGTACATGTGGGAGCTACTCAGTCAAGTGGAGCAAGGGAGGGGACCCCACTTGAGGGAGATCTGCAAGAAACTGGCCGAACTATTACCGGCATGGCCAAGAGTGGTCCCCAGAGTAACACATGCATGGGAGAACTCTGCACTATGCATTGGGGGAGCTGACGAAAGCAAATGGGAACCTACGGTGGAGTGGGTAATGATTGATAAGAAGTGGTTGTCATCAGATACAGGATACAATCGGCCCACAGATGCCCCTCACTGGTTTTAACTGGCTATGGGAAACCCTTTTGTATATATACATTTTGTTTTTTATCCCCTTTTTATATCTTTTGGAACTGTCCATGGCCCGTGGGCATTGGATGACTGTTCCAACCAGCAAACTACTGTGCGCTGAGCTGCTGGGTGGTCTTTTGCTCATTTGAAACACCTCCCTCCCCCGCCCCAGCAACAGGATCTGCTGTGCACTTGAGCGATATAGCTCAGGGCCCCTTGGATGGCGGTTTGAATCGAGTCCAGAATAGTTTGACTGCATGTATGCGGATTGGTTTATGGTTGTGTGTTTTTTATAAGGGGTTAGAGTGGAAAGTGAAGGGGCAGGGTATCAGAATCATTAGTGTGCTTCAGGAGTCAGGAGGGGAATGAATAAGATTTGATATTTCATTGGTCTGTATGCTCGGTAGTGGGACTCACTTGACTCTCCACATCGGAGGGGTCAAGGACCTTGGCCAATATACGTGAATGTTGGTGACAATTAAATACATATCCTGGAAAGTACATGGTATGAACAACTTTACATAACTATGTCGAATTAGATCCTACCTAATGAAATCGGGTATAGCAATAGCTTTCCTCCAAGAAACGCACCTTCTCTTGGGTAGATTTAACAGCCTGTTCAGGAAATTGTGGGGGGCGGCGGGGTAAGGGTTATGGATCCTCGTACACCACATATTCCAGGGGCATCCTGATCTGGTTGGCAGAGACTGTACCATTCACTATGAAAACTGTGAAAAATGACCCTGAAGGGAGATATGCAGTGGTGCAGGGCAAGCTGGAGTGCAGGGATTTGTGTTTTATGATTACATATGGCCCTAATGAAGACACGCCTGCATTTTTCCCCAAGATACTGAGCAGATGCAGCGAATTTAGACAAGCTATATTGCTATTGAGGGTGAGTACCCCGGACAGTCATGTCTTCTCATTCTATTCACATCCCTGTGACGTATAAACTAGATTTGCTAACTTTTTTGTAAGTGGGGAACACCTACACATGTGCAGTGCAATCACTTACCCAGAGAGGACACTGTAGCATCACGCCCCGGTCTTACTGGTGGTACAACTTGGTCCAGGTAGAACACAAATCCTATTTTGGAGATTTCGCTCTGAGGGACAGAGGGACTGAGGGGCTGAGGGGCTGAGGGGCTGAGGGCTGAGGGGCTGAAGGGCCTACGGGCTGAGCGTTGGCGCATACATGGATATGTTGGAGGCGGAAATAGAAAGCTATTTCAAGATTAACCAGGGAACATCAAGCAATGCAGGAATGGAATGGGACGCCTTTGAGGTTGTAATGAGGGTTATGCCTATCCGCAACATGCGGGACTCGAACGTCTGAGGTCACTAGAAAGAAATGAAAGGTAGAGATTGGTGATTAAAAATGGAGTGGGAGGCCCTGTTGGATGGGAGGTGAAACTGAAACCCTAAGGGTGAAATGTTTGGAGGATTGGGAAACACGGGGTAATGCAATCACAGCGTTTACACATGCAACTTACGCCGAGATGGGGACAAACCAGCCAAGCTGTTGACGTGGCTCATTAGAAAAGAATGACCATATGTAATCAGGAAGGGAATGAGGTACACACTCAAATGAACATAAATGCCTTTGCTAACTATTACGGTTCCCTATATGTGGGATATACATTGTGCGAGAGACAAGAGGATGAGTCCACAAGGGCACTGATTGATTTCCCATGTTTACTGAGGCACAGGCATTGGAGCTGAGGAACCCCTCGCTGTTAAAATTGGGAATGCTATTAAGTGCCTCCCACAGGGAAAGACACCAGGCCCTGATGGGCTCCTTTTTGGATGTTTTAAAACATTTGGTGAAATGCTGGGGAACATACTGTTCGAGCATGTCTATGACACTGGACTTCTCCCTGGGCCGATGAGGGAGGCGCTGACCGTGACCATCCCAAAAACGAGATAAGGATCATTACGACCTGAGCTCATGCTGCCCTCTGTCTATGCTGAACATGGATGAAAAGATCTGCATTGCTCTGGTAGAAAAACGGCAAGGGGTTGTTACACAATTGGTGCACCTGGACCAGGCGGGATTCATACCCGACAGAAACGCGGCTCACTGTCACGCTCACCTGGTCTCCATGGGGGCGTTGCTCGAGCTGCACGAATGAAGTCTTCACTGGCGTTGCACGGGTGCGTTAGGGTGCTTGTGCGCGTGTCTTCTCCCTCACTATCACTTCTCAGGAACTTTTGCCTAAAATGTCAAACAAGATATTAGCCAGCCGTGAGGTATGGGTTTGGTTACCACCTCCTTTAACCTTCTGATGCCCTTCCCTTCTCCTGCCTCACCTTGTGTTTTTTAACGGTGGGCTCTCCATCTTGCAATCTAGCAGGGGCGCGGTATGCTCAGTCTACCCTGGATCCAGTTACTTCACTGATCCTGTGGGGCTGTAGCGGAGTATTGAATAGCTGGACTCAGCAGGTAAGTCTCTATGCCAATAAGTGCTTGCTAAAGTTGTTAAATGTCTTTATTGCCCAAGTTTTGACTTGTCAATCCTTTCTTTCAGGTGAGGCCTTGGGCGGTGATGAAGATTTGTCTCTTCCTAAAACACGGAGCAGGATTCCTGCAGGTGAGTATTAGTGCGGATGGCGTTGAAGGCTTTTATATATGGTTTCTTTTTGTACGCGATTAACCTGCTGTTCTTGTCTTTTTCTGCAATGCAGGTGTGGCGCGGCTCCGGAGCAGCGATCGGCTGGACCGCTTCAGAGGAAGTCCCAGAAGAATGAAGACTCTGGGTGAGTATTATTTGTCTATGCAGATACCTTTCTCTATGCAGGTGCGGCGGTCCGTAGAGCAGCGCGAAATGCGGTCTTCTGGATGGAATTCAGGTAAGGCCCCAATTGCTGTATTAATTCCTGTTATTTTCTTTCCCTTCTTCTCAGGTGCCGATGGATCGATCTCTTGGGCGGGCGTGGCTGTTGAAGTTCGAGTCAAGACAGACACAGTGAGCGTTACGCTGCAGGAGTGCAGAATAACGTGAAGCGTGTTCTGTCTGCAGGGTGGGGTTTAAATAGCCTTGCAAGTAGTTCCAGGTAAAGTAGTCCCTTAGCCACAACCTGCCATTTCAGGTAAAGTAGTCCCTCAGCCACACCCATGGTAGGCAGAAAGGCTCAGCCTCACTAGGCTGAGTATGCAGTCCCATGCAGTTCAGCACATACTACGAGCCTGGCGCCAACGGCGCCAGGGCTGAGTCCAGGAAGTCCTTGGACACTCCTTTGGGGATTGATAAGCCCTTATGGGTGCCAGTGACTGGGGTGGACCCATCAGTTCCAGAGGTTTGGGGGTATGCACCATGACACTCACAACCTGCAGTGCCTGTATCATGTTATTGCTGGTACACGCTCTCTGCCTCCCCAGTGCGCGTTAATGTCTTTAGAACCTGAGAAAGCATTTCATTAAGTGAAGTGGGAGTGGATGTAGGAGGCCTTGAGGAGACTCAACCTGGAACCGAGGATCATTTGTAGAATTTGCTGTACACTGCAGTTGCCACCAGGGTAAAAACGGGGAGAATCTTGTCGGATTGCTGGAAGGTGGAAAAGGGTACGAGGCAGAGTTGCCTGTTGTCACCAATTCTATTCACACTGGTTCTGGAACTCTTGGTGTGTTTTGAGAAGAAACACAAGGGAAACAGGGATAGTAGTGGATGGAATAACATATAATCTCTTTAGATGTGGACGAAATGCTACTGTACGTTTGTGATTTGGCACGGAAAATACTGATACTAAATGTTGGAAATTTTTGGATGCTTGCGTCAATGCAAAGAAATCTTGCATATTCCCCTTAGTGCATCACTAAAACATAAAAGTAAGGTTAACATTCACCCAAGTTAAAAAGAAATGGGGGACGCCCCTTCTGCCCCCAGCACTAGTGGCCGTAAGAAGCAGTAAGATCAGTAGTCCTACTTAAAAAGTTCAATGGGGACAGTTTTAAGGACTGGTCAGTTTTGCCAAAATAAATGAGGTGCAGTGGCACATGAGGTGGAAAAAGTACTTCACTTGCCAGAAACTGTCAGGAGATCCAAACGAACCAGCAAATATGCTCTGGGTGCCATAGAATGAGGATGAAACCACAGAATAAAGGAAGAACCTTCCTAACTCCCTTTACTTCAACAGGCCCCCAACTCCACCGGCAGCACACTTTGCAGTGGACCTCTATCTTTCACGGGGTACAGTCATAACCATGCATAGTCTGCAGCTGTCAATGGGCCTCATTACACGTAGTGCGGTAAGGGTTTACCGGTACTGGTAAGGGCACCGGTACCGGTAAACCCTTACCGCCTTACTGCGAGGTCCCTTTGAGGGTTGGTACTTTAACGCCTGCTTTTTAGCAGGTGTTAAAAGCCAACCTGCAAAGGGACCAGGGTGCTAATTACGGTACCGCAATTTGCGGCACCGTAATTAGCGCCTTCCCCATTCCCATAGAGCCCTATGGGGCAAAAATGGGAATGGGGAAGGGCAATGGGGGAAGGGGGAATTACCGCCCCGCCAACCTTGGAATAGGGCGGTAATTCCCCTTTCCTCCAAGGCGGTGCCGGTATATTACTGCCATGGACCAAGGTGCTAATAGCACCTTGGTCCACCGCCTACCGTGTAATGAGGCCCAATATCTTTTTCTACTACAAACCACTGGAACACCCCAAATTCCATTGACTCCATGGACATCACAGACTTCACAGCAGTCAGGAAAAGAACACACTCTTTTTGAAAGAACCGGGTGCGCCAGGTAGTTGGGCAGAGGTATTTTCATTTTCATGCCATTTGACAAGGATGCAGATGCAACTGACTACACTGCCAAATTCAGGCTCGGGTAAGGGTTGAATGACTTTGTGGCACAAAGGCAAATACCGTTTTGAAAAGGCACGGGTTCTATACTGGGCTGCAATTGCAAAAGGAATCCATTGAAACTTTGCAACATTGTTAGGCGAACAGGCAAGAACATGTGAATTCAGAGATCTGAGTGATTATCAGCTTGGAAAAGTACAGCTCTATTCTTTCTTTCATTTTTAACTTTTGCTTAATGTATAACGTAGATGCATTAGAGACTAAATAAATACATTATGAATTCCAATAAAATGAACATTTACCAGTGAATTAGCATAACGTTCTAAAAAGAATGCATCCCTTCAATAAAAAAAGTATGGACAGACCATGTGCCCTAGTACTCATGGACTACACATCCAAAAAGATAAAAGTACATTTTTTCCTAGCAATATCTACTAGGCGTACAATCACTGCACTTCACGAAAAGTTCACCAGAGGGTGTACTCATAGAACTTAGTATCTGGGACCAATTCATGTCCAAATGACCATGTATCTAAGACAATACGTCATCACACCTTGCAAATGGGCTTCATACTATACTTTCAGAAATGACCAAGTGGAGAGTGGTAACACCTTTAACCCTTTAAAATAGAGTCAATTATCTTGAAGTAAGGGGAAAGACTATTACGAGATGGTAACAGAAGCTGAATCAGGCATCTAGTAACAATCATCTCCACAAAAGGGCCAACAAACTAATGGTAATGAGAAAATACCCAGCAAGCACCAGCAGAAACCCCATATGGACGTATTGGCACAATTGACCCAAAAACATTTGACCTAAAACTTTTCATTGAATGTTTTTGATCTTCTTTCCGGTCAGATTTAATTAAATATATATATATGGGGTGGGCAAGGGTATAGATTAGATTGAGGGGAAGTGGGGGTGAGCTGCAGGTGGTCTCCTCTGCATTTTAGACCAAACAAAGGTCAAAGAAACTCGATCAAATGTGATTAGGTCAAATGCTTTAGGTCAAATAGACCCAAACCCATATAGACTATGGGAAACACATCTCAGAAACCAGTTATCCTTAATGATGTATGACTCAAAACAAGCTAAATATAAGGGGGAATATGTTGGCAGGCATGCTACTAAATGACTGGGTACAATTTAAACTGAAAAATAAGAACAGAGACTCTTTCTCTGAAAGGAGAGAGTCTGTAAAGGTCAAAAAGGCCAAAACAACCACAATCAAGAAAATAAGTGGAAAGAAATGGAATCATATAGAGGAGCCCTCTTCAAAAGGTAAGAAAACTGAAAGTTCACTAGTGAGAACAGATATAAAAGAAAGTGTTTAGTGCAGTACAAAACAGCTGTTTTCATAATACAACATTATTTATAGTAATCTGCTCTCCTCCAAAAAGAAAGAAAATGGAATTTCAGTCTGTACTCAAGAAACACTATCACCAACACAAGTTATCAGAAATAAAACACTGAAATCTCAGATATACACAGAGAGAATACTCTCAAGACAAGCAATGGTGGCACTACACAACACAAATGAAGCTTGCCAAATAATGATAGCACCATTCACATTGCAAGGACAAGAATGACTGAGCAATGCCTTAAAAGAACAGAACAGAGCCAACACAACAAACATTAAGAACTAGTAAAATGGTGGAAAATTAACGACTAACAAAATACCTCAAACATAACCCTGTACCAACGATTCTTATTCTTGCATTTTGCCATCTGTAAAGGAGACAGATATAGATGATTTAACCGCATGGGAAAACATAGTTACTAGGGCATCTAAAGCAAATCCAATCCGACAGGCAGAGATAGTACATGAGAAACTGCCAAAGAAATCAAAATACTTTTAAAAGAACTCGAAGAGATGAACATTTCTGCTTCTACAAGAAAAAACCATGCCACAATGGTGGAAACACTGATACAGCTTGAGCACAAATTTAACATGAACACACTTTACAATAAATCAAAAGGATTATAAATCATGATGCATTTACATGTTATAAAGCAAATTTGATTACAATTAACCAAAGCGAAAACATGTCTCTATTGATATCATCACCATCGTCTTCAGAGACATATGATGGAGCCAGTCAAGGAGAACGGCACACCCAGCTTCATAGGAGTGATTACATGTTATAAACATGGAAACGATAATTAAACAACAAGCAACTCAGGGACATCAGAAGAAGAGCATACAGAGGAGGAATGCACAGCAAGCAAAACAGTACGAACTAGGACATGATAACCAGAGGGAAAAGCAGAAGCAGAAAAAATGTCCAAAAGCAATTCTCAAGAAACATTGAGACTCAATATCTCAGCTAAACCACTGGACACACATGCCATCTGGTTTCCAATTGAGGGCCTCTCTTATCAGTTACAACACATGAGATTTCACAGAACTAGAACAGACTTATTCAAATTCACATGCACATTGAAATTTAAAACATATCCTTTCTTGGCTAAGAATCCCTTGCAACGAGAGTAAGCACCCTAGAAAATATATGAGAGCGCACCATGAGGGAAATACAAAACCTTCAAGGGGAAGATAGTGAAGTTTTAACAGAAAACATTAGAAAAGACCTAGGGCCTCATTACACGGATGGCGGTAGGTATTTAACGTTACCGGTAATGGAATACAGGTAACGTTAAATGCCCATGCGGATTACGACCCGGCTCACCGCCATTAGTGGCACCGCTAATTACGGTGCCACTAATAGCGGTCAGTCCGCGTGCGCGCGACCTGCCAACCCGTAAATAACGACATGCCGCTAATAGCACACCATCACAAGGCTAGTGTACAGGGCAATAGCGCCATGGTAAATACCCCAAAACCCCTTACCGGCATGGCGGCAATACCGCCATCGCAAACCACCCGTTAAAAGAACTAAGCAGTGTCAACACATGCCACAGGTGGCCAAAATCAGCACAGGTGGAGGCAATGGAGACTGTGGCTGCTCAAAAGAAGCACACCACACCCCTTCCCACACCCCTTCCCACACCAAGATGGTTCCAATACTGGCAGCATTACGTGGCCTGGAGGACCTGATTGCAGCGCTGCTGCTACAACAACAGGCTGCACAGAGGAGAGGCAGGAGGAGGGCCAGACAGGCACAGCAAGTACCACCACGCCACCTAATCATACCACAGAGGCACCCACCAATTCCCCGGATCAGAGCCAGTCCATTTAACCTAACACCTGAGCAGATACACACCCTGTACCGCCTGGATCGGGACACCATCACCAGCATCGTGGACATGATACACAATGACATTGTGAGCCTCATAGATATCCGAACTGCCATCCCCCCTCTACTCAAGGTGGTGACAGTGCTCCACTTCCTGGCCACAGGAACTTACCAGCATACAGTGGGGCAGATGCATGGCATCTCCCAACCAGAATTCTCACGCATACTGAACCAGGTACTCGATGCCCTCCTGAAGCATGCACCCGAACACATATCCATGCCACGGACTGCCCAGGAGATTGCAAACACCAAAGTTGGCTTCTATTCACTGGCAGGCATCCCAAGTTGCATTGGGGCCATCGACTGTACACAAGTGGAATTGGTCGTCCCACATCACAATGAAGTAGTCTACCGAAACAGGAAGCAATTCCACTCCATCAATGTCCAAATGGTATGTGACGCAAACAAGATAATCACACATTGCTGTGCCCGATTTCCAGGATCTACCCATGATTCCATGGTCCTGCGGAACTCAACTATCCCCCGCTACATGGAGCGACAAATGGGACAACGTTCGTGGCTACTTGGTGAGTTCCAGGCCAAGCACATGGCAGTGTGATTGGGGGGGGGGATAGATATATACTCCAACTGGGTGTGCATTGGGGGGGTAGATAGATACTCCAACTGGGTGTGCATGGGGGGGGTAGATAGATACTCCAACTGGGTGTGCATTGGGGGGTAGATGGATACTCCAACTGGGTGTGCATTGGGGGGGGTAGATAGATACTCCAACTGGGTGTAGCCTGTAGTCCGTCGCCCAAATGCACATACAGATGTACGCTAATGGGCATCTGTGAGGGCAGCAACGTACTTGGGATGAACAGACATGCAAGTATATGCCACACGACACAGCTCACAATCCAAATCTAGTGACATCAAACATCAATCCTCATCCACATTGCACGACACTCCACGCCATAAAATACACAAATGTCATCCATGCCGTCAACATAGTCATGCAGTATTCCTACAGCACAACATCAACAATGCATTGTGCCCTTGGATGCATGCAAAGGGATACCCCCTAGCTATGGCAATGCACCACAAATCCATGGCACCACTGAAGTGTTTCCTCTCAGCATGGCAACAGCAATGTCGGAAGGACAGTACACCACCAGTGTGGTACCAAATGTGCCTGCCCACAGGGACACCAATGACCTGGCCTCACCCAGGACATGGCAGTCACTGTTGGAGGCATCAATGGGGCATGTCTACTTGCATGCTTGCGCTCACCTTTGCACAAAGCAGTCACACAGACCATATTCATTGATGCAGTTGAATGTGTACATGAATCACAATGATAGGCCAAAGTATGTGACATGAACAGGCCACACATGTGTCAAAAAGTAACAGGAACCCATTCCTCCCCCCATGTAGGTGATGCCGGCTATCCCATGAAGAGGTGGCTCCTCACACCTGTACGGAACCCACAGAACAGGCACGAAGAAGAATACAATCGTGCACATACCTGTACACGCCTCGTCATCGAGCAGACTTTTGGACTTCTGAAGTCACGGTTTAGGTGAATTAGCAGGTCTGGTGGCGCCCTCCTGTATGGCCATGAGAAGGTGGCAAAGATCACCACGGCATGTGTCATGCTGCACAATATGTGTATGAGACGGAATGTGCCACTGCCCCCTGACGTTGAAATGGAGGCACCTGATGAGGATGATGATGGGGATGAGGATGGAGGTGAAGGGGATGCAGGTCATGCAAGAGGGGATGGCCAGGAGGGACGTGCTGTGAGACAGCATTTGATCAACCAAATATTCTGAGTAACATGTAGTCATACTGTCACCTGTATATGGCTGGTGATGCACTGGTGTCTGTTTGTTAGCTCACAATGGACCTTGGCATCAATAAATTGATCATACACAATGAAGGAGTCCAGGCCTGTGTTTTGCTCAAACAACAGTGTATTAATGAACAGAAACAGAAAAATGTGCAAGTCCCCAACCATCCCGCCACCCTTCCCCCCACCCCCCACAACTGTCCCATCACACCCTTCCCCCCACCCCCCACAACTGTCCCATCACACCCTTCCCCCCACCCCCCACAACTGTCCCATCACACCCTTCCCCCACCCCCCACAACTGTCCCTCATGAGTCTCCAACAATGTATGTGTCCAGGCATGCACAGAGGTCAATGGACATTCACGCCCTATTGTTCATTGCCAGAGCCAGCATTTGGGGGATGGCTGGAGGTGCGCCTGGTGGTGCGTGAAGAGCGTCTGAGTGGGCTTGTCTGCCGCAAACTGGTGGTCGAAGAGGTGGCAGACTGTCCTGGTGGAAATTGGCGCTCCATTGCATCTGCAATGCGTGTTAGCACCTCCCGGACGCGTATCAGCTCCCCACACAGCCTGTCTGTGCACGACTCCATTCCCTCCCTGGAGTGCCTGGATGTCTCCCCGAGGTCAGCCCTGAGACGGGCAACCTCCACCACATGTTGACCTACGAGGTCTGTGAGAGCCTGCTGGCGCTGGATGATGCTGGCCAGGTCAAGGGCAGTGGCGGCCTGTGGTGGGGTGTCGGCTGCGCATCCTGATGCTGGCTGGTGTGCAGATGCCGCCTCTGGGGGGCTACTGAAGGCCTCCATGGACTCGTGAACAGTGACGTGCGAGCCAGCTGTGTGTAGGGGTGATTGCTCGGGGGTTACAGCAGGGCTTGGGGTGTGCATAGGCAGATCGAGATCTGTGGGCTCATCCTCGTCGGACAATGGGGCAATGGCTGCCGCCTCCCCTGCCGAACTGGCAGCAGCTGAGGGTGGACCCTCGTGGCTGTGATTTGGGGGGGGGGGGCAGAAGGGTTTTGCGTGGCACTGGCAGTGGCGCGCAGGAGTTGTTTTGGACGCTGCAATAGGGGCCTTGGCCTTTTTCCCCTTGATGTTGTTGGTGCGTCCTCGCTGGGCTGTGGCCTTTTCTTCATTTGCACAGGGGGTGCCTGGGATGCTCCCTCGCTGTCTCTATGCGACCCTGTCAGGGACAAGAAGGGGAATGTCATTGGTTATGGTCGCATGTACTCAATGCAGGCTACATCATGAATTCTATTTGGGGCTTTTTGAACTTCATTGTGGAGGAAGCAGGTGAGGTGTCATTTCAGTGCCTCATCCATGCAGTGTTGTGTGTGGCACTTGGCTCTGTTGATGTATGCATGTGTGTGTGTTGGGGTCTGGCGCTGACATGCGCAGGGTGGGATGCATGTGTGGATGCCGGGCCATCTATGCAGTGATCCAGGGCTGCCATTTGTGGGGACCTGTACATTCACATTGCATGCTTGCATCAGTGCACTTACCTCCATCAGAAGTGTCTGGCACGCCGTGCTCCATCCTCCCGACTCCCTCAATACATTCTACCCCAATGAGGTTTGCGCATGTCTCCTCCCACTCCTTCAACTTGATCGGTGACCCTGATCCTCCAGCGGTGGCAGTCTTGTGGTTCTCGGCCAGGATCATCCTGACCCGGAGTCTCAGGTCGTCCCATCGTTTTCTGCACTTGCGTACAGTGCGCGTGCTGGTGCCTACAGCACTCACTTTTGTTGCCACTTCAGCCCAGATTGCTTTCTTCTTTAGGAGGGTCTCCCGCCGCATGTCATTTGCGAAGACCACTTCTGCATTGTCCGCTAAGGTCTGAGTCAGCATCACTAACTCCTCAGTGGAGAACTTCTCCTTTCGCTGGCGGTCTGTGTTTTTTTTTTAGTGCCTTGGGCATGGTAACAGTGTAGCAATGGATCTCAGGCAGCAAGGTAACACAAACAGGTCCAGGGGGCAGAGGATGGCAATGGATTGTGTTTTTGAAGATGGCCGCCATGCTCTTTCCTGTTCCTGTGCGATGATGCTATTTCCGGTTCCGGTATTTAACGGTCACCGCTATTAGCGGTGGCCGCTATTTGCACGATGCGTCAAGGCAGAGTTGCTATCTGCACTGTCGTGGAAGGCGGTAATTGTCTTTTGGGGGAGATTAGCGGCAAGGCTGGAGGGGCATTACCGGCATGGCGCAAAGCTTGTGTCCGCGTACTCGTAATGGTACGCTATTAGTGCCCTCCTACGAGGGCGGACACGTTAAGGGCGCCATGCCGGTAATTTGCGGATTTTACCGCACAACGTGTAATGAGGACCCTAAACATGCATACAGGATTTAGTGATAACAATGGTATGAAGCTGCTTTATAATTTATTCCCTACTGTTCTTCAAACTGTCAGATAGAATTTATAGCATAAATGCCATATTTAAATAACAAACTCTTACCACTCCAGAGAGATATACTCTTTCCCAATTCCCAAAAAAATGTATATGTAGTCATTAAAGAAGCAGATGAAGGGGGAACATTGTTCTAATAAATAGGCACAACTATGTTGCTGAAGCATTGAGATAGATAAAGGACAACACACACTATGCACAATTAATAATAGACCCTTTGCCACAGTTACTAGCAACATTGCAGATGAACCTTGACAATTGGGATAAGCAAGGACTTCTCAATGACAGTGAAGAAAATGGGCCTCATTACACGGAAGGCGGAGGACCAAGGTGCTATTAGCACCTTGGTCCATGCCGGTAAAATACCGGCACCGCCTTGGTGGAAAGGGGAATTACCGCCCCATTCCAAGGTTGGCGGGCGGTAATTCCCCCTTCCACCACTGCCCTTCCCCATTCCCATTTTTGCCCTATAGGGGATAATGGGAATGGGGAAGGTGCTAATTACGGCACCGCAATTTTGCGGTGCCGTAATTAGCACCAAGGTCCCTTAGCGGGTTGGTTTTTAACGCAGTAAGGCGGTAAGGCGGTCCATTAACGGTGACCGTTAACCATTACCGCCTTCCGTGTAATGAGGCCCAATGTCTCTTAAGTTTACATCCTATCAAGGCAATATTGTATTTATTACCGAAAATACACAAAACGGGGAATATCATTCCACTTTGAAGACTGATCAGGAGTGGTATAAACCTTCTAAAGGAAAGGATTTCAGAGTATATTGACAATTACCTTCACCCATTCATCAATAACGTCCCATCACACATTAAGGACATTATATGTAAAGCTCACCATCTTCAACTGTTGCCCAACTATACTCTGCAGACCTTTGATGTGGTTTATTTATATAACAAAATTAATAATGCCCCAGGGATTAAAACATTCAAGGGTGATAGTGGGGGTCAGTTTAAATAATTCAGACATTCCAATGGAATCCTCATACTTTTAGCGGGTGGCTAATTCAGGTGGATTTCATAGGAATCGGTTGCATTACAGCCAGTATGAAAATGACATGCTTGCAGTAAATTCTAGATTTGCAAGGATGATCGGAAAAGTAAAATGGCATGCTGAATCTGCTCTGCTTTACCAATCCCTCTGGCAAATCGTTTAAAATCACTCAGATTGGTAAAGGTAGTGGGAAACTTCACGGTAACCATTACCATCACTTATTACCTATAGAATGGTTTCTAAGATGACGCCAAGTTATTACTCACCTAAACCCATGCTTCTGAAAATGCTTAGCTTTACTTTAAATAACAACATGCCTATATTTGATCCATTTCTTTACTGGCACAAACAGGAGAAATGACTGGGTTCAGTCCCCACGTCCTAAGCTAACGTATCTATGTGACATTTTGAGAAACAACATATGCCACCTTAACATCAGTCCAATAGTATTCTGAGATCGGTTTACAGATGATGGGGTCTGCATTTGGAATGCAACATTAGCACAATTAGACAATTTAACCCACATGTTAAATCATACTGGTTAAGGTCACAAGAGAAGCCATCATACAAAAACAATGTCCTTGATATGAAAATATATATGAACAATCAGGAAGTACAAACTTCCACCTTGAGTCTAGAGGAACTCGGTGCGCACTGTGGCGTCTTAAAAGCATCATTCCTTTCAGTGAATTGGTGTGCACTCGAAAAAATTGCAGTGTAGATTATAGATACAATTTGAATGGAACAATCATTAGACATAATTAAAAGGCTTATGCAAAGGGGATACAATGAATATATTTTGAAGTAGGCTCTGGACCGTATCCACCAAACATCACGGTGCAACTTGCTACAAAGAAGGTGAGCTCTATTAATACAGACCTTATTAGCTACAGACTTTGGCCTCAATAGTGAGACAGAATGACCTGGATTTCTGTAAATTGAGTTATTCAATGATTATCTCCTTCCCCACTATCCATTAAGTCAGTTGTGCACAGTGCAGCCAATCTGTGGTTTGACAGTTAGGTGCATTTTGCATTTTGTGCTTGCGGGTCTTTGCTTGTAAAGTGGCGTGAATTTCAATGAATACTTTTTTTGGACAATTTCAATCACTATGAAACCCTGATTGGCCAAATGGTGACACATAACTTGAAGCAACATGGCAGGTATGCATGTGCCATGTGAGCCTATCTTCAGTGCCTACTGCCCACTCACATGCCTCAGAATTTCCAAAGCAGTGCAATCCACTCATGTTTAACATCATGAGTGGCTGCTCCTCCCATGGATCGATGATGAGATGCATGGAGCTCCACTCATTGGCTCCAGGAATTATTATGGTTATCAGAAAGACAACCTAGCTGTCTGGCACCTAATTTAGTCTTTATGCCAGACATTTATAGCACACACTTTCCCATCACAATATGGCTGCCGTTATGTGTCAGGTCTCATCCTACACCAATACACCCTCCATCATTTCCTACGCCAGCACGCAGAGACATGAAAACCGACATGCTTCCAGGAAGTTATCTTTGGATAACGGGGGATAAGCTGTGCGGCTCAATGCTCTGTAAGTATCAAGCTGACACTTGTTGTTCCTTGATTCTCCCACGTTGCTTGTTCTGTTCTTTCTGGTTCCCTTGCTGCATACTTTCCTCCTTTCTCTTGCCTTTCTAAGAAGCCTATCCTTGATCCTCTGGCGCTAACCCGTCAGTCTCCTGTTGGGTTCTTCCATTCTCTGGAATGCTTACTGCACCTTCACCTGGATTATGATGCTCGCCCTTGGCTCACCTAATCTGCTGCTGGACACAACCATGTTTGTGTTAAGAAACATATACCTCCTGACCATCAAGAGTTGACACCATCTTGGAGTTTTTTTTAGTATCAGTCCTTTTTCCTCCAAACTCCGACTCCTCTTGGCGCACATCTGTCATGGGGCGTCTCCATCCATCTTTGGGCAGAATGGATTCTAGGAAGGACTGTTCTTTCTCCTGAAACCTGCCAGGTTTCTCTTTGATCAGATATGGTCACGATCTGACAGTTTCAGATGCCAAACGGAAACCTGAAATATTTAACTTTTCCAGGAATTGATGTCCGCAGTCCAGCCCTTAACAGATGCTAAAATCCGAAAACACCACCCTCAGACAATCTGTGGCTTTAAGAGATGCTATACACTCAGGAACTGACTCCAAACCCCTGGGTGTGGGGCCCTTAGACAGTATTTTCAGTAAACCAAAACAATTCATAGATTCCTGTAACATACAGTTTACGTTTTGACCACTCGTTTCCCCAACACACTGATTGAAAGTGGGTTACTGGCAGCGTGTTAGCCTGGGCAACATCCCTGGTTATAATAAGTAGAAGTGCATTATTGGACCAGTATGATGGATTCATTGCAGACATTTGTTCCAACAATGGAGCTGTCTTATACTACTCAAGAAACCCTGTTGGATTTCCGTCAAGGCGCCTTAGATGTCCTGTCTTACATCACCAAATTCAAACAGCTGGATGCGGAAACAGCTTGGCCTGAGGAAGCACAGTTCATATTGTTCCAAAGGGGCCTCAGCAAGGAGCTTAAGGATGAACTAGCAATGGTGCCACACCTGTCATCATTCACTGAAGTGACTACTCTAGCCTGCAGTTGCACTATAGCCTCCAGGAATGGCGAATCCAGAGAAGACGAAACAGAAACCATACTAATCCATCAAATCCCCCTCACAGTGATGGTAGTGTGGAAACAGAGGCCCTTAATGGAATGAGAGAACCCCTGCAGATCGGTACCATTGGATGACCGCTGTCAGTAGAAGAAAGGGCTTGTAGATGCAGAATGGGTCTACGCATGTATTGTGCCTCCAGTTTCAGAGAAACCATGGAAAGTACCTGCTTTGATTATTGACTCTGGGGATGCTGGTATGTTCATGGACTCTGAATGGGTAAAAAACTAGTAATACCAAGCGCAAATAGAGAAATCTCAGTGAATGATTGATTGATTTGGCATTCATAATGCGCCTATAGACAAGTGTTTCAAGGCGCAACAAGACAGGGAGGGGGAAAACAGAGGACTGACAAGACAAACAATCTTACTAGGCCTTGTGACTTTCAGACCATGCAAGTGCAATAGGGAGAAGTGCAAGGGGAAGGGACCGGGGAAAGTGGAACAGGGCAGCAGGGTTCTGTGATTAAGAGCGGACAAGGCAGAGGACTACAGGGATGCAGTTATCAGTTGGGCAGTGTGAGGAGGGCCGGGAGGCAAGTGCAGAGGGACTGGGCAGGAGGGGCCTGGTGCCCTGTACGATAGATGAGCGAGTGGATGGCCGACCATTATCTTCCAGACCTTTGCTAGAATGTACTTGTCCTCTTCTGATTTTGGTGGTGGCACATCACAGGAAGAAACGCCATTCAACCTTATCACCACTGCTCATTTTCCTGTTATACTAGGCATTCCGTGGCTAAGGATTCATAATCCTTATATAAATTGGACTGCATGAACCCTGTTCTTGGGTTCAGACTACTGTAATAGTCATGGAACCCTTGCTTCAGCCAAGACTGTTCCCAATGTCTGCATCCGTGTTTACCTCTACAGACTGCCATCATCCCTACCAAGTATGACAAGTTCATAGACATCTTTAATGACAATCATATCAGGATGCTTCCCCCTCATCGGGGAGATGATTGGGCTATCGATCTAGTTCCTGGAGCGACTTTGAAAGGATGTTTGCTTCAACAGAAAAGGAAAAGAGTGCATTTAAGAAATATCTGGAAACCAATTTTACGCAACGGTTTTATAGCCTAATCAAAATCACCTTGTTCCAAAGAAAGACACAGACAAGGTGCGACCTTGCCTGGACTTCAGAGGCCTCATCAAGATTACGATCAAGGATAAATATCCTTTACCTTTGACATCCGAAATACAGCAGTGTAGGAAGCAATTATCTTCACTAAATTAGATATTTGAGGGGCCTATCACTTGGTCCGTATGAAAGAATGCGACAAGTGGAAAATGGCTTTGCACACACCCTTTGGCCACTACCAATAAAGGGTCATGCCCCTTGGCATTACCAACACCCTCCATGTACCTCAATGTCATGGACCATGTCTTTTCCGATTTGATCGGCCATACCGTTATCGTATATCTGGACTATATACTAAAAATCCAGCTCGTCAGTCCTCTGGTGTAAAACAGGTGCCATATAGACTCTGTCAGAATCATTTCCTGGCCAAACCAGAGAAGGGCCGATTTGACATCTCTTGCTTTGCTTGGGATTCCCTCTCTCTCTCCCGACGGCAGTTCCACGGACTCATAAAAGGTAGAAGCAATTCTAGATTGGCCTACCCCCTTTTCAGCCAAAGACATCCAGCAGTTCTTACGATTGGCAAATTTCTATAGCCAATTCATTCCATGCTTTTCCCAGGTAGTGCTACCTATGATGAATGAAGGATCGCAAGGGCCAATTGTTACAAGCTCATCGACCCTTGCAGGGTACTAATGCTCTGTAATAAACAGCCTGTAATATTGTATTACAGTTGTTGTGATGCCACAATGCTTGCTGCTTTAGACAGCACAGAGCAACATTCCATCGCTACATCCTTTCCATAGCGGCCATTGGGAGTGGACGCGTTGGGAACAGAAGTGTTCCCAGTGCGTTCTCTCCCGAAAGACGACAGAGAAGAAGGTAAGTGGGGTTGGGGGCTGGGGAATGGAAAAGAAAAAAAAAAGATGCACCAGAATCCCTGGCGGGAGATGATGGTAGCCTCCAGCCGTGTGGAGGCGCGGAGCGGGGATGGCCCTGCTTCGAGCCTCCACACGGATGGAGGCTGCCACGCCACAGAAGGTAAGTGGGGTAAGGAGGGCAGGGAGGTGGGAGGAAGGCGGAAGAAAAAAAACCTTACCTGAGTCCCCGGGGGGAGGCAAAGGCAACTTCTCAGCCGTGGGCAGCCTTGGAGCGGGGATGGCCCCGCTTTGAGGCTCCTCATTGGCTGAGGGGCTGCCACGCCCCCCCCTCGCCATGGAAAAGGCGGCTTGAATCTTGGCTGAGAATCGAGGGATTCTCGGCCGGGTAATGACCCGGCGAGAGCTAATCAGAATGCGAGTTGCATTCTGCTTGACTCCTGCCGGGTACTAATATAGAACAGTGGTGACATCAACTTTCTTTTGGCGCTCTGGTATTCTACAATTGTTTATATTCAAGTTCTACCTTTAAAAATGCAAATACATTTAAAAAGAAAATAGATATACCTACTATATTTCTGCTTTACTCCCAACTCACATCATACCCCAAGCCTATTGTTGGCATTCCAACCATATGTATAGGCAGACCTACTCTCCTTTCTCCAATAAAATCTACTGCTTGACCCTAATGTTAAACCTGTGTATCTCTCACTGAGGCCTATGTTTTTGGCATAGGGAGGTGGGGGAGGAACCCTCCTGTCTCATGTTCCTGTTTGGTTGTATTTCCTGCATATGTTTAAAAAAAGATATTGTGGTCCATTGAGCCTTCCCTACTCAATCTACAAGTACCACTGTCAGGACTGACATTACAAGCGAGTATCATAGCCAACAAAACTACCTGGAACTCTGGAGCATATCTCAAGGCTATCATGCACCCATAGCTAACAGCTTTGTTACACCTACCCTCCTAAGATCAGGCCGCCATTAAGGTTTCATCTCTATCCTGTGGGGCCCTCCCTTTTCCTAACAAACAGCCATATATCTCTGAATATATCCCGACTCTCACTACCATTATGCCCTATTTTTCCTGCCCTACTGGTTTGGAACACCAGTTTCTTTACACTCTATACACCTATTCGCCACCCACTTACCTTTTCTTCCCACCTTTTCCCCTCTACTCCTCCAGCATACTACGGTCTTGTTATCAGTACCCTGCGCGGGGTCACAATGTGCGAACCCACAGACAAGGAGTCAGCGCTTTAAGACCACTACAGTGGTGACTGGCACAGTGCGAAGTAAAATGACATGACATCACTAGTCGCCTGTAGTAAGAAAATGATATCACTACTGTGAACGTGATAACTTATCACAGATGTCATATCTGCTGCCTGAGACAGCAGAGCAGAATTCCAGCTGCTCACCCTGCTGCTATTTAAAATGTTATTAGCTTTTCTGGTTAGTTTCTTCTGAGATACCCTTGTTGCAGCCTTTACCCAATAGCAATATGTTTACTTTAGTGTTTTTATGTTGTGCATTGCTGGAGCTTAGCACAGGAGTGCAAGCATCTAGCTCCATACTATCTTATATTTTTTTTATATGACAAACCATCTTTTAAATGCGTTATATAAAATCGCTTAAAACAAGTTTTTGCAGCACATTACAAGCTGCATATTTTTTTCTTCATCTAAACATATTCTATATTGATTACATGTATCACCATCTGGAAGTTCCCTTGCATTACAGCATGCAAGAGACCAACATATAAAGAGATTACAGTACAGGTATTACAGTATAATACAAGTATTACTTGAAATACAGTTTTGCCTGCATAAATACAGAAAAGCACACGTGCCGCTATTCTGAAGACCTACGAAGTGTCCTGCTGGAAGATCGCCACCCTCTTTGGAGTGCCTCTGAGGTTGCCTTGACTACAGCAAATCAGCAAATCAGGCTCCTGATTGGAGGTGTGGAGCAACTTTGGCCTATCAGGATCCGGCAGGCGTGAGCCAGCCCTCGACATGAAGGTCCACACAAAAGCCTTACCGGTCTGGTGTTGGAGGGAGCCCCTCTCCATGTGCCTGCTGCATCGACCTGTCCCGAGGCCATGCACCTCTAAGAACAAGCTGCAAGTTACCCCAGCATTCAATGGCTATGAAAAATATGAAATATATGCTTTTGCATTGCACCAGTAACAGTCCGGATCACCCTGCCCTGGACTATATCCCTCCTCTGGACCCTCTGCACATGACTGCTTTATTTATCATGCCTCCCTCCCCTCTAGTTTAAGTGCAGACTGCAATTTCTGGACCACTTGATATATGCATCTTGCTGTGCTTCACACTTGCACAATGATTGCTTTCTGCTGCCTTCAGAGCCTGCTCAAATTCGAATTTAGGTGTACCGTGAACCTGTGAATGTTCCATTTTGTGCTGCATTTTAATGCTTTATTCGAAATTCGCATTTAGGTGTCCTCTGAATTCTGTGCATTCTCTTCTGTACTGCATTTTAGTGCCTTATTAGAAATTCGCATTTAGGTGTGCTCTGAATCTGTGCATTCTCCATTTTGTACTGCATTTTAGTGCTTTATTATAAATTCGCATTTGGGTGTGCTTGAATCTGTGCATTCTCCTTTTGTACTGCATTTTAGTGTATATTGGAAATCGCATTTAGGTGTGCTTGAATCTCGCCATTGATTGTCTTTCATTTCACACCTCCTTTTTCTGCGCCGGCCTGGCTGGTAGGCGATCTGGTGAGTTCCTGTGCATTGTGCAGCCCCCTGTCTGTCTCTCTGTCTCCTCCGCTACTCCCATGTCACTCTCTATCTCCCCTATCTGTTCCATCTGCTACTCTATCACCTGCCCTACCTCTCTCATGAAATTTGGAAGAGAAAAGCTGAAAATGCTCCCCTGGTCTGTAATCCAGGACTATTGCTGACACCTACATCAACGCTACTTCCAGGCAGACTATTACTGACATCCTCTTCTCTGTCTCCTCCCCTGACCTATAGAGCCCCCATCTCAAGTCTCTCCCCTTTCTCCTCCTCACCCATCAATGGTGGCACTGGCGGGGAAGTTCTTCTGGCATACTTTTCATCGTCTAGGGGTGTCATTCATGTCTATCACAATTATACTATAATGGCCCAAGGTTCTGAACCGGCACCTGCCCTCTCTCATAGACTTCTTCCCTTCCCCTGCCACTCCTCCTTCTTCCTCTCCTCTCCTCTCACCATCCCACCACCACTGATGGGAGTACCACGCCCCTCTACCCTCCTCGGAAAACCTTCAAAGGTGGTAACCAGCTTTACTTAGCTACGCTGAATGCTTGCTCTGCTGTCAAACATTCCTCTGACATCGGTCTCCTTCTGGAAGACTTTGACCTTGACGTCCTCGAGACGTGGTTCAATGCCAGCTCTGTCACTGCTCTTGACACTCTCCTTTCTGAGGGCTACCAAATCCTCTCCAAACCCAAACCCAACATACACGGAGTTGGAGTGACCCTGATTTTCCCTGAGTGGGTCCTTGCTTCCATTATAGCTAACCAATCCTACTCCTTCTTTGAATGCCTCCTCTGTAGGCTTGGGGCTTTGGGGTCTTGCCTACTGTCTCTCTCTCTCAGCATCGCCACCATCAATAGGCCCCCTGCCCCTATCTATCTCTTCCTCTCTGAATGGGCCAACTTTGCTCCTCCCCCTCAACCTCTTCTTCCAAACTCCTCCTTCTTGGTGACTTCAATATCCACCACGACTCCCTTGAGTCATCCACCTCACAGTTCTGTGCCCACTCTGACTCCCTCTCACTCACTAATTTTCCGTCCGGCCTGACCCATGCAGCCAGACACACTCTGAACTTCCTAATTTCCCTATCTCCAACCTCGTCACACCCTCTCCCCGGTCTGACCACTTTCTCCTCTTCTCCCGCCTGGGGCTCCTGGGTCCTATATCTGAGCCTCCCAGCACTGCCAGCCTCCTTCACGATCAGCCAACTGATGAAGCGAGTGTCAGTTGCTGCTTTCACTTCCACTTTAATTCCCCCTCCAACCTCCACCTCTGACTCTCCCTTTGAATCTGACCTTGCTAATCTGCTCCTCTCCAACTCTAACAACCATTGCATCCTTGCCCATGTCATGAGGATTCACCTAAAACCTTCCTCCAAGAACAACGGCTGGTATGACTCTGCTCTAGCATCTCTGAAAAATAAGTGCAAAGTTGCTGAATGGAATTGGCAGACTTTGGGTTTACCCACTGACAAACTGGCCTGCTGCCTGCTCCAAAGTTAATATTGTTTCTCTATCCACTCCAAGAAGAGGGCCCACATCTCTGAAGCCACTAACACGGCCACATTTTTCAAAATCTGCAAGGCACATGCCAATCCAGCTGCAGTCACCACCTCTCTTCCAGGCTCTCTGCACCGCTTTGCACTCCCGTTTCACATCAAAAACCCAGGACACCCTGTCTTCACTTTCCTCCATCCCCATCACCACACCTGCTCTACTGCCTCCCTTGGTTTCCTGCCCTCTACCTCCCTCAATCTCCTCCGTCCTGCTTATAGCATCTGACGAGATCTCTAAACTTGTCCGCTCTATGAAGGTCTCCTCCAAACAGGTGTTCCGCTGCTCTTCTAGAACTATTAGGGACAACTTCTCCTCTCTTACCCTGGCTCTAGCTGACTTATATAACCACTCATTCACCACTGGCTCTTTCCCCCTATCCCTCAAGCATTTCTTTGTGCACCCTCTCTTAAAAAAGCCACCTGTTGACCCCTCCTTCCCGGCAAACTATCGCCCTATCTCTAAAACCCCCTTCATCGGTAAACACTTGGAGAAGCTGGTCCTCCCCGAACTGACCCTCCCCACTGAACTTGTTGGTTGCTTCCACGACCATCAATCTGGATTCAGAGCATCCAGAGGCACAGAAACTGCTCTTATGAACAACTGTGAAGTCATGCTCGGAAAACTCTCCTGCTGTTCCCATTCTCCTTGACCTCCCCTGTGCCTTGGACATGGTCAACCATTGCATCCTCATAAAATGACTCCATGATACCTTCGGCATCACTGACCAGACACTGGATTGGCTGACCACTTTCCTCACTAACCGCCATTCCCAGTTGCAACTGGGCCCTTTCTCCTCCACCACCACACTTTCTACCTGTGGCGTCCCCCAGGCATCTATCTAATTGCCATGGCTCTTCAATATCTATCTTGCCCATCTGGCTCACCGTTCTCCTCCTTCTCTTCCCATTTCTAGTGCAATGCTGATGACACTCAGCTATACTTCAAACTTCCCTCCACTACCTTCTCTTCTTCCTCTATCATCCCCCATTGCCTGTCCGCCATTCAGGCATGGTGTGCAGCTAACGATCTCTGTCTTAATGCCAGTAAGATGGAGATCCTTCTGAATGGGGCACCTGTGCCCTTCTTTACCCCTACCCTCTGCCCACCTTCTGTGGGCCCCTTACCCACACCATCCTGTGAGGACAAAAACCTTGGGGTCATCTTTGACTCCGCTTGCTTCTTCACCCCTCACATCATGGACCTTACCAAGAAGGCCCATTTACAATTCCACCTCTTCAGAGGCATTCTCCCTTTCCCCACCTTCCCCCAGAAGCTCAATGCATCCAGAGCTCTGGTCCTCTCCAGGTTGGACTACTCTAACAGCCTATTTCTCAATCTCCTTCTTTCCTCTCTACGTCCCGTCCAGCTAATCCAGAATAGGGTTGCAAGATTATCCTTGGCCTCAAGCCCAGGGACCATATCTCTCCAGCTCTAAAATCTCTCCACGGCTCCCGGTGGCTGCAAAGATCAAATTCAAGACTCTCTGCATCATCCACAAGGCTTTCTTGGACTGGGACCACAATATCTCCAACTCTCCCTCCCTAAATACTCCCTTGCTAGAGCCCTCTGCTCCTCTAACTCCAACTCTTGATTGTTAAACACTTCTCCAAGCAGAGATGGGGGGCAGGTCTCTCTCCTCGGCTGGTGCCTTCCTTTGGAACAGCCTCCCTGCCCCTCTCTCCCTTGAGCCAACCTCCTTAAATTCCAGAAACTGCTAAAAACTCTGTCTTTCTCTACTTCCTTCCCACTTTCCCTTCCCTGCTAAACACCCAACTGTTGCTGAGAGCGGTGGTTTGGTCCTCATGAATCTCACATGAAGCCAGGCCCTTCTACCCAGTCGATACCAGCATCTCCCCCCACTGTACTGCCCCTGTGGGGCCCTGCCTTGCGGCTCTACATCACACCCTTGGGAGTCATCCACACTAGCACTTAGTCTGAGGCCTCCTCCTTGGCTTTCCTCTGCACTTCCCTCCCGGTTCTCAAACAAGCACTTGTCCATTCCCTTGCCCCGCCCCACCCTTCCATACCTCCTGCACCTCTTCACTGCACTTGCACGTTTGAATATCACAAGGCCTAGTAGGACCACGACTGTATATTTACTGTTTTGCCACTGTTGTTTCTCTCCTCTGTTCCCTTCCCATTTAGCCTTGTGGTGCTTCAAAACACAATTCTGTTGTATAAGCGCTTAACAAATGCTCAATAAAAATAATTAAAAAAATATGAAATAAAGTACACCTTATCATACGTTAACGGGAGGTTGCAAGTCACCTTGGAGTTCTGTGACCTTACACAGGAGCTCGGCCTTGAGCCTTGTTCCTTTATTTGGACATGGAACTCCTTGGTGACTTGCAAAATCCGAATAAGTTATGGTAGGTCAAACTTTATCCTATGTATTTATGTATATCTAGTTAGAACGCAAAGATGGGCAAGATGATTTTTCTAAAATAACATAATTCAACCAGTAGAGAAATGTGCTTAAGATCACATTTTCTCACCACCAAGCTCTCTGTCAGACCCAGTAAACCATCCCCACACATATGTGGTCCACCGTGCCAGCAGAGCCAGCACATACACATCAAGGCTTCCATCAATTGCCCACACATGTGGTTGGGTGTAGGAGGAATAGTGAACAAAAATTTGACAGAATATACATAGACAATGAGGAACTTGGAACAAATCTAGCATGTCTGTTATGTGTATTCCGCTGAGACTACTACAGATTTAGCACAGTATGAAAAAGTATTAACATAACATTAACATAACACAGCATCATTCAGTTGGTACATTTATCTGTGAAATCTATCATTTCTAACTTTCTGATCTTCATTCATACCTAACACCTACCCGAACAGATGTTACTTCAACAGGTACCTGAAACTAGATAATCATGCCCTGTCATGAATAGAATTAAATAATGCATTGCAAAGCCTTCTCTAGCCTGACAGAGTCTACTAGAGATGACTAGTATGTGATCCTCCACAGTCCTAAGGTTCCATTCTGGGATACACCATATGATGCTATCCTTCTGGAAGTCTGGCCTGCAGATGCATTTGAAGAGGTTGCCGAGAGGTTTAAGCTGAATGCGCTACACTGCTGGCAGCCATAGCAGGTTTCTGGAAGCTGCTTGGACAAATCTATGACAACTCACTTTACCTGCCATTTCTCCCCATTTTCCCACGTTTTTATTAAGGGGGTCCAATCCCTCAAACCTGTGTCGCTCCACTACCCTCTTCCATTAGGCCCAAGCTCCTATTATATCTTCCAGCTGCTCCCTAAATGCTTTTTTACCTGTGGTATAATACCCCAAGTGAAAATGCAGTTCAATGGTTGCAGGTAAATGGGACATGCTTGGACATGATCACTTTTCTTACATTCAAAAAATCAGTTGGTTATGAGCCACCTGGAGTCTGCTAATAAGTTTCATTATGTAACCTGAGGTGTGCATTTCAATACTCTGACCAACTAGTCGCTAAGGCGTCTACTGCACACTTGTCCATTGTCTTGAAGGGACACATTCCACATAGCCACCTGATATTAAAATAGTATCCCTTGTGAATGGCCCAGACCTTTATCAAGTATAGTGTCTAAGCATTTCATCTGACAGTACAACTTGACAAATTTTCCTAAAATCAGGGGGAGAAGGGGTGTGAGCAAATATGACTTTTTTGGTGTTAGTAGGACCTGCACCATCTTCCCCTGGCTTAGATGAATTCAGCTCGACTCCATCAAGGCTGATAAGTTATCCAGCCTCCACAAATGTACCGTCAAAGAGGTTTCAGTTCCCCAGTAACTACTATGGATTGTTAAAATCAAGAAGTATGCGTGCATTTCAAAAAAGCAGTTCCGGAACGGTGTACATGGTTGTAAAAAGTAGTTGCAATGTTAGTTGCAATGTGACAGTAAACAATAGAAGAAGTGGGACTTGGTTACTGATAGTTCCCATTCACTTCATCCTTTCTTGCTGATATCCATACTAAATCCTAGCAAAATAAGTAGGTTTAAACAGTTTACTCCAATTTGTACGTATGCTCAACTGAAGCAGTTATTTATAATGGTGCTTTTCATTTTTACCATCATTAAGTGAAGCTGCACAATCTTTACTAGTCGAATGCCATCTTGATAGCAGTGACTTCACTTTGATTCATCCATAAATCTTGACTGTTATGTGCAGGAGTGGTCAGGGTTTACATTGATTTCCTATGCAATTAAGGATGCAAAAATGTACCCTTAGCTGTGGGTGTGTGCCCATGATCATGAAATGTACAACTAATCAGCGAAATGCACTGGGCTGTTGACAGGCTATTTCAGGTGGAGTGCCCGACGAGGGTGTAGAGGAGCAGCCGAATGCCTCTGCAGGAAGTCCCGCTCCCCTCCTACCTATATACTGGAAGCCAGAAATCGTGCCATGCATGACACCAGTGGTTGTGCCTATTCTGTGGAGGTTCTTTGAGAAAAGGTATCCACTAAGAAAACCCTATCTGATATACCCCCATAGAGATGACAATCTCTTGGAAGAGGTCCCCAAAAGAATATGAAGCCGAATGAAAGAGAAGTTGGCATCACAAGAGATGAGTGTGATGCACTGAGAAGGATAGCTGAAGAAGAGGATGTATAGACCTTATGGAATCTAATGACGGCGTAAAGAATTGAGTAAACTTTCAGATGTAAAGTGAAGATTGCATGTGCAAAGAGCACTGCAGAAAAAGCAAATCATTTAATCACTGTACAGATGCAGCAACACAAGTAGAGTGAGTAATTTTAGAAGCTGGCTATACGTAGTGAATAGACTGAAGGAGGTGCCGCCATTATATAGAATCTGGACATCAGTGTCACAATTTTAGTAAGCTCAAGACCGTGGAGAAAGGCTGAAGCTGTGTCACAGCTAACAAGTAGCTGAGATCATGGAAAGGCCGAGAAGAGCTGTCTGGCCTGGTGTCAAAGGCTGGAGCAGTCAAGAACTGGTTATCTATCCTTGAGGAACAGTGGGAGTGAGCCACTGAATCATCTCTTGTTAAGGTGCAAAGAAAGAACACCATTAGTGCCAAGTTTTATTCATTTAATACAATCAAATTCTAGAAAATGAGCCGAATTGCAGTCTCCTGTCATGTGGGCTAAGGATGGGAATAGAGAGGGCACGCAGTCCAGAACTTTGATAAGCATGTGCCTGTACTCCCTTATATTCCCAGAGACGAGAATACATTGCAAGGCCAAGTTCAAAGGCATTCTGAATGGCAGCAGGCATTGCCGATGAGAGATGTTGGGCTAATTGGGTGGGAAGACATGGTCAAATTCCACCCACTGACACCTGGGGAACCAGCTTACGTGCTGCTGGTGAGCCGAATGTTCCAGAAGGGCACGAGTGTGCCAACCAATTGTAGAAGGCCATACATCGAAGAGCCTTCTAGTTTGATAGCCAATGATAAACTGTGTGTCTATTTACTAATGAAGAGGACTTGCACTAGGTGTGGGCATAATTTGTCCACCTGACTGTAGAGACCGAATCACAACCTGATCCCTTATAGAAAGTATACTTAGATGTCCCCCTTAAGCCAACCACAATTCCCTGTAGGTTTTTCTTATTGGCCACAAAGTATGACATCGCGTATGATGAGTTTTTACTATAAACATATTTTTTTAATAAAATGCTTTGAGAGATATGCCATGCGATGTCTGTGATTTCCGTTGTAACTCTCTGTTTAAGATAATTGATAAAACTGTAAAACACACTTCTTCCTCAGTTGCTTTGATTATTTGGAGTAACAGTTACTCTGCATCCTGCCTACTGCACGATGTGCTGCCTATAAAGGGCCATATGTTCAAGGGTCTCTGGAAAAATGTGCATATTTACTTAATTAAACTAATATAGCTACCATAACGCTAAGAGGTGCTGGGGCACATTGCAATACATAGAAATAAACAGAACTTTGCTTATGGGCAAAAATTAACATGTTGTCAGAATACAAGTATAGTTCCATTAAATAAAAATACGTATAGAGAGAGTGAAACATTTTTGAGAGCCAGGGAAGGCCAGTCTAAATGAGAAAGTCTTCAAAGCCTCCCTGAAAATCAAGAAACGTGGCAACAAACAGATGTGTACAGGCAAAGCACCTCAGAGAGTAGAAGGAGCTGTAGGAAGTTCTCTGACATATAAAAAGTAAACCTAAAAAACAAAGGGATCTCCATTGCGGAAAAGTTGGTTATTTTTAATGAAAGGGTGTATATCAAAATGGGACATGATGATTGACTTTTGGAAGTTCTGCGACTCGGTCCTATTACTGATAAGTACACCTAAGGATGCCTAATATACTGTCTATTCACTCCTTCGAGCAAGTGCTTATTCATTCAGGAACAAAAGAACATAGTCTGTATTAAACAGTTCACTCACCATTGCTGGAATCAACATGCATGTACCCTTGTCTCCTGCCACTATGACCTCCTGCAATGGCACCCTGATCCCGCTCAAGCCCGCGTCACCCAGCCCAGTGTTAACATAACCAAACATAACCACACGCTTGCTATTCCAGTCATGCCACTCCCTCAATCATCACTTCTGAGCTTTCAGAAATGGCCGCCATGGAAATAGAAAAGGGGCCATTTTTTATATCCCTTTCCTTGTATCCATGCCAGCCATCTTTGTTTGTGGTTTTTTCATGGATTGGTGCTTGGCAGCAATCATCCCTACACAAAAGAAAAATGTGTTTAAAAACAATATAGCATCTGCATTTTAAGCCTCAGGTGCTATTAGTGATATACATTTTGGGGTCGGCTGACCGCCATCAGTGAAGTCCTCCTTAGGGTCTTGTTTAGAAACCTTGCTTCACTCAGGCCCCTAATTTAGGAGGGGTCAATTACTAGCAGGGTTGGCCCTCGCCAGGGTTCATATTGCCTAAATACATAGAAGGATTCCAATAGAATCTTCTGATAAGTTTCATAGAATTGTCACCTCTGACTTGAAGGGGGCCTACCATTAAAGCAATAGAACCCGAAGAAGGGGGGCATTACTCGACCAGTAATGCCCTCTCTCTGAGTGTTCATTTTTTATTAGAACCAGGCACATTGTACCGGGGTACTAATAGTATTTCTTCTCGAGTTCAGAAACAGCGTGTAAACTGTTTCTCAACTCGAGAAAAAAAAAAGCTAAATAAATGGCCACCATGGATTGGGGAGAAACTACATGTAGTCCCTTCCCCCGTTCCATGGCGGACAGTGCCAGTAAAGGACAGAAAGTGTAGGTAAGTGGGGTTGGAGTAGGGAGGGGAGGGGAGAGGATATGTGGAAAATGGAGGATGGGGAGAAGGGGCAGGAGACCCGGTGAGCACACTTACCTTCATTCCCAGCGAGGGAAGTTGGCGGCCTCCCACTTTGTGTGGGTAGGACCCTGTTTCGAGCCTCCTCAATGGCTGGGATGCAACCACACCCCTCTAACCAGGTACGAATAAAATATAATCACTCAACTAGTTAAAAAACAAGCTCTCTTGCCTTGTTTCCTCAAATTAGAAAATTAAAGTGCCACCTGAGAAAAAACCTGTTAGGACCTTATTATGTATATACTTCTAATGGTAAGACCACGTGGTATTTTTAATACCTTCTATTTTGTTAAATGCTACTTAATTATGAGGTGGGATTGCAGAGAATAGTTACTGCACACGGTGTTAGAAGGTTGTGTAACGGATGGGGTAAATTACCCATATTCATCCCGGGAAGTTCTATCTACGTATCCCATGTGGTAAATACCCCAGTTGATCCCAGTTCGGAATTGGGTGTTTTTTTAAAAAAAAAAGTGGCATTTAAAATACCACGTTTTTGCCTTCATCACCATAATCATAACCAGGCTTTTGGTCCCTGCTGGGCCGGTATGGGATGGGAACAGGTAAAAGAAACAGTCACAAACTTTGCACATGGGTATCCGTTAGACAGCTATTAGTCTCCTGCCATCTTCTTCCGCTCAGGTGTACCACACATTACACTCCTCAGAGGTAGCTATCTTCTCCCTACACATAACATCTTTCTGGTGTGCACAGTCAGCACGTTTACAATATCCCACTGAGTATTACATTGGAATGTTGGCGTGGCCTTTATGAACAAAAGGTCTGCTTCTTTTGTTTCAAACCTGCTTTTACCCTTTTATTTATGATTTCAGCCATACTGTAATGGCACTGGGGACCAGGGGGAGAGGATTGTCATTGGTGCTATCATTCCTTACACTCGTTGTGTGCTCTTGAGTTCGCCTGTGGCCCATAACTTGGGTGTGGGCTGGTAACACCTGCCACAGACCTCACCCCATAGCTGGAATGCCTTACTCCCTGCAGTCAGGATCATGTTGGTGATCTAGAATACCTGACTGCAGCATGCATAGACTTGCAGACCAAGCTTTCATGAAATATGTAGTCATCCTCTTCGCTCCACTGAATCATCATAGATGGAAACTGAAATAAGCATAGCTAAAATATCTTTTATTAATTGAAATGAAGGTCATGCATGCACTGAACTGCTCAGTGTTTATCATAATGATTGGTGTAAGAAATGGCTTTGACCGGGGAACTTTTTAATTAGGTTTATGGACAAAAATAAGATAACATGAAATAATGCAAACACATTGTAATGTGGTTTCAGGGTTTTGGAATTTAGCCAAAGTGTTACAGAAAATTCAAGGACAATGCGGTTCTACATCAAAGAGTTTGACCCTCGGCAGCCAGAGGAGGCTATCGATTGAGATAAGCACTCAGCCAAATCAGAGTATGCCGTACTTCATGAAAATGAGTGTGGCAAAAAATGTATTTACACTTGATTACATTAATTATTGCTATTTTTTTTTTTTTACTCGATACACTTTTCCTTAAGACACTAGTTTCTGCCAGCCTATACATCATTCATGATAGTCATCCTTAGTAATTTGCCATATGGATTTAAATGCATAGCCTGCAAAGAGAGCCTGCAAGCGAGGGCAATTATTTAGGAGAGAGAATCTTCTCTAATGAGGTAAAGGAACGCCCATTCCTTGCATGACGGCGACTGGCTTCTTCCCGCCTTCTCAGTTCAGACGCTGAAGAGTTGTGTAGTATATTGGAAGCCCCCTTGGTAGCAATCCGTTTCTACAGAAGGCTTTGATATGGGCGCACATGTCGTGGTGGACCTGAGTTTGAGGGATTTCTAGCATCATTTTTCTGCATCACCAATGCCTACCATGGTCTGGATGGTAACTCTCTTCCATGCTGCTGTTCCTTTTCTGTATGTCTATGTAAGAGACTTTGCCTGTGCACCGGAAAGTACGAGGGTGGTACCATCAGTGTTGGTACTCCTGTTCAGGTGCACCTCAGTAAGTTTCCGCAAGGCCCGCTCCTTAGCACATATGTGCCACACGAGGGACGGCTCCACCAGTGCATATAAAGGAAAGCCTTACACTCATGCAGGCTTCAGACTACATTACCCATAACTACAGGCGCAATGTTGTCACAACGCTCTTGTAAATCTACTCCCGCACTGTGCAATTTGTGTGTCGGACTGTTCTGCCACACTCCACTGATGGATCATCCTCTTTCTCATGCCACCTGGTAGGTTCCTGCTTTTGCTCCTTTGTGCTGTCAGGTCGCCTAGTCTCCTTTTCGTTCTCCTGCCCCACAGATTTCAATTGGTTGTGCTGCCTCTGAAGTGTCTATCAAGAAGGTGGTACTAGCTCATGGTGTTTCCTTGCCATTACTTGTTATGATGTATTGTGGTTTTCCTTCTTCCAGCATGGGGTTGCAGCATGCCAAATGGGTGTTGCCTTCCTACCGTTTTCTAAATGTCTGGCCCTGCTTCCTCTTTGCTCAGAGTCCTCTGACATGGGAGAGGGTTCATTGGGTCTAACATAAAGTAAACTGAAGTAATGGGGTTCTCAGGCTCACACACCACAGCGGAGCCAAAAGGTAAGTTTCATGGGTAAGTGTATTCCAAGTATGTTACTTGGTACAGCGACACTGGCACATCCCATCCAGCCAGCTTCCAGATCTCAACTGACACACTTAGAACTCTCAGAGACACTCACACATCAACACTCCACTCTGACATAGGTACATTCCACACACCATGCTGTCCATGACATCACATCCCTATAACTCACACTACAACACCTTTCCCTCCCTACTACCTAAACAAAGGAAACTGAACCACAAAAAAAGGTCCTCACAAAACCATTGTGTGGCCAGCACGCAGATAAAATAAGAAACCAAAGCAATACCGATCCAGAAGGATACACGGGCCAATACTCAAGCCACCCTCATGGAAAATAAGATGCATACCAACACCCCTCTAACCACATGAAGATGGACACACATGGAACGGAATTCAAACTGCACAACCCACAGGGAATACAACACTATGCAGAACTCTCTACACAAGAACCTTCTGCCACTACACTGCACCCCCCTGCTAACACTACACTACACCACTCTGTCCCCACCAATTACAAAATCAGTGAAGAACACTCACCGACATGGAACAAGGGCATTCATCCTTCCCATCTGAACAATCCAGGACCGACAAACAACCTTCGACGACCACAAAAAGAGAAAAAATGCACAGCCAATTGTCCCAAGCTGCCCCTTGAGACCTCAGGCCTGCCACACCCAAGCGTACCAACGACCATAACGACCAACTTAACTAACAAACATGCCCACCAGTCCACTAACACCTTCCACCCTGGCCTGCCACACCCGAACACAACCTGCTCAACTGTGAGCAACACATGGCACAAACTACTCATTAGCCCAACCTTTAACCTCACCAACAGAACAGTGACAACTTCCCCAACAAAAACCAAACTCCCTAACACCAACAGCACGGCAACCGATCACCCCACTTCCCTTACACTCCTTAGAAGAAAATTACCAGTACCACACAGGAACTCTCTACCACCAGCTCTGGCACTACACTGCAGCAATCTGCTAACACCACACTACCCACACGACACGCCAAAAAACTTGCTCCAAAAAAGACTATACACCACTAACACCTTGACCTCAATCAAGACCAACACAACATTATGATTATAACTAATCACACCAAACCTCTACTTGACTGTACCAACAGTCACGCCAACCATGGAACCCACCCGGCATTCCATATCCATGCTTACTGTAATCTACAGAAGAGAACTACTCTCCCAATACACTATGACCGTGCCTCACAGTCACCTGCTACATGCCACCTAGCACTCAGCAGCTGCCACTACTGTATCAACAGTTTTACACTGCGGACCTCACGCTCCCCGACTGTAACAACAGTCGCCACACACCACAGAACCCAGCCGATATTCTGTGGCGGGCTAGACCAAAATGTGGTTTTAACATCCTACCACAATTTTCTTGACTTTACCCAGTAGCCACCACACTGCAGAACCCACCCGGCATTCTTTAGATGCCCCAACTGTAACCAACAGTTCTAACGAATGCACTGCCACGGCCCTAAACTCCGCCAACCTGACTGTACACACAGCCACACCGAAATAAGGAACCCGCCAGGCATTCCGTCAAACCCACTGTAACCCACAGTTTTAAGGAAACACACATGATTGGACACACACACAGAACACACCGCTCACCTGCCCTGACTGTAACCAGAAGTCAGCAGACCTACACTACAGAACCCACCCAGAGAATTCCATAGGACAACAAACATACATAACAAATAATGGTTTAAGTACCACTAAATAGAAACACCACAATTGAATTTAACAGTGACATGCGGTGGAATTATTAGAAGGTTTATAGTGCAAAGTCCAATAGAACCCCACACCCATATGTCCACAATGTCTCCGACCCCAAATGGACCACCCTGCACCCACATGTCCTTGGATCCCACTAGAAGGGAAAACCAGGTTAGCCACTATGCATGAAGCAAACCCTAAAGTCTATGAACCACCCCTAAAAAGGGAGAGACAAAATGTTAATACACCACATCTTTAGCAGCAATACAGCCTAACAGGGCACCCGTGGGCCACAACAACAACACATGTACACTTGTAACAGGCCCGGAACAACATTTGCCCATGGCCATCCCCTAATGCACCACACTAACCCAGAGGTCACTACACATAGACAACGAGAAATCTCAGACCTCTCGCCGCACAGCAAATCCTAACTGCTTAGCATTACCACACTAGTAAAACGGGGCCAATACACACCCACAGTCAATGTATGAAATAAAAACACTTTCCTTTCCATTGGAACTTGCCCCCAACCAAAAGTTGACAACACATCCTAAAGGCACTTTCCTTTCCACGGAACTTGCCCCCCACAGTTGACAACACGTCCTCTGAGCCGTCACATATCCATGAACCGACAGCTCTCTCCTTTGTGCGCAGCTCTCTCCTTTGCATTGCAACGGTGTCCCTAATAATCCTAGCAACCCTGTGCCAAGCAATACAACCAGGTCACGTGATGTGTCGGGTACAATCCCGATGCTAATTCTAAGGGTCAACGTCATCACTTCTGTGCTTGCTGTGGACTAGCAAGGTCCTCCGCTCCTCCTGTAATACGGACGGGGGTCCGAGGCTCCCTGACCCCCGTTCTTGTTCTCCTTCACCAGCGCTGCCCTGAAACTGGCAATAGACCACAAGGAACAGGTTCGAACTCCTCCTGCCAATGCCACCCGGCCTTAGTACAGCTTGCACTGCCATCCTGCTACCAGTACCACCCGGCCACCAGTACATGGGCCACCATTGCACTCCCCCTTCGGTCTACTCCTAGCAGTGTCGCCCGGCACTGCAGCTGATGCACAGACTGCCCTGACAGGTCCATATTGTAAAAATATCAACAATAACTCTCAGGCTCTCTTTACACCAGCGTCGCCCGGTCACCCGTGCCTGGGACCAGCGCTGCCCAATACACAAACTGCATATGCCAGGCCAACCAATCCTCCTCCTTCATCGAATGGATGGAATGCTCCTGCAGACTTCTCCTTCGTGGCCCGCTGGGGGCCTCTGCTCACCACGGCCTCCTTCCTGGCCTTGAGGGAATGTACTTTCACCAGCACCACCCAGCCTGCTGGAATATGAGGGAGGGTACCTTCTCCTGCACCACCAGGCCTGCTGGAATGCTCTGGACCAATTCCTCCTGGGTCCAGGGGAGCTGGCACCTCCTTGGATGGGATGTTGCTCTTGGAGGGCTGTGTACTAAGTTCTTGCTGCCACCTCCACAGCAGCTACAGCATCCTTGTCGCCAGTGAAGTAATGGGGTTCTCAGGCTCACACACCATGCTGGAGCCCGCAGGTAATTTCATAGGTAAGTTTATTCCAAGTATGTTACTTGGTAAAGAGACACTGGCACATCCCATCCAGACGGCTTCCATATCTCGAACTGACACTCTTAGAACTCTCAGAGTCACTTAGGCATCAACACTCCAATCTGACAGAGTTACATTCCACACACCTTGCTGTCCACGACATCACAACCCATAACTCACATCACAACAGAAACCTATCGGACCATGACAGCTGACTTGGAGAACCTTTGGTAGATCCTGCTTGGGTGGCAGAATGGGTGTTCCTGTGGCTGGACCTGAGAGGTTTGGACTGCATAAAGCATAGTGACACATGATAGACTGTGAAGGCTGTGGTGAACTTGTGTGTGCCACCACAGATGCGCTACCAGAACTGAATCCTTATCATTTTTTGCATCTGTGATGGTACTGGAGCCTCTGTAACATTGGGTCCTGCCATGAGACCTGTGATAACAGAGCCTCAGATCGGGCTGGGGTGGATCCACTCCTTATCATTGTCCTGAGGCCCATCGAGATGTCTTAGCACTTTGTATTCATAACCATGAGCATCTGTATAATAAGACATATCACAACAGCGCCCCCATGCACAGGTATGCCCATAGTGAGCAAAGCAGTAGTCATAGTTAAATGTGTGTGAGGTTCATGTGCAACTTCTAAAAGTGCAGCAGATGTGCTGCTAGCCTGCAAGATGGGCTCAAGCCCCCCTGACATTGTGTCTGGATCCATATGGGCCCTTGTAAAACAGACCTGAGATTGTGCCAAGGTAGCTGTGGAATAAGGCATGGTGAGGGATATATTGACCCACTCAACAGCATTGCCCCACATCACAAAGCTGCATTTGCGCAAGAAAAAGCAACCTGGCTGTGCTGGCTCCTGTGCGCACCAGGACCGCAAAACTGCAGTTTGGCAGCAACAAAAAAAAAATGGCTGCACCATCCTGCCTAGCACACTTCAGGTCAAATGGAACAAGGGGACACATTGAAAAAGTATGCCAGTGTGTTCTGATACATATAAAGGGAATCAAGTGAAAAGGCAAAATTGCATTGCTGCAAAAGCCAAAAATCCCCTTCAAAATGAAAAATGTTCACCCTTTAAGAGCTGCTTTGATGCAAATTCTATCTGTGCTTTACCAAAACCAGCCATAATTCCTGAATGACAGGCCCAGTCAAACCAACTCTGAGAGAAATCAATAAGCAACTTCACTTTCACTCGCACGGGAATACACGTTTATTTTCTTCCAAATGTTTCCAGGCTCAGCAGTTCAAAGAGACTTTAACTCTCTGAGCCAGGTCGAGTGTAAATGTATCTATACTTTAGATAAAATTCCTGCATTCAAGGAAATGATTACAGCTGCAAAGACAATGTGGGCAGCTGAGGGAGCTGCAAAACCGAATTTAAAGACAAAACATGCTAGCAGTTTTAACACATGTGGAAAAATTGACTTTTGTGAATGAAGGAAAAAAATGGCCTGTTTAAAATAAATTGTTAATGAAAGCCTGCTTACTTAGCAATGTAAAGTGTTTATATTAGTGATGATATTGCACACATAGGCTATCTTCTTTCACAGGTTTGTTTTAATTCAGGACCCAAAATAAGAAATTAAAGAGTTTAAAACACATGGGCTGGATTTGCAAGCTCTCAGAAAAACCAGTCTTTCCAGTTGCTAGCCATGAAAGTTCCCCAAGGAAGGGAGACACACCATAAATCCAGGACACATAGGTGAACATAGCCAGCTTGAAAAGCTTTGAATGGGCCAGGCAAAAGGAAGTTTGCACGCTCGTCAGACATTCGTCTGTGCTCCAGGCTGGGACAACAGAAGTCCTGGGACACTGTGCTGTAAAGTGTGAAGGGGCAATACAACCTTCAATTAAGATGGGAAACCCCCCTTGCCTTGAAGGAGATGACAGTTGCTTGCAGTTGGAGGAAGAAAAAAAAGGATCTAGTAACAATGGACTGCCTTTTGGTCACAAAGACTATTTTATAAAGAAATATAGACTTTACAGACTTTTTAGCTCTGCATCAAGAATTAGTAAAAATGTAAAAAGTTTCAAATCTGATTTTATGGGCTTTCTTTTAAAACTTGGTTGAACTCATTGCCGCATGGGGAACAGAAGTTATAAAATATAACCAATTACAAGGAAAGTGTTAATGTTGCAAACATAACATTTTGTACATACATCCGTGTATAAAATTGTGGAATTTTAGGCCAAATCTTTCATGTTTAAAATTACCAACATATATTCGAAGGGCGAAACAAGGTCGCACAGACTGGAGGATTGGACTGATCTGTGCTGCACATAATATGTAACCAGCGTGTATAATTTGCCAAGAGATTACAAGTGTAGAAATGTATGTTTTTAGCAAAATCGGATTTTCAGTAAAGTAAATGAGGGAGTTTCTGGACATTGTAAAACTCACCTCATAAACCTGACATCATTCCCTTGGAAATCCAAACAGTTGAGAGCAAGGCAGAGGTTAGCACTCCTGCCCTATCCAAGTAGTTTAGGGGCATGCATAGTTAACCCTGCCCAGCCTATACTTTGATGATGTCATTTTGCACTATAAATAAGGGTCCCTGACAAGGCCCTACACACACTCTTCCTGATGTTACTGCGCCGGTGTCCTGTTCCTGTTTCATCTTCCAGACTCCAGATCCCAACTACAAGGCCAAGCATTGCTGATCCTGCTCTAGCAAGGCCTCAAATTCTGACAACCACTAAAATTCTCAAATAACCAAAGGGAAAAACTGTGGTACTTTTGGCATCCTGGTCCAGATTGGCTTGCCGCCACTCACTGCATGGTGCTGCCATCCTGCTACCTTGATGACATATATTATCCATTAACCAGAATTACCAGTCCAGAAGTGCTACCCGGTATTCAGTCCATGCCCAGCTGATCCTGTCCCGCTGATTTTGTCTGGCTGTCCTTTGTTAAAACAGATCCGTGTGGTGACCAGAACGCTGACTGTCCAAAATCCAAAAACTAAAAAAGTAGGCTGTGAGTATCAATATGAACCATAGAAAACCATAGTATACCTTGCCTTGCCCTTACTTGCCCTCCCTAAGTCATCCTATCCTTATCCTGATAACTTGTAATATTGTCACAATCATTCTTGAAACCATGCCATTGATTTCTAGTGCTAGCTCCAACTCTGTAGTAATTCTGTCTTGTGTAAATCCTAAACTATTAATCCTATTTCGAGTGATCGGGCTGGTTCTGCCAGGGCGGGCACTGGGGAACTGGGGTTGAATTTGTGAATCAACCCTGGAGCTTACTGTGTCCATCTTTGGTATCCTAGCCTGAATCCTCTAGTGTAGAGTAAAACTGTCCTTGTCAAAAATGATTTCCTTTCCTTTCTCACCGCTCCATTTTACTCAAAACGCACCTCACTCTATCTTCCATAACTCACACAATTTACCAGCTAGAGACTTAATCTCACTTCCATATTGTACCTATGATCTATAGCTATACCCCAACACAAAAACCGCATAGCGACGTACAATCTTTCACCTGTTTTTATTAAAAACTGTTCTGGTAATTTCAGGTTGGGAATTGCCAAGTTTGCTAATCTTCGAACGTGTCATATGCTGCAAACATGTTTTAAAACCTACGACTAATTTTCGAACTGTATGCTCTTGCTTACCCATTGCTTGTGATTGTTTGCACATTTACATTGTTGCTTTAGTGAAGAATTGTATTTGTTTCAAGGTTTTTGCACACATTCAATAATTCATTCATTCCAAGTGTCATTTTTAGCATTGCCAGGGTTTAAAATCTGTTTTTCTCTCTTGTTTGGGGAGGGAAGGTCCGATTTCTATTCTGTTTTCCATTTGTCATTCGGGATTAGCTGCTGGTTCAGTTTATCCATTTAGAATTGATTATTTGTGGGTTGAGGGAACATTGCAGGGGGAAATTCTAACTTCAGTACTATCTTGCCTAAAGTCAAAAAGTGCTACTATTTCCTGGTGTTTTGTAGATGTGTCAATAGAAGGTTAAACTTAGTGCATTGCTTACATTCCTATTGTTCTTATTGCCCCATTGGTGATTGCTGCCCCATACAAAAAAATAATTAAAGTATGATTCTTTTGAATTTTAAAATAAATAAATAAATAAATATTACATTTTACCAACCAGCCTGGTTCATGGTCCATTGTGACCCGGGGTATTTGAAAAGGGGGTGTGATATGAGTGGTGTATCATCTCAATATTGAATCTAATCTATAAAACATAAGCATTTCAATTGCACGTTGCATACTAGACCGAGACTAAGGTGTGATTTGCCTGATTGAAATCCTTAACAATGGATTGTTTGCTGTCCTTCTTGAACCTGGGTTTGGCATTATGTGCACAAGAGAGAGTCCAAGACAAGCACCAACTCTTTTCATCAGAAGGCCAGAGAGGCGATGGCTCAAACTTGAACAGTGGTGCCCTCCAGCTATGACTATGGAAGGGCTGTATCACTACAATTAATTAGATTGCACAAACGTCCACAAGTGGACATCATTTGGTCTGGATCTGAGTTTAACTCTTGCAAGAACCTGCATGAAATACAGAAATTAGTGTTTCATCTTTGGTTGGTCGTTGAGAGGGTTATTGAAGTGGATGAACTGACAAAAGTTCCAGACGATGTCTTTCACACCAAAGGTATAGCTAGGAAACAGAAACCTAGCAAAAGGTGATGTTGAGCATGGAGGGTGCTATACACCAATGGGGTGGGTATGATGAGAGACAATTAATTTAACTCTGTACCCACAACTTCCTCTACTCAGATCTCTACAGTGCTCCAAGACACTGCAGCCTAAGCACTTAGAGCAAAGGTACAGGTGGAAGAAAACAGGAACTGACCCAGAGCCGCACTCCAAGTGCAATCTGGTTTATGGTTTTGGCACTTTGGTGGCATTAGCCACCTAATTACTAAACTATTGGTACTGTAAATGTAAATGTATAAAAAAAGTAGAAAGGGGAGCTCGGAAGCAGTGTATGGCGTTGGCATGGCAACTTGCTGATGCTTGGCTATGAAATGGCTGGAGCACCAGATGGGCCTTGACCCTCTCGCTTGCATCTGCAGGCCTGCTGCTGCTGCCGGGGAGCTGTGCGTGCTACAGAATTAGGAGCAACATGACTGCACTTACCTAGATGCACTTTAGACTTTAATTTGTTTGCACCAATGCCTTTTCACTGATTAACTCCTGACGGACTATGTTAAAGGTCTGAGCGGAATGATCTTTTGGCAGAACAGACTGAGGCAGCCAAGCAGCCTTGATTTATGAGGCAGGCGAGCTTCCTTTGTTGTTTTTTGCATAGCTGTGAAGTTGGGCTGAAATCAGGATTATTCCGTGATGTGGGAGCAGGGATGCTGCGAAGGGTGCTTTCAAGTGCTGATCAGTGGTTACAGCATGAGGTAGGACAATTTTATCTTTATCCTGCTTAAATATTGCCACCCAACATTTTTTTCTACTGCTTAATCATTAAAGCCCTGTCTGTGTGTTATGCAATTGTTGATGCTGTCAAAACTCAGAGCCAGCGAAGTGTGAATGTCATTCACCCAAAAAGAAACAGCTGTTTGCTGCTCTAGGACATTGCGACAAGGGCATCTGCAACTTCTAAACCCAGGCACAGGCGGTGATTGGCCCTTCCACTGCTGTACCGATGCCCCTGCCCACCCCGCCCTCCAAGTCCTGACTCACTGGAGGCCGTTTCCTTTACTTGCAGGTCTCAGAGCTATGATGAGAGGGGAGCAGGCAGTGCACCAGAGGGACCCCCACTGTCTCCACACACACTAACAACTGTCTCCCTATCCACATGTACTATATATGGGAAAGAGACTGACGGAAACATATTGCTTTACTTTAAAAGCAGTCAGCCGCTTAGCCTGAGAACCAACCTCCCATTTGGCCAGTTCCTAAGAGTACGTAGGAATTGCTCAGAAACACAACAATACTGTTATCATGCCGAACATCTGGAATATAAACTCTTGGCACGAGGCTATACAAGGAAATTATTAAAGAATACACGCAAAAGGGTGTTATGCATCCCAAGGGAAACCTTACTACAACCCAAAAGCCATTCAAGAACTGATGACCGCATGACTTGTGTCACCACTTTTTGTCCAGATACCAACAAAATCAAAAATATCATAAAACAGTTCTGGCCCTTGGTCCACCAAAATCTACCTGATGAACCCGAACCAAAAATGGCTCTCAAGAGATCAAAAAATCTGAGTGAATGGCTCACACATGCCCGTCTCCCGAAGAAAACTACTAGAACAGGAATATGGGATCTGAGAACGATGACAGACCACCATCCATGCAGCAATTGTTCAGTCTGCAAATATACTTGTAAAACCAAATCCTTCAAAGTTGAAGGCAAAGACTGGCTTTTACGACAATTTACCAACTGCAAGACCCCAAATGTGATCTATGCTATCGAGTGCCCATGTGGCCTCCGTTATGTGGGCCAAACTGCAAGATCTGTGCATAAACACATTGGTGAACACCGATCCAAAATAAGGTGTTGTTCTATTCCAGCACCTTTGGTTAGCCATTTCATCGAACTACAACACATACAAGATCAGATGAAATGGTGGGTCCTTGACAAGATCCAAAAAACCTCCAACATCAAAAATGCCCTAAACTACAAAGAGGCATGGTGGATCTTTAAATTAAGTACAATTGAATTTGGCCTGAATGAAGCCTCCCCAACAGAGAATTATTACCATAACAGAACAGACTGGCCAGACTTCCTCCTACCCGTGGCCACCCTTCTGACCACATCTTCACCCAGTGCTTCCGCCCCCTCCCCCTTTCTAGCTACACATGCATAGATTCCTGGCTATTAGCCAGCAGAGGTGCAGTGTTTCCAGGTCCATTCCAACTATACACCACACCTGTCTTTTCACCCGGGCCTCCCCTTTACCTGGATTAATGACAGCATGTCTGGGGAACATTTACTGTACCTATACGCTCCTGGGACTCTCCCTTTACATTACACAACGCAGCTCTCTGCACACAGGCAACATATAGTCCGCCGCATCTGCCCAACCACACCGTGCAGCCCGCCTGAGCACACCTTTTTCATCTCAGGGTACACCATTCATAATTTACATTACCAGTTTCTGGACAACCAGAGCATCCTTCTTTCATTCTCCACTTACAGCACAGACCAGCTGCACGTTTGTCTCCATGGCCTTCCCCTTCTCCACTTTCCCCTCTCTCCCCCCCGCCCCGCTTACCAGCATTTACAAATTGTGTACATTCCAGGCACACTTTTTGGTGTTTGAGCATTTTGACGTATACAGTGTCCTCATTCAGGTGCCCAAACAACGAGGGCATCCATAGACATTTTCCATAGTTGGTTGATGTCCGGAGTCCAGAGGGTGCTTAACACTAATCCCCTCACTCATGCGCCCATCTACACATCCAGGGTCTTCCCCTGAGGGATAGTATTACGGAGCTCATTGTGCCCGTTCACTACCCGCTCGCGCATGCGCACAATATATCTCACGGGAATATTGTGGTACACTCTCTGCTCCCTGGCACATGCGCGCATTGCACATTACACCGCTCAGCGTTTTCACAAGCCGAACTCTCTTCAGTGTGCTCCGGCAGACCACTGTAGACCACGGCACATTCGTTGCACGCCCCTCTCACCGCCTGACCCTGACTAAAGAGGTATGATCATGGCCCCCATAGCCCACACCAGGCATGGTTTCCATAGTTTTATGCCAACGGGCCAGGCCACTACTTTGCTTAGCCCTAACTCTAAGCAGCATAGTAAGGCACTCTCCTTTGTTACAGGAAGTACCATTACACGAACGTGCATGCCCCGCATCCTGAATGCTATTGGCCATGGAGAGGTAACTCCACCACCTGGGATTCCTCTTTATCCACACATAGCAGAGGCTCTAATCTTCTGTTCGGTAAGAAAGAGATTACTTTCCCCACATTGCCTGCATTCAGGCATTTTCGAATTTTGTAACCATTAATAAACCATGCTTTGCTTTATGTTTATTTGCAGCTATTAGAGCGGCACACCTTGGGACTCACTTGACCAAGTCTACATCGCAAACAAAGGGGTCTCCCCCCATCCACTGCTTCTGTGAGTCTCCACCAGATCTCCAGCCTAACCCTCCCTGTCTCCTGCACCTTCAGCCTGGACCTGACCAAGGTTAGATGTTTTTATCCCTATTCTTTTAGAACACAAATCCATATGTGGTAGTTTTGTTACTCTTTTAACAACCATTGATCCAGCATGCCTGGCTCCAATACCCCACAAGCAATACCCCAATCTAAGTGGATTTTTTTCTGCTTTTTGTTCACATTGTACAGGCTGACACAATCCAACTGGCCCAGAAGAAGGCTTTCCATCTCCAAGCTGAAACGTCACTGCAGCAGGTCCATCCTGCTGCTAGTTCAATCTCAGGGAAGTTTTCTTCCCACTACCCATTTAATGTGTAACATTTAACAACAAGGTTCCGTTCTATTTTTTAAACAGGTCCATACTCTCTTGTGACATTGAACCTAGAGTATACATTTTGTTCATGCCTAATGAAATGACATGTGCATAGTTAGTTACTATGTTTTCTAACAGAACGTACCTAACCTTTGTTGTGTTTTTGTTTGTTTAACCTCATCACAATGTATGTAATATTGGATGTATTTAAGTTCACCAATGTTCTACAAAAATTGCAGAAAGAATTAATTGCTGTAGTTTTCTTTGTGTAAATATCAGGAAGTGACTGTCTCACACTTGGAGCAATGTCCTGTCTAATCTAGTACTACTAGCCACTCCTATTCAAGGATTTTTGCTTAGCTTTGGTTGTGGTTTCCCATGGTTATAAATATTGTTTCCATCTTTTTCCAATGTATTCATTGTGACATTGAGTTTTTAGTTATTTTTGACACCATGTTAATTTGACTTCTACCTAAAATGCATTTAAATAAACACGTCCCCTCATTTATGGGGTATATATTAGTCTGTGATTTACTTCAGAAACAGTCCTGTTACCTTTATGCACGTGAGCATGACTCATAATTCTTGCATGCCGGATCAGGGTGATTATTAGTTCCACCCTCATCGCAGATAATCTTTGTAAACAAAATAACATTCTACACTTTAGAAATGTTTCAATTTAAACAGTGGCTACCGCACCCCTAGTTATAAACATCCCTATCCACACCCAGCATCTCTCCCCATCCTGTTTACCCCCACTGTTTCTACCCCAACTGACCCAACCTACCCCACTCTCTCTACAAACCCCCCACTCTCTCTATGTCCACCCAGCCAACCCCACTCTCTCTCTAACCCCACCCTAATACCATTCTCTCAAGCCCCCCACCCTACTCCCACTCTCTCTATCCCCACCCACCCTACCCATCTCTCTCTACCCCCAACCACCCACCCCACTCTCTCCACACTACTCTACCTCCACTCTCCCCTCAGCCTACACCCACTCTCTCTAACTCCACCCACCCTACCCTTGCTCTCTCTACCCCATTCACCCTATCCCTGTCTCTTGTATCCCTTCCACCCACCCTAACACTGCTCTGTCTATGTGCACTCACCCACCCTGACCCTGATCACTAGCCCCACCTGACTAGCCTACATCTGTTCTTTCTACCCAACTTCACCCACCTTATCCTGACTCTTTCTACCCCACCTACACCCACTCTCTCTAACTCCACCAACCCACCCTACCCTTGCTGACTCTACCCCCACCACCAACCCTACCCCTGCTCTCTCTAACCCTACCCATGCTACCCCACTATCTTCACAGGCACACACCTCCCCTACCCCACTCTCTTTACCTCCACAGAGTGGCTCTGTCTACCCCCACCCATCCTATCCCTGCTCGCTCTACCCCCAAACACCCATCCTAATCCAGCTCTCTACCACATCCAACCAGCCCCACCTACTCACCCTACCCCCGCTCTGTCTAACCCCACACACCCACCAAGCCCCTTCTCTCTTTTCCGCTGCACACCCCACCCTCCCTCTCTCTAGCCCCTCTGCTCACCCTGCACCTGCTCTCTCTCTGGCCACCCACCCTACTGCTGCTCTCTCTATGCCCACCCTGTAACAGCTCTCTCTACCCCCACCCACCCTACCATCACTCTCTCCACCAACCCCTGATCTCTCTACAGGCACTCACCAACCCTACGCCCAATCTCTCTATCCTCTGACACCCACCATAACCCTGCTCTCTGTACCCCAACCCACTCACCATGCACTCACTTTCTCTAGCCCCCAACTCACCCTAAACCTGCTCTCTCTATGGCCACCCACCCTACCGCTGCACTCTCTGTGCCCAATCACCCTGTCACAGCTCTCTCTACTCCCACCCACCCTACCACCACTCTTTCTGCAAACCCCTGATCTCTGTACCCCCGCACAATTACCATACACTCACTTTCTCTAGCCCTCAACTCACCCTACACCTGCACTCTCTACATCCACCCATCCTATCCCTGTTCTCTCTATGCCCACCCACACAAGATACCACCACTCTCTCTACTCCCACAAAACCCCTGATCTCCTAACCCCACCCTACTCCCACTCCTTCTACCCCCACTTTCTCTAGCCCTACCCACCCTTTCCTTGCTCTCTCTATCGACATCCGTCCACACTACCGATTTTCTCTCTATGCCCACCCTTCCAAGCTACTACACTTTCTCTACCACCGCCCACCCTACACCCACTCTCTTACACCCCCCCATGACTATCTCTACAGGCAACGACCCACCCCACCTATGCTCTGCAGGCACCTACCCTACCCCCACTCTCTTTAGCCCTCACTCTCCCATCACCCGCTCTCTTTTTGTACACCCACCCTACCACCTCTCTCTCTATCAAACCCTAATCCCTCTAAAGGCACTCACCCACCCTACCTCAACTCTCTATAGCCCCCCCATACAAAATCACTATGCCCCTGCTCTAACTACCCCACCCTCCTACCACCACTCTCTCTACCCCTACATGCTTACTTTACACCTGCTGTCTCTGCCCCACCCACTCACCATACACCCACTTTCTATCATATCCCTGCTCTCTCTATGCCCACTCACTATACCATTGCTCTCTCTACCTCCACAGACCCCCCCACTTGATCTACCCCTACCCACCCACCCCACTCCTGCTCTCTACAGGAACCCACCAACCCTACCCTCACTGACTCTAACCCTACACATCCACCCTACCCTTGCTCTCTACCCTTACCCATCCACCCACCCTATCACAGCACTGTCTGTCACCACCCACCCTACCCTTGCTCTCTCTACTATAGGTGATTTCAATCCAGCACTCCAACTAAGTCAATGGCCCTCATTACAACACTGGCGCTAAACCATGGCGCTATTAGCACCATGGTTGGTGCCGGTGTTGTAATGAGTCCGCCATGGTGAAATGGGGAAATACCACCCCATTCCAAGGTTGGCAGGGCGGTATTTCCCCATTTCGCCATGGCCCTTTCCCATTCCCATTTTTGCCCCATAGGGCTCAATGGGAATGGGGATGGCGGCAATTACGGTACCGCAAATTGCGGTACCATAATTGCCTGCGAGGTCCCTTTGCGGGTCCCTACTTTAATGGCTGGTCCAGAGCAGCCGTTCAGGTCGGGTCTCGCAAAGGGACCTCGTAGTAAGGAGCTAAGTGGTTAGCGGCGCCGCAGCCTTTTACAGCGCCGTTAACCACTTAGCGCCTGGGTCGTAATGAGGCCCAATGCCTAGTATGGGATGCCCAATGGAAACACATATTTATATATTTTTATGTCAAAGTTCTTTTAATTCTAGATGATGTACCCTTATATAACGCCCCTCTCTTCCCCCGGTCTCACTGAACCAAGAAATAGGTTTGTTTTGCAAATTAAAAGATTTATTTGAAGAATTGAACAATATATATAGATTACCCTTTTATGAATATGAATAATATCTGAATATCACACTTATGAATATGAACAGTGATCAGCAATGGATAATATGACAATATCAACAATCTCTTTAATCAATTAGGAGTAGGAATAGGAAGATGAATCTAGCAGAGAATACTTTGTATGGGTTCAAGAGATTGCAATGATAGGAAGAAATGCAACACAGAAATAAACTTGATATGAATGTAACCAAAGACAATGTAATCACTCTTTCCCCCTGTTGTTACTCACTCCCCCAATATGCAATATGAAGATATGGAATGAGGGCACACAGGTATCAGGAATAACAATCAACCATGCAGTTCAATCCCAATTCCCCCAGCAAGCTTAGAGAGAACAGGTATGATTTTAAACAGGTCAATGGGCCTCATTACAACTCAGGCGGTAAGGGGTTTACGGCAGCGTTAACAGCGCCGACCCTTACCACCTGATTACGAGGTCCCCTAGCGCCATGGTGCTTTTAACACCTGCTTTTAGCAGGTGTTAAAATCCATGGCGCTAAGGGACCATGGAGTTAATTACGCCACCGTAATTTACGGTGGCGTAATTAACGCCTTCCCCACTCCCATTATGCCCTATGGGGCAAAAATGGGAATGGGGAAGGGTAAATGGGGATTGGGGACTTACCGCCCCGCCTAGGTCGGAATGGGGCGGTAAGTCCGCCAACCACCATGGCGTAAACGTAGTTTACGCCATGGTGGTAAAGTCACGGCCCAGGCGATAACTTACCGCCTGGGTCGTAATGAGGACTAATTGCTTTTAAATGTGATTTAGTAATGTATGGAAAAATGCTAAAAATGACTTTAATTCACTAAATAGATTCAGAACTAGTGAGAATTGCTTTGGATAGATTCAGGTCAACACTAGCAATGATTATAGAATGATTAGCAGATGGAAAACGAAATTCAGAAGTTGAAAGCAAGAAATAGCTATTTTTACATGTGGTGAAATTGAGCCAAAGGCGAAATTGCAGCAACTTTTCCGTGTGCGGGAAACGCGATTGCGGAAAAACTGAAAAAAATTACATTTAAATTTCGTTTCTAGGACGTACGGTTCAAAAGCTACAGAGGTTTTTGTGAAGGTAGATTTTTCAGAAACAGAGTCAAGATTTCAAAATGAAAGTTGCGCTTTAAAGATTAGGAACCAAGATGGACTTATACTAAGGAGCTATGAAAGTACAAGATACCCAACTGGACAACCACCAGAAGAGGGCACCTTCTGCTCTGATTGCTGTGCGCCAGGACACTTGAATTTCTTCAGAAAATATCAGCGCACAGATGATTATCGCTACAATTATCACAGACTATATAATGAGAAGAATTCAGGATGGACACAAGATACTATAATGCAGTTCTGGATAGGTTGAAATGGATTGAATAGGATTACTCTAAACTAAGAGATGACTATGGACAGTTCTATACTAAATACTCACTCCTATGGCTTTGGAATGGAATGGGTCCTTCAAAGATCTGGTCAAGGTTTTGGACTTCACTCGCCCCCGGACAGGATCAGGGCACCTGGACTCTGCTCTCAGCAAGGCACTCTGGTCTGTGCAGCTTCTTGGAATGGATCTGACGGGTTCTGGGCTACAGCTCTGCTGGACTGGTCCGGATCTTGGGTTTTATCACAGGTTCTTGGCCAGAAACAAAACAGCTCAGCCAGGCTGTTGCATGGATTAGTTAGGCCCCGTGGAAGTTAGGGGTTAAATCAGGGTTGCAAGATTTTTAAAAGCCTGCTGAAAAAGATTCAGCTTTTTGGATTAGGCCTTTCTGCTTCCAAGTTCTAGAGTCTGGATTCTGGGTCTGGTTCTAGAGTCTGGAGTCTGGATCTTCCTGCAGGGTGTTTCGCCAGTGGATCAGCTGATGAGTGAGAAAGTGTGTCTGTGGGTCCTCAACAGTCCCTATTTAGCCATTTTCCAAAGTGGGTAGAGAGGCTGATTGTCTATGCCCAACCCTCTAAGGATCTGATAGGTCAGAGAATTCCCTGTCCCCTGATTTGAGAAAGGAACAGTGCGTCATCATGTGTCAGAGTGATGCTGCCATTTACAACCTAGGGAAGAACTTCTCATTGCTTTTACTTAGAAAATCTATTTTTCCCAAAAAACATATTTCCCATATGCTTAACTTGTTCATATTACATATATACATCACAGATTAATTAAGGCACGTCTCTGTTCAAGTCCCATGTTCCTACGAGTTTCGGTTCACAAATGACAGTTTTTTCGCGCTTTTGGTTGGTTACACATTTTCGGATCTGTACAATTTTTTACATATACATGCACATACCATCTGGTCATACTTCTGTAATTTTTCATGTTCCTAGCACAACTGCACTAGCTACAATATTAAAAACATTTGTGGTTCAGTCTCAGAACATCGCACAGATTCCAGATTAGTTTTAAACTGTGAGCAAATTTTTCATTTTAATAATCTCTAAGTTTCATATTTTTGTCAGTTCGGTACAATATTTTAGAAGTATTTTCCTTAAACATATATTTAATCCAATTTCAAATCCACATTTTCAGTCTGGCCCCCCTCCCCGGTCTCGGCTGAGTCAGAAAGTTACATGGCCACCTTCCTGCCAGGGCAGTTTCTATTGACGCTCCAAATTAGCATTTCCGTTCAGCTCAAGGGAGCCCTTTGTCTGCACTCAGAGCAGCAGGCCAGGGTGCCCCTCCCAGTTCCTTTTCACACCAGCCTGCCAGTTTCTTAGCAGAGCACAGGAGAACAGGTTCCTTTGTTGAGGGAGGAGGTGTGGAATGTGTTTGAAGCCCAGTGTGGGAAACTTTACTTTTTAACACAATGGGCCTCATCATGACTTGTGCGGTAACGCCAGCGATATTACCGCCGGTGGTATTAGCCCTACCGCCGAACTCCCCGCCGCTAATAGCGCTGGATCACAAGTTTGGCGGTAATGTTAATCCCCATTCCCCATTTAGCCCATTCGGGAATGCCCCATTCCCCATCTGTGATTTCCCGCCGGCGGTATTAGCGCAAATTTTCGGCGGATTTCCCCCCAGCTAAGAGCTGGGGCAAAATCCGCAGAAGTCCTGATTTGGCGGACCCTTAAATACGGCGGTAATAGCGCTACCGCTGGATTTAAGGGTTACCGCCAAAGTCGTGATGAGGCCCAATGTCTGAAATTGTCTTAAAATATAACTTACATTTTTAACAAATACATCAACCAATTTCTTACTTCAAGCCTTTTTAGAATATAGTTTTGAATTGTATCCACCTCTTTGGCTTCTGATAGCAAGTCTTTCTTTGGCATAGTTTGAGTTCAATGTACAACCTTACACATGACAAGTTTTAAATCGCCAGCTTCTGACAGAGGTGAGTAACGGTACTACATCCATTTTTGACAGATTTCTTCCAGCTCAACCATCCTCAAAAGTGGACTTTGTTTAGATAATATATACTTCTGTGGACATTGTATTTATGTGGATTCTCGAAGTAGAATGATGTTCACCACCCAACAAGGAGGTTGGATCTTTTTGGGTGGTTTATGAGCCATGATTTTTGCAAATTTGACAGCCAGGGAAAACAGATTTTTAAAACAACTCTGTATTTCTTTTGCAATGATTTTGCTCTGTGGGCAGCTAAATGATGGGTTTTGGCAGTGGTCTCCTGTGTTACCAGTGACATAGGCAAAAGTGGATGGCGGCCTATTTTTCAGATTTTTACTGCGCACTTTCAGGTGATTTTTAGTGAGCAGCATGCTTTCCGGCAGCTATTCTGATGTTTCTGCTGCAAGCAATGCACAGTAATGTTGCAGAGCCTGGACTAGTGGGTTGAAACATCCCACACTACCCCATCCATCTGCCCTGATCCTCTACCCCATCCAGTCTACCCCCAATGACCCTACCCCCACCCACCCTACCCCCATTATCTCTACTGCCACCAACTTACCCAACCCCACTCTCTCTACCTCCACCCACCACCCTATTCCCACGATCTCTGCCCCACCCACTGTACCTCAACTCTCTCCACACCCTGCACCCCCACCCACCTTACCCTCACCAACCTACCCTACCCCCACTGTCTCTCTCTACCACCCCGACCCTCCTTACCCCCACTCTCTGGATGACAAAATATTCCCATCCTAACCCCACCCTCTCTTACACCACCCTACCACCATTCCCTTGAACCTCACCCTCCAACCTACCCCCACTTTCTCTAGCACCTCCCACCAACCCTATCCCAGCACTCGAACCTCAACAACCCCACCCTCTCAGCCCCTACCATTTCTACCCCACTCACTCTATCCTCAAGTTCTCTACCCCACCCACCCTACCCTCACCCTCTCAGCACCCAACCACCCACCCTACTCTCACCCTCTCTGCCCCCGAGCAACCCACCCTACCCTCACTGCCTCCACCCCCTCTACCCCACCCATCCTCTCTACCTACACCCTCTTTACCCCCACCATCTCTACCCTCGCCCTCATTACCCTCACCCTCTCTACCCTCACCCTCTTTAAGCCCCACCCTCTTTACCCCACTCTCTCTACCCCTACCCTCTCTATCCCTACCCCCTACCTCTCTCTCTAGTGCCCTCCACCCTACCCCCTCTTTCTTTACTTAACCTTCCCCTTCTCTCTTTACCCACACCACAAACACTACTCCCCTCTCTGGCTCTGCCCACCTTAAACCCTTTATTACCCCAACTACCTTACACCACCCTACCCCCTTTATTTCTCCAGCCACATTATGCCCTGTCTCTATCCCCTTTCATCCTTCATTTTACACTCTCAGTTTATTTCATACCCTCTCACACTTTTTCGCCCATATTTTGCCTAGCTCAGCATCAATGGCACCCTCTATCGATGGCTTCCTCCATTGCTCTATTGCCCTTCTTATTCTATTGCGCGCCTGTAACCATTATCACATCTTCTGTTGAAACTGTGCACTCTTCTCCTTGTACCCTGGTGCCTATAAATGCAAAATGCAACGAACATCAATAGACGCCAAAACCATTGGCATTGCCAATGCTTGTTTAGTCAGCAGCTAGCCGACAACAAAGAGGCTAGAACAAGGGGTAGTCCCGGGATTTGCAGAATGTTTCTATACACTTGAAATTAACTTTACAGTGCAATGCCATCGCCAATCATTGCAACAGTCTCAAATGATCATTTGACAGTGCAATCTTTATTTCAAAACAGTGAGCGATGCTTCCTGATGTTTGTTCTATGTTACAGCATTTTGAGGAGGCCACCGAGCATCACTCTTTGAGGTAATACCACTAGGGCACCTGCTAGAACTGAACCAGCAGCTCCACCATGATAAGTGTCAGTGATTGGAAGGCCAAAGTGGATGCCGCCAGGTGGTTACAAATGTGTTCATAACCTTGCTTGAGAATCCAGCTTATTAACCAGATGAGAACATGGAGAATGCAAATAAAGGAGACACAGTGCAAATGTGAAAACATCTCCATATGCAGTTTTTGTAAAACCAATTGCATGACGAAGAGGCAGGCAGAACATTCCATAACCCCTGTGTTTAACACACTATGGGAGACATCAAGAACACTGTTTGCCACATCATCAGAAGTACCTTTCACCACCTGAGTCATCTGTGAACATTATTGGTCAGAGATTTTTTAGAACCAACACTGGTGTGGACCTCTGGGAAGCCAACCCAGTTTATCTATCTGTAAATGTTTACACAAAAGGTCAACAGAATGCTTTCTGGGCAACAAGGTTGAGCAGTTAGGCTGAGTCTTAGGATAACAGGGGTTTAGTGTGAGGAACAATTAACATCAAAAGCATTAGAATGTCTACACAACTTTATATTCAAAATATACAATTTATTAGGAACACACTTGTATTTAAGCATTAAGCTCTGCGCCGGGGGTTGCCGGTGCCCAAAGTTACATGCCTGAGTGAATCGAGGGCCTTAATGAAGGCCCTGGGGTATTACTGTATGCAGAAAAGCCCACCCCTGGCCCCTGGTGAGGGGCTTATTGCTATTAGTACCCCAGCCTGTTGGATCAGGGTACTAAAAGCATCTTTCTTCAGTTGCGAGACGCTCCAGGATTTCCCAACTGAATTTGTTTTCTCTCTTTTCATGGCGGCCATTGAAAACAGTAAAAAAAAAGAAAAGTATACTAATAAGATGGCTGCCATGGAACGGGTGAACAAAAGATTTGAGATCAAGCACACCGTGTTAGGTCAATGTATATTTTGATATTCAATCATTAAGAGCTCCTAAGGCTCCCTGGTAATTTATGAATGTAAAGGGTGCGGGGGAGAAAAAATTACTCTGGTACCTGAAGTCAATCCAACAATGAACAAAATGGAGTACCCATGTACCCCTATATATACTGGAAGAATCTTCCAATCAGAATTAATTAGACTTCTTTTGTATGTGTATTTGTACTTTCAAAACACTAATCATGTAAGTATATCACACATTCATGTCTCGTGTATTTCAATCAAAAGAATTAAAATAATGTTGTTAAACAGTTTATTTCCAAAATTAAATCTTGTCAAGAACAAATAATAATAAATAATAAAGAAGAATTTGATTCAGAGCTCTGCGTGTTTTGAGAGAATCCTCTCTTCTTCAGGAGCAAACATATATACTTAATATTAACATCTTGAAAACATATTCAGAATAGTTGACAGTTTCTCTCAATGTTCTTTAATTTTATTGTGAATTAATGGGAACTTCATCTAGTGTTATCACCATTCAGTTTCTTGTTCAATATCTCAAGTTGCATTAAACAACTGTAGAGTGTATATTGAGTATGAGTTGATGGTGGTCAATTAAAGGTGGCATTAGAATAAATGGCTGGTCAGCAAAGGAAAAGAAATGTCTGAGATTTCCATCACCTGGCATGAATTAAAGAATCTTCTCTCAGTGTTTGGAAAAATGGCGTCTTTTCATGATTATTTCCTGTTCGGTATCACCTAGAATATCCATATTCATGAACAAACATTACGATTCGTCTTGGTGAGATTAATGATAAAGGTCAACGTGAGTCATTATCAGTTACTCACCACGTAGGTGGCCAATATGCACTCGGGACTTGAGACGTGAATTTCCTTATTTACTGGCGTAAATGAGTTAATCTCATAGAAAGCGTCTTCTGAGTGATTGGCGTTACCTACAGTGTCAATAATAAATTGACAGTGTACAGTTAAACCACTCGTGACTAATTATATGAGCGTATACATAATTACACCATGCGAGGCTACTCACCCTACTTGTAATTGAAATGGTGAAAAGGTGTTTGGAATGTGAATATCCGTGTCTCCTCCGACGCTACAGTTCCTCGAACTGTATGGATATCTGGAGGTGTATCTTAATGTCAGTATATAACCCAATATACTGTTATTCGACAGAACTCTATGATTTAGGATATTATAAATCATTTGTATTGCTTACCCAATTTCTTAGGAGAGCAGGATTCTTTAGAGAGAGGAGCGGTCCTCCGAACGCCGCGGAACACTTCTGTGTAAATCGGTTCCTCACCAACCGATGTCTTTAGTATCAGCGTGCTGTGTGTACGCTTGACACACGTTTTTAGCGCTGGGGCCATTAGGAATTGTAGTTCAACGTAACTCTAGTCAGTTAACCAATTTTCAGAGTGATTATCTGAATGTGGTAAAATAAACATTGACAGACTTGTATGTATGGGCCGTCTAATCGCCAATTCCATGCAGATAAAACATGATAAAAATGTCAATGTTGATTTTGATGCTTATTCCATTATTCCACAAAGACATTGGGGGTCATTACGAGTCGGGCGGTAGGGGATACTGGGCACCGGTTAGGAGACCGGTGCCGGTAATCCCCTACTGCCTGATTCCGAGGTCCCCTAACGGGAACTGCAAGGGACGTATGGTCGGACCACACGTCCCTTACGGGTCCTGTTAGGGGACCAGGCCGCTAATTACGGGCCTGCCATTAGCAGGCCCGTAAATAGCGCCTTCCCCATTCCCATTGAGCTCTTTGGGGGCTCAAATGGGAATAGGGAATGGTTTGTTCAATGGGGACTTACCGGTCCCACCAGGGTCGGACTACACCGGTAAGTCCCCATTGAACAACACTGGACTTGGACCCATTATTGGATGCAGTCATGGCGCAAATAGCGCCATGACTACCTCCAATCTTGGAATGAGACCCATCGTACAATAACATTTTTCGACCACTTTGGCCTCTCTATTTATTTTACGGCATGTCATACAATGACATGGACATTGTGGTATTGTATAGAACATATCCAATTTAGATAATTTCATATATCCACGTTGTCAGGAAAACTCTTGTTCATGCCATGGAACGTGAGAAGGGACTACGTGTCCTTTCCGAAGGAAAATACTCTGTTGTGATTTACTTTGACTGCATTACTTCCGTTTTTTTATGTAAGGGTCTGCCCCATGCTCCAATAACACTGCCACTACCACCCCAAACCCCACTACCCTCAAAACACATATGCATGTTTGCTTCCTCTCAAGGTGTTACTGTCGAAGTAAATTACAATTGAGTAATTTACTTTGGCAAAACAACAACACACTGTTTTTGCTATGGCTTTGAAATCAAGTTCAACAAAATTCCAATAGGAGGACTTGCAAACTATAGTTTATGAGTAATAGCCCAACGTGTTGGCTCATATAAACCTTCAGCGAGGGATTAAATTACTATTAGTATACGGCATGCAAAGGAAAAGAGAAATACTTACCTGTGGTTGGCTGGATTCCGAGCCTTACTGCATGGTAATCCCGATCACGCAACGGCGTGCAGCTCGCTCCCATCTCCAACAGCATTTTCGTTCCGGAATGGCCGCCATGGAAAGGGAGCAGGGACGACATGTAGTCACTTCTCCCCTTCCATGGCGGCCATTTCCTTTGTCTACTATGGCCACCACGGAAAGAGAACACGGACTACATTTGCTATCCGTGGTGGGCATTTATGAAAAACTTTTTTTCCTTTTTTATTTCGGCTGCGAAACGCAACGCGTCTCTCAGCCGGGGAAAAAAAACATTAGTAACCGGGTCTAATGGGCCAGGGTACTAATGGCAATAAGCCCCTCGCCGGCTGGCCATTATCCCATAAGGTAATGTCCCCGGGGCCTTTGTTAAGCAACTATGGTCCTCAGGGGCATTACCTTATGTGGTAACGGCCCACCAGCTCAGGGCTTTTTGCCATATTAATGTCAATAGAATCAGCATTATTCTAAGCAACCACCGTGGTCTGCTGGCTGCTTAGAAGAATGCTGATTCTATTGACACTGAGTAATTTAAGACCCTGATGAAGGTTTACATAATGTTAAAGGCATTGATATGATATGATATGATATGAAAAGTTATTTATAATGCGCTTAATACCGAGAGGTTTCTAAGGGCGGACCCGGGGTTCAATCCTGTGTTGCTTCATGATGTCTTGCTTCCAAGGTGAGCACGTTGCCCCTGAGCTATCCTCCCGAGACTCAGACTGAGACTGAGCTATTTTACTTCGGATATATTACTAATGAACTATCATTTTCCAAAACTTTCTACTGGAATTTTATTGTCAATTTTTTGAAAGCCATAATAAAAACAGATCACGTTTGAGAAAGGATTACGTTTGAGTTATTTAGCCTTATGTGCTAATGACGAGAATGTTTGTCCAGAATTCCCATAACGAATCATTGCAGGCTCCACCCTCTCCCGCACTTAACTCATGTGTGTGACGCATGTTTTGCATTTGGGGGCGCTTCCTCCCATCAAGATCCAAAGTTTGGTTTTGCATGATGGTTTCTAGTATATGTTTCGTCTCGGTTTAAACTGGTAATATATCTCAGGGTCTGCTTCAGTGATCTGTGTACAATGTACAGTCATAGACTCAAATTCTAGCACGACAATTGATAAATTGAGTGCTTTCAATGGTTGCAGTGCTTAGACTTTCGAGAATCCAGCCTGGTGCCTTATACAACAATGTTATATTATGAAGTGTGTGTCTCCTCGGTCACTGGAAGCTAGCAAAACTCCAATCTAAGAATGTACAATTTCCATGTATTTTACAAGGTGATAAAAGTAGTCCTTTCTTTTAAGGTTGAAACACAATTGATACACACATAGTGTAGTGCGCAAGGTTTTGAGCGCATACAGGGCCTTCTGCAGATGTGAACAGATGTAACAATCATTCATAACTATGTTAGAAACCTATATGGTTTTGATGATTAATGATCAATATCGTCCTCATATCGCCATCATATCTAGTTCACCGGATAGCCAGATGCCGTAGCTGCTACAGTTCATGCTGTGCTCTCGCGCACCCCTCTCACCACCCCCACTCGCCCCACAGTTTGAAGACCTCTGCTAGCAGCATGCCATGTAGGTGCACGTTTATGTTCAGATCAGTGGGGAGGAAGCTCACAACACGGTTCCCATTCTATGCTCTGCTGCAACACACTGGGCATGCCTTGGATCACATTTCTAATTCACACTTGTATTAACTTTCTTTAGTGACTGCCAATTCATATATACTTACAGGTAAAAAGATGAAACCCTAGAAATCCAGCAAAGCTGCTGAGGGACTCCAAAGGTAAGGGAAATTAGCCATTCAGGAGAATTCTCCCTAACAACTTTCAGCAGAGCTCTCTGGTTTCCGAATATAAGGTTCTGCGGTCCCCCAGGAAATGCACACGCATGTCATTTGTATGCAGGCGACATGCAGGCCAGTGCATCACTCGCTTTTGCTTCAGGAGCCTCAAAGTCACCTCTGCTGGGAAACCCGCTTCAGGCGCAGCCAGCATGGCTCCATTATGGCCAAATATGAACACCCAATTAACAAAATAAGTTAGTGGAGCCGCAAGGGCTGTACTACTGTCTCCAAGAAACACACAGGAAACATTCACAGAATACAAATGAGAAATCGGTGCATTTCATGCAGTCTACTTTAAATAAACTGTCAAATCAACTAGAAGATCCAAAGCATCTCCTTGTAATGTTGGCCTTCATGTTCCTGACTGGCAAAGATTTTCTCCTTGCACGATAGTCAGGATCCACACTCCAACTCTGCTGTGCTGTTAAGCATGTCACATTGGATGTGGAGACTGGAAAATCAAACAGCTGCTGCTGGAGGACTATTCACTGGTGACTACACGAGCCTGTATTGCTACCTCTACTACCCATCAGGCTATCTGCCTGGCTTCTGCTGTAGCTGCGTTTACATGTTGTGTCACTACCAGGCCGCCTCTTTACAGAAACCGTGCACCGGTGCAAGGGACATTTTAACACATACCCTTTGAATGAATTTTTTGGACAAGAGAGTTGTTTACCCTAATGCTAGCAGGGCATGACTTTAGCACATGGGCAAGCATTTCGCTGGAGTACAAATGCAATGAAAGAATATATTTTTTGCATTGGGGCAATTTTTGCCATTGTGCTAATCCTGTGCAAAATTGCATTTGCAACGATGCAGTGATAGGGTAATTAGGCCCCGGATATGCAACTGCTCCGCCATGCTTCCTGTTCTTGACATAAGCCTTTGGCCCACCGTCTGTGGAGTAAAGCTCCTTCTCCATATCACCATCATCTGCCAGTAGTCACAGTAAATACACCCTTCATTTTTTCTAATAAGCACAGCAGGGTGTTGTTGATCCTACTTTCTATCTCTGTCCTCTAAGCAGGTATACTCTTAGATAGTCAGCAAGGCATAGCTGTGTATTCTTGCTCCAAGTACCCACCTCGAAAAGTCAGGAAGACTACCCTGAGACCTCTACCCTCTGCTCCACTGGCAGAGGCATCTTTTGGTGCCGAAGTGTGCGCGGGTGTGGTGGATAGCTCCTGATCGGGCACCAACATTCTAAGTGATTCATAGGTGAGCCTTAATGCAGTGGTGAATGTTTTCTGTAGAGGGTCCTAAATATTTCCTCAACTTAGAGCGAGCGACCAAGCATAGCCGAAAAGAATTAAGGAGGATTCTGAGAACATTTTTTTAAAACATATGTGCTGAAATTATGCATTTTACAGCACAATTCATGAGAAAAACAGGATAAAGCGCCATACAATTTACAATTGTTTCACTAGGGAAGCATCGAAAATATTCACTACATTTTATGGCGGTCACATCAAGTCAATATTTTGAGTGGAGCAACCTAAATATGTCCACACGTAAGCATAAGCGACTGAACGTAGCGTGGGACCACAAAATTATTAAGGGGATTCAGGGTGGGTTTTCCCCCCAAGAATTCTTTTTTTTTAAATGTGCTGAAAGCATCCTGTGGCACAATTTGTGAGAAAAATTAGGTAAACAATATACAGTTGGTTCTCTGGGGTAACACATGGAAAAATCTAATAAATGCCATATCGCAAACAGTGATCTTCATACTATCACTTTATACCCTTTTCATGAGGCTGCATTGAACACCTATCTATGCCAGATACTTTAAATCCCATGCATGAAGCTGCTGCCACAACCTATCTATGCCAGTAATGGTCACTTTAGGATGTAAAGTGACTATTAATGGCATGGATAGGTTGTGGCTGTAGCTTTGTGCATATGATTTAAAGTTAAGGGTAACTTTAAATCACATGCTTGAATCTGATGCAACTTAGCTGTGCAAGAAATGGTCACTGTAAATCACATGCATGAAACTGCTGACACAAACTATTAACGCCAGCAGTCTCTGAAAGGGATTTGCAATGATCATTGACCAAACCTTACATGCACACACACATGCACTCATACGCAGACACAGTCTGAGACTGATTCTAACATACATACATTCACACACAGCTACAGACTCTCACTCAACTAGTTTTATAACCACACACAATGTATTACATCCAAACACACACACTCACACACACACACACACACACAAGCATACATATACATAAAACACACAACCACAAAACATGTACACTTACCTTACGTTTTCTCCTCCTCTTCCGTCACACCACCAAAACAAGACAAATTCCGGCATGCTGCGCTGACCCACCCATGAAGGGTGTGGAAACCTGGGGCCACACGGTATATAAGTCCTTCAGTTATTTGCCAATGTGCCAACCTGGTTGCCAAGCAACCCTGTGAGGGCACCCAGGAAGGAACGTTGATTTTTGTTGGTGCCCTGTTGTGTTTGACATCTAGGTATCCTGAAGAAACCCACTAACAACCTTCTAGTCAACGACCCTCAACAAAGACATGCTAACCAACCAGGCCAATGCAAAAGATTAGAGAAAACCCTCTCCCTAAACACTACAAAACTCTACATAGCGTGACTCAACGTGCACACCTCACCTATTGACTCAAACACCATGACAAGTCAATCATTGCTGGTCTCCCATCTGGACACTATATGTCTCGGATGCACACACTAAACCTCATCTGGAACCACACCAACACAGAAGTCAGTTGGCACAACAACTTGTCTTTTTCCTCTTCTCCCGAGTGGGGAAGTGACGTGATAGCAAGCATTACATTCTCCATAAATTGCGCTGCACAGCAATGCCTGTTGCTTTGTGTACCAGATCTGCGCGCCTTTGCATGCACACACAGACGTGTGGTGTTAAAACACATCATGGTGTCTCCAGTATCACTAGGTTCTGAGGTTGACTGGCGAGTCGGTGGTGCATGGCTTTGTCTATGGATCCTGGACTCTGGGTTAGGGGTTCACAGGCTGATAATGACACTGCTTTGCAAATGGCATTAGTGCACCATGGATGATTGATCATAACCATTGTCTCGGGCAATTAAATGCCTTTAATCCAATCTCTCCTAGGTTTGCATAACTCTACGATGGAAAAGTACGATAGCCACTGTGTGGACCTACCAAAGGCTACTGGTGACTAACGAGCTAGCATCTATGACAGTGACCAAAAGAGACAGCAAGGAGTCTAGATAGCGAGCCTCCGCCATCTTGTCTTTCCTTGCGTCTCTTTAGCTTCCACTAAGAGGGCTGCTAAATCGTACCTCATGTAACCCGCCCCATATCGTGCAATGTCTCAGGTTAGTTTTTAGTGGGCAAGAGTCGAAAACAACACAGCGGAAAGTGGCCCTAATGGGCTTTGAGTACTTTTGAGGATGCCTAGTGATGGTTCATGTATGTGGTACTCGGCCACATCTGACAAGTCACTTTTGCTTTGCTCTGTTTAGTATATAATGAACATCATAGTGCAGGGGCATACAAACTGGGTTGTGCCACAGTTCTGGACTGCACCTTCCATGATCCCTCTCTGTTGATTATGATATGCACGCATCTTAGGATTTAAGGACCACAGCATGATGCCCGCAGACCTTGGCTGACCAATGTACTGCTTCACATTTTGATGTCAGGCATTGTGGCCATTGACTATCGGTGCCATCTTCTACATCCCAATGTTTGCTCTGTCAGGTGACTGCTTCTCCTGAAGTTTTATGTTTTTTTCACCCACCTCCTTGACTGTGCTAAGATTTTTCTTGCATTGTTTGGCTTCTACAGTTCTGCATCACTGTGTTTGTGGCACTATGCCCTCACATATTCCTTCGACTGTCTCCCCTCCCCCATCAACTGTATGTGGGGTCAGGATGCTGGGGGACAAGAGGCACAACAGGATTTATAAAAACACACTGGCACTGTATAAACTACCCAAGTGGGGGAGCACCAGGACTTAATGACAATGGGGCTCATGTTCATTGAGGCATAATGTAAGAAAAATGTGTAAAGCCTTGCGTAAGTCTTTCACACACACTTCGTACATCACGCCTCATTTTCAAGTGTTTTTATGGTGGAGAGGAGGGGTGGAGCTTAACTTGTGCTTCCACTGCTCCCTTCCTCTTTGACGTACACCTACTCCAGCATTTGTGCCGGCATGGATTTTGATGCCAGGGTGAATGCAAGGGATTCTTCTAGAATCTGCAAAAAAGATGGTGGACTCCATAGGAATCCATTGTAAACGCTGCCGACCATGTGTGCTTTTACTCAATTTGCATCGCGGAGTGCCAAAAGTTGGGTCAGGGGCAAGCAATGCTGATAATGGCAGCGCTTTGCAAATGGCATTGGAGCCATTTTGCCCTTCCCTTTTGCACTCTGCTGTGCAAATGAGGGACATTTGGCCGCAGTGAAAGTGTGCAGGTAACAGGCCCCGATGGTCAAATTACAGTGACTTCCAAAATGAGCCCATATGTATGATCGATATCCTGTTATGGAGACTGGAACCACTTGAGACAGCCCCTGGCAGCCCAGTATAGCTCTTATGGTGGGGAAAACCTTAGTATAATGCTTAAAATGCTTACAGGCGTGTTGATTCAACAGCCATGCTGTGTTTATCATTTCTGTAAAGTTGCTTCTCTAACTTTTTCAAAAAATGATTCTACATTTTGGGTGATGAGAGCTTTTGATTAGTATTCATAAGTTATCATTGAAATATATCTGAAATAGCAGAGACATTGTAATCAGACATTTTGTCCCTGAAGTCGTGGAAATATTTGCGTCTAAAACAGGGATTTGCGGTCATAATTACACGCAAATCCCCGTTTTACACGCAAATAATTCCATGAATCAGTGCCTTTATGTGCTGTCACATTAGAAAGCAGTATGTCTTCTTTTGAAAGCCTGAGTAGCCATTTCGATGGGAAGTCACGGTGAAAGAAACTCAAGACATTAAAAAGGAAGTTCACACATGAGAAGGTCCTGCTGCTTTAATATTTCAGATAATGTACCTATGGGGGTACAGTCCCTTTAAGCAAGGCACACGCGCACTGTGCATACTTGCCTCCCAGTGGAGATTGTGAGAAAAGATGACGTTTGTGGAGGGCGTAGGAACCCGGGGAGAGGGGAGGATGCTTTTCAGGGGATGTATCACCCCCCCACACACCTTTCTCACTGTGGGATGCAACATGGCTTATCACTCCGCCACTTGTCCGATGACGGCTATGGGCGGCATGGAGAGCTGAAGGTGTTTTGGTTTTCCACGTGTTATCTTGCCCCAGGGCCATTGGTTAACATCCATTAGGGTTATGCGCTCAATCAGCCTCTGAAATAACGGCCATCCATCTGATGCTCCGCAAACTATCATCCATTTACACACGTGAACGGCCCGCAGGGGACCCCTTTCCAGTAAAGAAGGCACGTGCGCTCAGCTGACACGGCATACACATTTATCAAGGTGAAACTCTCTCCCAGTCGTCGCATGTTGGTGTTGTATTCCAAATGTGACGGGCTGTTGCCCTGCGATTGAGATCCTGGATTTGAGATCCTGGATCTGGCTGACACAGAAACAATAGCAAGGGAAAGTGTCCTGTGTACAGGCGACGCAGAAAGCGTCTTATTTATTTATTTATTTATTTACCAAATGTGCGCAAGTACTGTGAAACATGATCTGATCTGCACACTCTGGAAAGATTTCAGGGAGAGAGAGGAAGAAGAGGGGACCGAAGCGAAATAAACGTAACAATATACTTGTTTGTGGGGTCTTCAGCTATGCCACATGCAGACCTGCAGCATTTTCTTTTGGGAGGGATTGAGTTGCTCAAGGACTGATGTATCCAGGCTGCGCATGGCTCCCCCAGAAGTTTAGAGTCACATTTGCCCGAGCACTGTCTCTGTGTCCCAGAAGCACATGCAATGAGTCTATTCTATTGGGTTTTTATATAGCGCCAACACACCTATAGACCTCAGGGCGCTCACAGAACATACAAACATGGAACACAAAGATAGCACAAGATGGTATAGTTGCTCCAATCTTCCTAGTCACCACCCGCATCAAAGAGGTAAGTCTTCCGTGCTTTCTTAAATTGTGCGACTGATGGAAGCTTTCTGAGTGGCTGTGGCAGGGCATTCCAGACCCTTTGTAGCCCATGAGTTGAAGCTGGAACCTCCAAACCTTTCCAATCGGAAGCGTGGCTGTATAAGTAAGGCCTCTTAATTGGATCGGAAGGGGCGTCAAAATGGCAGACTCCTCACCCGCGAGCTAAGGTAGGTAGAGGTGTCACCAGCCAGGCAATTATAAACCAGGTTTAATGCTTTGAAGTGGATTCTCTCACGGACAGGGAACCAATGCAGCTCCCTGCGTGCAGGGGTAATAAAGTCACAACATTTCATGCTGCATACAGCGCTGACTGCACCATTCTGGATGGTCTGAAGTCTGTTTACATTATTTTGTGAGGTTCTGACCAACAGCCCATTACAGTAGTCAAGCCTAGTGTTTATGGTGGCTGCTGCAATTAATGCTCTGTTTCCCTCTGACAGATATGGACGTATCTGCCAGAGAAGCTGGGTCATATAGGCACAGGTGGAGCTTTGGTGGCACACATGTTTTTTAAAGTTTAGATTTGGATGACCCCCAAATTGTTCATGTCACTGGAGATCAGTATCTTAACGTCTCCAATCGAGAACGCTTTTTATTGGGCATCCAACTTTTTCCGTTCTGCATATGTGCCCAGAATCAGGATTTCGGTTTTGCTGTCATTCAGTGCGAGTGAGTTCTCCGTCATCCATTTTTTAATGGAGTGCCGCACCATTATGCCCTTGGGTATCTGCACAACATGGTCTCTAATAGAGTGCTTTTGTTGCTGTACACGACAGGATTGTTACATCACTAGTTACCTCTAAAAGTTTCTACAAGTGAGTAATACCTTAATTTTCCTATTTCAGGCATGCACTGACATATCAGCAAGAAAGTAATACGAAAGAGTTGACAGAAAAATCATTCCTTACTCACAACGTTGCCCATAGTGATAGTTATCTCTGACCGCGTGTTTGTGTAGCCTGAGTTGCTACAAGCCAATTTAGGGCCCGATTCATGGAAAAGTGTGCATAGATTCCGCAAAGCCTGCGCCCTGAGTATGACTCTGCATGAGCCTGCGTGCATATGTTTTTCTGCACGCTCTGTGTATTAATGGAATTGTCCCTGCAAAGTAAGCCTATATGCAAATCATGACCGGAACGCCTCCGACACGCCCCACGTAAAGCATATTAAAGGCAGTAATACCTACCTGTGCGCGGTCCTCATGTGCAAACTCATGCACCCATGTAATCCTGCGTGGTGTCCCCTGCAACAAAGCCAGCACCCCGGTGACACTGTGTAGTGTCCCTCAGAACTATTCCCAGCACCCCATCAACATGCATAACATGTATCATAAAAGTTACCTTTTCACGGACACCTGACTTCTATCGGAACCCAAACAGCGTGCACGAAACCCTAAATCCAACATGCGATCTTACCTCTGCACAGTGATTTCTATGCATAAGTGTCTGTACGCCTGCCTTTGGGTGGCGGTTACATCGAGAGCTTTGCGTGGTCATTTCCCCTTGTGAGGTTGCATGGCCAGATCCATGAATACGATTTTACCTGCGTTGTGGGCGTGTTATCGCTTAATGCGGGCCATTCCTTGGAACGCCATATTTTCCTTTGTTCTTCCCCATTTTGCAAGTTCCGCCCCTATTCTGGTCTATGCACAGGCTACACCCACGCTCTGCAAGGTGTCTCGCGCAAGGCACTCGGCTGCTTACAGAGATGTGTTGAGCCTGTGCTAAGTCCCTATAGAGTTTGAAAAAGTCCTGCACAGTCGATTCCATGAATCGACAAATGGGATTTTGCACGTGGTTTGGCACGCAAAGTCCATATTTACAGCACAGAAAATTCCATGAACCGGGCCCTTAGTGAGAAAACTGAAATGTAATGCACCCTCTTAGCATGCTACAATATTTTTGCTTTTAGAGAAATAACATATCACTGCAGCTAGAACAAATAACTGCAGCTAGAAAAAGGGCCCACGGGCTCACTGATCATGAGCGTATTCTCTTTACAACACTCTGCATCACGTACAGATGCCTTTCAAATCATGCCTCACCATACCTTTCACAAAAATTCACAAAAGCTGGGTCCTCTAGACCGACAAGGGCGGCCTACATTCATCAGCTCACCCAACCCAAAATCAAACATGCCAAAGAGGGAGACACCAGTTTCCCTTCTGTTACTGCCAAACTGTGGAACCTTCTCCCTCCCTCCTTGAGAGATGAGCACTCCTACTGGATCTTTCACAAATTGCTAAAAACACTTCTGTTCACCTGGCCGCTGACTAATGCTCGTCTTGCCTCATAGGCAACGGCCTCACCTGCAAAGACGTTGGCGTCCTTTTTACCCGGAATGCACGATGATGACATTTCTGTTCATGTGTTATGCAACGTGTCTGATGAGTAACTGGTCTTGTAACAGCGTCTTGATGCCCTCGGGTTTAGCGCATTTTATACAAGTAATAATAAATAAAGTATATTTATTTCTTCTATACACGTCTTCAAATGCTTAGGGCACCAACCAGGAAGGATGGCCCAGGGGCAACTCTCTGTAAACAAGACTACACCGAGCAGAATGGGTTCGGTACTCAGTCCCGGTACTGAACTTTCAGGCTGCAGTTCGGCATGAAGAGCAATTTAAGAAACAGAATTTATATTTTAATGATTTACTATGCAATGCCCGGAACTTGAGTGTAACCTCGGTTAGTTATATCTTCCAAACTGATCGTTGTTTGCATCCAATTAAGTTTTACGTTTCAAAATCCGCTCCAAATGGAAAGGGAGTAGTAAAAATAACTATTGTACAACATTCTAGTGTCAAATGGAAATAAGTAGGCTTTATTGCCAATATTATTCTTACTTAGTAATGGGGATTCTTTTTTAGGAATTGATGGAGTTTTTCTCCAATCATAATTTTGTATTTTTGTTCATGTTTAACGAATCCAGTGGATACGTTTACCCCAAACATACAATCAGATATAGTTACTCTGCTTACACAAAAGGTCCAGGATTGGCGCAAAAGGTTTACTAACAGGGTCCTTTGTATTGTGCGGTCCCCGTGCACAGAGAGTAAGAAATCTAGCAGAAAGTGCTTTATGCATCAGGGGCGTTGCTAGGGGGGGGCTGAGGGGGCTATAGCCCCGGATCTTTTGGCTGTAGCCCCGGATAGAAGTTCAGGAGCTACAGCCAAAAGACTGGCTAGCCCCGAGTCCTGACAGCCTGGACATTAGCTTAGCCCCGGATCTTTTCCAGACCTAGCAACTCCCCTGTTATGCATGTTTATTCCAATTGAATTGTGAGGCAGAGTCGGGGCACAGATCGTAAATACCGAATACCCTCCACTTCTCAAACCGGACACTCTCTGCCTGTAGGCGATGCAGATGGACATGTGGTGGATTCTTCAGGGATTCACATGTTTTTTGCAGCTGCAGACATTCAGCAGATTCCGTAGGAGTCCATGTGCATGTCATCTGACATGTATGGCATGCAGCATTTAGAGTTTGTTTCAATGATGGTGCAATTCTAACTCAGAAACCTGGGTCAACCCCAATTTCTATTTTAGAATTCAACCATCTCTGTCAAGCAAATCAAAACAGCACGGAGAGCACTAATGGCACGTTAGTAGATATGCAAGCCAAGCCGTCCTCTCCGTGGCTTTGATCAGTGCGCCAAATCGGTTCTATAGAACATAACACGTATTTAAGGCTTAGGTCTGTTTGACCGAAAAACAGTGCCTTTTCCAATTTTACCGAATTTCTTTTGGTCTTTTTTTTGCTCAAAAATGCTGGGGGAGACCACCGCACCCCCCTACCTCTCCCCAACTCAACCTATTCCCTTAGCTCACCCCACATATATATTTGATTTAATTTGACCGAAATTTCCCACAAAAAAATGATCAAAAAAATTTGGTCAAATTGAAAAGGTCAATTTGGCTTGCGATCAAGTATGCTAATACCGTATTTAACTATTCTATGTGTGAAAAAGACGGCGATAACTGGGGAAGGGGAAAAGGGATCGCTTGTGGGGGAGGAACGAGGAAAGGTGGTTATGGGGTTTCCACCAGGAATTTGACACAAGGAAAATAAAAAGATGCTGGGGATTGGGTGGGACGATTGGGGGAACTGATAGATGGAGGAGAAAGAAAGGCTGTGGATGGATAGGTCACCACTTAGGTAATAACATTTGTGGTGAAAACACATGGACGGTTGAAGCATTATATATATGGCAATTCCAATCTCCCACATGTCGCATAGATTTTTCATGTGACAACCATTGCAAGACCTAAAAAGACCACTTTGGCAGGTGCCATTTTCTTCCTCTTCCTCTTTAGTTGTTTGGTTGGGATGGCTTGCTATTGTGCCCTGTCTAGCATCATTGGGTAGTAAGTGAGAACCACATCTCTTCTTTTTATTTCTGCTCTTCTGGTGTTGTCATCATTTTGTTTTTTTAATAGGCGAATCGTCTATGCTCATATAACTGATTAGTAGATGTACAATAACACATACTAAGATCCAGCTCTTATAGGCAGTCCAACATTATGAAACTATTTCTTATCTTCTTACTGTGTCAATGCTGTGGCGCCCCCTGCAGATCTTACCTTTACAATCAGGTTGTGCACCGTGCTCACTTTGGTCTGCGGAGAGATGTGCTGCCTCACCGCTCTGCGGGACCCCTTCACGGTCAGTAGGATGAGGGCGTAGGAGATGAGGATCAAAGTGCAGGGTATGATGTAGCAGAACACAAAGAGCGCAATCGTGTAGGATATCGCCTTGTTCTCCTTGTTGGAAGCTTTCCAGTCAATGCAGCAGGCTGTCCCGTAGGGCTCCGGTCCATAGCTGCCCCAATCCGCCAGCGGGGCAGTCGCGAAGACGAAAGCATAGGCCCAGACGCACAGTAACAGGATGCGGGCATGTGTCGGAGAAAATTTGTTTCCTAAGAAAGAATTACAAAATAGATAAACGCACACTTGAGTATGGTTTGCACCACAGAATGACACCTTCACACGGAAAGAACCCCTCATTGTGGGGTTCTTTCCGTATTCACTGCAAACGTCTTACTAGTAGCTAATTACACGCGCTATACACTCAGGGTACATGCACTTCATACTACGAGTGCGAGGATAAGAGATCGCTGAGTATTCTGCTAGAATGTTGATCTTCTGTAGTTTTGTAATGGACTACATTTTGCACTTTAAATTATCACGAGGAACTGGAAACCAGTATTGAGTTCTTTGACAAATTGTATTTATTTTATCAAGATATGTTTATTCATTTATATGAAAAACAACAAATTGCATAACTGCCAGCAATTACATTAAGATCAAATACATTCAGAATTAGTCACATAAGTTTAAATTGTAATTATGTGACGCCATTGAGTGCGCCTCTTCCAGTGTTCCCAACCACACCCTAACTCCGTCTTCGTCAATGTTCAAGGGGGGTGGTTCATTCAGCGGCAGCGCTGCAAAAGCTAGTGAACGCCTACATCCCGCACTGTGTCCATTATTAGCATCTCTTAGTTATGACATCAGATCAACTTGTGTCATTTCCAGTCCAGCTCTCGCAACTACAGTTTCAATCAGTCCAACACAGGGGTCAAGTGCTAAAAATTAAAGTGGGCGGACGCATCAACCAACGCAATGGGATGTGATGTTGCCAGAGATTAGCATATCAAGGTGAAGTATGCACATTTCATTAAATTCGCTGTGCATAGCCACCCACATTGCACAGGACGAATGGCATTTGCCTTTCATAAAATCTACACACACACAAAACCAAGAGAGGATTTTTTCTTCTAATATTGTTTTTGAAAACGTTAAAAGGTGGGCATGTTTTAAACTCCAAGAACCAATACAAACGTTTTTCCTAGAATTTGCAATACCGAAATATGACATTTCACCTTTAGTTGTTTGTTCTTTTCCATCAGTTTATATAGTTATTTCCATCAGGTTATATAGTGCAGTGAAGTGTCCAGCCTGCAAACCTGAGACTGCGGTTCGATCCCCGAGTTCGGCTTTAATTAATAAATTCAAAGAGGACATTCAAAGGTTCTCATTTTAGCTGTGGACTGGGGGGCTGAGTCCACCCTCTGGAAAAATTGGGTGGACTACGTCCACCCACATGTACCCTCGACTTGAGCCCTGGTACAAAGAACCCAAGGCTTGCTCTACACATCGTTTATTATAAATGCAGGAGCTTCATTCAAAAGAGTTTCTTTCACACAATCACCATAGCTTATCAAATATATGTGACTTATAGCTATGGTCCCAAGATAAGGGACTAAGTTAAGACCAAAAATCCTATTGAGCATTGTTTCCATAAACTGTGCTGCTGAGGGATCATTGTTCAGTGGAGTAAAATAAGTGCAACGCTACATCACTCTGCACACATAGGCATGTAGGTATGTTAAAACAGGCTGTGGTATTTCCATACCTTAAGGCACTTGCCCATTCAAAGGTTTCGAGAACGCTCAAATGTTGCTTGCTTCAAACAGCATTTTCATAATATTTAGCGCAGCGCAGTCACTTTGTGTGTAAAAATATACTTTCCTCTGTGCTAAAAACTAATTTCTGATTCACGGATTGGACTTTGCGCTGGTCCTTCCTACTTTGCACTGGGCCGAAGCGCTTTGCACAACACAAAGCACAAAACATGGGAAGGGCCAATGCAAAGAAATAAACAGGGGCATAACGAAATAAATAGGGGCATAACATTCAAAATCCCCATTGCATGCATAAACTGAGGAAGAACATGGGTGTGCGGAGAGTCTCACCGTGCAAAAAACAAACACGCCCTATCAAGCACTAAGGAACCCCTATTCACAGAATTTTTTGAGCAATTGCCTGGAGTCCAAAGGAGAACGCACATCTCGCGATCTCATCGGTACCTGATACACATCGTAAAGTACAAAGCGCAATGAAAGTATAAAGGTGCAATGCAACCCTATTGAAGATAGGATTTCAACAATGCTGGACCCTGCTTTACTAGCACTGATCCTACTACATGGAAGAAGGAGGATGAGGAGGGGGGCCATAATCTTTCATCCAGGAACCACATTATAAGGGCTTCCAGATGAGGAGGTGTATGGAAACGAGATTACCTCCCCATGTCATCCTGGCCCTGGTCAGTGAGAGGGAAAATGACCTGGCATCACCCACCATTTACTCGCATGCACTGACAACCCTGATGAAAGTACTGTCAGCCTTACACTTCCTGACAACTGGATCATTCCAGCACACCAAAGCCATTGTTGGGGGCATATCACAGACCACACAATTCAGGTGCCTCCACTAGGTATTGCGCTGCATCCTAGCACGTCTGCATAGGCACATATACATGCCACACACACACCGCAGGCAAGGCAGAGAGCATGCCAATCATTCTACACAATTGCACACTTTTCTCAGGTCTGGGGGGCATCGACTGCACCCACGTTGCACTCCAGCGCTCCCAGAGACTGAGCACATCTATCGCAACAGCAAACATTGGCATTCCTTTAATGTGCAGATTATCTGTAATGCCAAGAGACATATAATGCATGCCAATGCCACATGACAGCTACATTTTATGCCATTCCCCCATATACCAGGAACTTGCATCAGGAACCTTTGAAAACACCTAGCTGCTGGGTATCAACTATCACGCACATAAAAGCAGTCACATGACACACAGAAAAACAAGCAATGACAATCAATGCAAGTAACCATTTTCCCCTTTGCAGGGGACAGTACCTACCCACGCTCACCATTCCTGTTGACACCCATCAGGAATCCAGCCCCCCAAGTGAGGCAAGCTACAACATAGCTCACATAACCACTAGGGGCATATTGGAGCATACATTCGGGGTGCTCAAGTCATGCTTCTGCTATCTTGACCACGCAGGTGGCATATTGCTATATGCACCCCCTGTAGTGTGCAAGATCATCCTGGCATGTTGTGCCCTGCACAATATTGCCACAAGTCGTGCCAGAGTAGTAGAACTGCAGGAGGGACACTGTCCTCATCCACAGGCACCCCCATACCCTTAGTAGGCCAAAGGGCACAGGGACAGGATACACGTGATCAGGTTGTACAAACATACTTAACCTGAAATGCAACCCCTGTGGAGCACGAGCAGTGAAGTCACATCCCCGATGCCCTTATATGATGCAATTGAACCAATCCAGCTTGGCCATAACAACACCTTGAGAATGTGCATCTGTGAGAAGCAAACTGTGTGCGCCCCATAACACGAAAACTAGAATGCCACTCCATTCACATCCATCACATCAAATGTACAAACCACCTATATAGTCATAGCAAGTGGAAATAACAGTGAACTTGTCACAGGGACAACTTAATAAACAGTGTGATTACATCCCCAGGTACAATGTCACCATTCCATGTGCTCTTCCTGCGTGGCATGCAAAATGAACAAAGGCCTCACCTGACTGCCATCTTCAGGATGACTCCCTCCGCACCATTGCTTCTGGACCTGCTCATCTTTACACACCACAGTCATGTGCATGCTCGTGAAATGGGGAGAATCAACAGCTGCCCACTGACCACCTCCACGTGCATGTTTCTGATTACCTCAAATTCTCCCCCGTCCAATCATGAAGATGCTCTTCAGGAATATTGGATAGCAAACTAGCCAACCACAGAATACACAAACATGAATGAAAAGGTAAGGTAACACACCCCTCTGCCTCAACATAAATTGACCAGATCAATGGGAACACATTAGCAATGTGACACATGAGAAGGAGATGCTGGCATCCACCACCTGCACCTCACCAGCAATGCACCGCACACTACACACATCACCCACATGCGTCTATGTCAACTGGATCATCCACCTATGTAGAAAGTTGCAGTCAGGTCATTTGCATGCCCATGCAACTTGGGCAGCGGTCCACTGGGAAACAAAAGAGGCCATGGAAATGTTACCCAGAGTGACCCTACGTCACACTTTAACTACAAGGCCAACCCAATTCCTATGAGAAAATGTGGAACCACCACAGAAAAGAGAGCCAGGGTGCAGCGGCCTACTGTGAGTTCACCAGAGTACCCAATGGTTCAGTGCATCCCTGATCCTGGAGTGGACACTGGGCATGACACATGGCAGGAGACGGCATGCACGGCTGACATGACAGGAGTGTAAATGAAATGCCACACATGAAATGGTGCTACTGCACCAGCTCCCACCAGAAGCATTTGCACAGGAATATCTTAAAGATGCTGTCTCCAAGCAGCAAGTTGTGAATGTACAACCAGAAACCCAAAACACATGCATGGCTGATCAAGTAGATATGCACACACAGACATGTAGGCCAACTCACATCTTCAGCGACAGTGACCATCACCCAAACATCACCAAATCCACTTTTGGGTGCATGCGTCACTAGCCATGAACAATATTGACAGTGCACATCCTTACCTGCTGGTACAGCTGTAGCGATGTGAATCCCTCACCACCTCAACCTAACATTGTGCCTCAAAGGCCAGTGTCCAGCAGAGGGAATGGCGTCAAGGATGGAAATAGGGTGTTGGGGGTCCTCTCAGGGAGTGCAGGCTCTGTATGAGGTCAGATACTGTAACAATTTAGGAAATTGGTTTGGACCGGCTAAAGGAGTCAGTCATACAGACTGCACATATGAGAAATCACTGTAGAATGGGATGTGCACCTGTATGTAGGAGGATATACCAGTCCACAACACCACATTACTTTACTCCACTGCAAATGGCCGCATGTCCAGTCCTCCAACTTGAAATGGCCTCGAGAGGGCAATGGCCCTGAAACGAGGGAACAAAGATAAAAAAGAGTCCACCTTGGACTGGGGTACAAATAAAAAAACACACACATAGTCAACCGTGAGGGTTGGGGAGGGGGAGACCGTAAATATAAAAGAATAAAAAATCACAATGCATACCCCCTCCACGGGCTCATGGACACCAGGGCACATGGTGGAGAGGTGGTGTGGGCCTTAGGATAGGGTGTGTGTGGACATGGCTGAGGGACGCACCTGGTTTTTCAACTGAGACCAACATCCTGTAGTGGATCCTCGGATGGTGCACTCCAACCACGGAGTGTCAAAGCCTGGTCCTCGTTGGCTATGGCAAATCATGAGAGGGATGCATGTCCTGGTGTGGTACATCACGAGTGCCACAGAGTCATTATGCATGCTCACTATTGACGTCTCCAACTGCATGTCGAGATATTGTCTCAAGGAAGGCATCGATTGGCTGTGGAGATTCCTTGTGGCAAACATTTCATCATTCAGAGACTGCCTCAAGGTCTGTGTATTGATGGCAGGATTGCCTTGATGCGAACATCTCGGCCTGCAGACATTTACTTGGGGCTTTCGCGTCTTGACGTAGGGATTCCCTCAGATACATCTCTGCCTGCAGGCTTTTACTATGGCCTTGCACGTATTGACGTTGGGATCCTCTTAAGGCCAACATCACCACACGCAGTGTTTCCCGCAAGGAGTCCATCACCTGCCGCTGGTGGTCCCTGGAGGCCAAAGATTAATCATGCAGGGATTTCCAGAGAGCCAAACCATCGTCGCTAATGACCTGCTGCAGTTGTTGCATGTCCTTTCTCCCCTCCTGGCGTGATAGGCATTCATCAGCAGTTGAGGAAGGAGATGACATGTTCAGCCAGTCGATGGATTTCGCTGGCCATCTCCTACATGACCTTGCCCTGTTACCATGTGTTTCCATGCTTTTTTATGCAACCTGCCTAATAATCTAAGTGGATATTGCAGGCCTCCTTCTATATGCAAGGCGGCTGACATTACAATGGGCCTCATTACGAGTCCGGTGGTAACCGTGCCGGAAATTCCAGCAGGTTACCGCTGGACTCGTATTACCATTCCGCCTCAGTGATTCCCGGAATCACCGGGGCATTACAACCCCAGTGACCCGGTAATTCCAGAGGCGGAATCCCCCATTCCCATGGAGTTCCATAGGACTCCAAAGTTTAGATGCCAGAAAACTGAAGTACATGCCTCCCAAGCACTGGTATTTGAACTTCAGTACTTTCACCAGATTAGGATAATAGTGTGCCAGCGGTGTACCACACCCACCAATTAATAATAAAGGCTGTACCCTTATGGTAAAAAGCCTTCTTGAAGCATCTTGAAATCAATCCCTTTTGCCAGAGGCAACCAAAGAAGGTCTTTGAGAATAGAGAAAATGTGAGCCTGCCTGTTCAAATGAAAGAGAAGTCTGGTGGTGGCATTCTGAATTGTGAACAGATGTTATAGATGGAGGACAAGGTCCCAGAGAGGGTGGCCAGAAGTTAGTACTCTTGAGTCCAGGAAGATGACTACAGCAGATGCATGTCTAGGACTGTCTATACGGAACATAACCTTGTTTCTTTGTGCACGAAGACCGTGCTCACTGGCCTGAGTGAAAGGCCCTGGCTAGTGGGCTCAAAAGACATGTATAGTCGCCACGGGCAAAGGCTGTGGCCATCTAGTTGGTCCAAAAGAAACATATTGCGGGAACATGCACAGTGGACACAGCCGAAGACCATGGCTAGTGGCCCAGTAGTGTTTGAAAATGTACAGAGTGCACCATCAAAGGCCCTGCTCACTGGCAAGGGTCGAAGACCTTGGCTAGTGGGCACAAAAGACATGTAGAGTGGCCATGGCCAAAGGCTGTGGCCGCCTAGTAGGTCCAAAAAAAAACATATTTGGGGAACATGTATGGTGGACACAGCAGAAGGCCGTGACCACTGGCCATGGCCAAAAGCCATGGCTATTGGCCTTTAGTGTTTTACAATATACAGTGGGCATGGCTGAAGACCCTGGCTAGTGGGTCCAAAAGAAACATATTGGGGAACATGTAGAGTGGAAATGTCCAAAGGCCGGGAGCACTAGCCATTGCTGCAGGCCATGGTTAGTGGCCCGTAAATAAACAATGGTATAACAAAACCTTTGAAAATCACTGAAAAAGCTTTAAGTGCAGTTAAGTTGAACAGATTTAGCACAACAAAAACCTTGAAATTCAGCAGATGTGGGAAGTCATGAGCAGCCTTAACTCTGCACGTTCCTATTGCAATGCCCTTGTGCACATGCATATGATAAGAGAAGGGAGTCACAATGACATAAATAAAGGCATTATGGGGACATCAACAGGAACACGTCGAGTTAAGCTGGTCATGACTTCCCACATCTTCAGAATTTCAATGGTTTTGCTGCGTTAAATCCATGCAATTTAACTGTACCTTAACTAAGGTTTTTTCAGTGAATTTAAAGGGTTTTGTTTGGCTGTGGCTGCACCACTAGCTTTTTTTGGGGACCACTAGCAATGGCCTTTGGCCGTAGCCCCTTTACATTTTGCCCCAATATGTTTTGTTGGGGTCTACTATAGTGGCCATGGCCTTTGGTCATTTTGATTTATTTATTTATTTATTTATTTATTAGTAATTTATTAGGCACTTATACAATTAGCAACAACTGTTTCAAAGTGCTCACAGGGCAACAGCTTGGGGAAAGGGAAGGAAGACAGTGAACAACAAGATAAATAATTGAATTAATAGTACAAACAAATAAAAAATAACAGTGAGGGAAGACACACCTACTATGCCTTGTGGGTGTTCAGAACATGCAAGTTCAGAGGGGGTAGGGGTGTAAGGGAAAGGTGCTGTGGTGCTCATTGAGAAGTGCTCAGGTAAAGTGCTAATAAGACAAAATGTAAGTGCAACCTCCCGAAGGGAGGGTGAGCCTAAGTATGTGCAGTAAATAGACAGCTGCTGGGATGAGAGATGTGGGGGGGTCAGGGCTGTTAAAGATTTCAATCAGACACACACCCAGGTCTTGCCTAGCATGTAGTGCGCAATTAAAACCTTATTTATTTGTGTCTATACGTTCAATATTGTGAATGATATACTACTCATTCACACCCGTCTCAAAATACCCCCCAGGTGACAGTGTACCAGAAATCAGGCTAGCTTGTAAAGGTAAATATTCATTTATTTATTTAATATTCAAATCACACATACATTTTAATATATATATGGGGCAGCAATCACCAAGCGGTGACAATACAATTCAACATAAGTAAAGCAATTGAATTCACTTATATTAATGCAGAGTGTAAACACAGGAAAAAGAACAGTTTTGGTTGGTGAATAGATAGCGTCTAGGTTAAGATTTCCCCTGCAAAGTACTGAAGGTACAAATGAGCAATCGTAAACAGATGTCAGTAATCAGCAGGTAACCGGAATGAAAGACAATGTCTAGAGTTTAAATGCAATCTTCCCTCCACAAACAAGAGAGAAAACCGTTTTTGGAAATGGACACTTTTAAAATGACAGGTGAAAATGGCTTTGTGAAACAATGCAAAAGGTTGAAAATATGCTTAAATGGAAACAAATTCAGAGGAAAGCAACACTAAACAGGTGCTAACACACATGGGCTACACGATAAACAACAGTACACACTTTAGATCAGGATGGGATTGAAGAAACACTTTGAATGGGAAAAAGACATATGTAAGCTTTTGAAAACTGCAAATTTGCGGCAAAATATAACTATGCAATATTTGAAATAAACTGGCCAAATATGCGATGCGGTTTTTGGTTATGCGTGTAGCTAATGGTGTTAGGTATCAGGGAGAGTTGACATTTCGTTGCTATCTATAAAATTGAAGAAGTTTTGGAGGTTTTAGTGAGAGCCGTTTTTGCAAAATAGGCACGAAAATGAAAAAAAGAAATTTGGTTTTAAAATTGACAGATTGGTTTGATTACACTAGATTTATGACTATGAAAAAGAGAATGCCACACATGAATCTTCACAGTTACGTGGCCAGCGTAAGCCTTCACGTGGTTGATACTCGATTCCCTTCTGGGATCTACTTTAGTTACTCAAAATCACTAATGACTTAGGGTTTGGTAAAAAAATGAGGAAAATCAGTGCAAGAATGGTTTTGACAATACTAGGGTTCTGAATTTAAAGATGGGTTGGGTTGAGATGGGATAAGCCAATGCAAATATACTATGAGTCACTGTTCTTCCTATTGATACTTACAGTCCCTTGTAATTAAAATTGGACAGTCAAAGTTCTGGTCATCGGATCAGGTCAGGTCTACCTGCAGCAGGGCACTTCTGGAGGGATTGGATCAGCGGCGCCGTTCTGGTCAATTTTGGACTGCACCTCAGACTGGATTTTTGATGGGCCCTTCTGGTCACTGGACACGTCAGATTGCAGGATGCAAGTTTCAGCGGGCAAGCCTTAATGGTAGCAAGCCCGCCTGAATCAGAATAATTCTTTTAAGTTTTGGCATGGTTGAATTTGGGTCTAGCTAGAAAGTGTTCAGCAATGCTAGAGTCTTGGGTTCTGAAAAGAAATCTGGAGTCAGCTGCAAGGTTAAGAGTTCTGGACAAGATGAAGAAGTCAGGAACAAGACGCTGCGCGGAAATCTGGATGTGTTCTGGAAGCAGTGTCCTATGTGTTGTGAAGTTCCTATATTTATACTACCAAATGACATCACCAAGTTTATGGTGTGGGCAGAATTAATTTAAAAACAAACCCCCACGGCTGTGAGTGGCCACAGGCACTTGCCTTGTTTTGGTTGGCAATCAGAACAGAGCTGTCATCTTTGTGATGGGATTTAGGAACTCCCACATTGATTTTGACCAAAATGCAATTTTTGCACAAATGTACATTTCTAAAATTATGTTTCCTAATAAAATCGGACATATACATTTCATATTTGATGGGATACATTCACATTCAATCCCCATCTCTGTGAAAGCTGTCTTTCTCATTCTATGGACTTTTATCAGTTTTAATCATAACAGTTTGTATTAATCATTTCTAATTCGGTACATCTCTGGGTGCTTATCAGTGGATCATGTACATACAATCTTAGGCTTGCAACATTACTAGTTCTGCTACCATGAGTTTTTTTCGTAACTGTGGTGCCTTAAGTGGTACATGTTTCATCAACGTCTTCAAAGCAAAAGCCTAAAATTAGGTTAACATCTACCAATTTTCATACTTATACTTCTTCCGGTTGGACAGATAAAGAGTCTTAAACTTAACCACAAATAAGGATTTAAACATCAAAGCTCTCCTTTGTAACTTTCCCTTTCCAGGCAGCAGCTGTCACAGTCCTTTGATCATGGAGGTGTGTCCTCTTCCTGGAGAGGGAACTTCCCTGTAGAGATCAGTTGGGCAGCTTGCCATTGTTCTTGGCTCAGCCCCAGACGAATGTCTAATGAGGTCTCATTGTGCTCCTTGTTGTCAATATGCGGGAACCATTAAGGCTTCCTGTATCTAGGGAGTGTCAAACTGAGATGTCAAACATTCCCAGCCTGGTCACTTCCAATCAGAATTAAGCAGTTACTTAACTCCAATACTGGGTTGCTTTTAAAATTCACAATAACATCTTTTCTTTAACACATATAAAAATAAGCACGGTCTATAAGGGATTTAGACATTTAAAAGAATTAAGCCCTTCACAAACATGCTTTAAATAAGCGAATTTTGCAATTTCTTCAGGAAAAAGAAACACTTTAAACTGGGTTTGAAAGCTAATCTTCTCATGCAGCTGTCAGTCAGTGAGGCCCGGTCTTCTCTGACTGCCTGGAGAATGTATGATTTCAGCACACTTTTCCTTTCAATAATTCACTGGGGAAATGACTGAATTTAGCACCAAAACACCACTTTGAAGGTTGCCATTGATTAGGAAGCTGTGTTTAAAGGCATTTTCGGATTCTAACCCATTTCTGTGGCCTAGATTCACGTGACAGGTAACAGCACCCACTGGCATTCTCCGGTAGGGAGTTGTTGTGTTGACATCAACTTTGCCTGTGTTTGGCAAGGTGGTTCAGCCTTTTGTGATTAATGAACCTTGCACAATTTTGCAGATTTGGTGCGCACAGAGGTTAGCGCCTCCCTTTCTGGCAGTTTATGTCCCCCATTGGCAAAGGGGTGCAGTTTGGTGTATTGGCATGGGTTTAAATATCCCACACATCCCCTCAACTTCAGCGTGAAGTCCAGTTGTGGGGGAGTTGGGCACGTGGGATTTTATTTCTTCTGTACACGTCGTGAAGAAATCCAGTTGCTTCTCCCGTCAGCGATGGATGTGACACGCTCTCCTCACTGGTTCTGGTTGGAAGTGTGGAGAGACACTCCAGATCTCTTGGGTTTTTCCTCCGGTCCCCGAGGTTGCCCTCCTTGGTGATTAGGTGGATTTAATTCCAGTACTAGAAAACAGAACATAGCACGTTTATGGAAATTTCCCCACTACTGTTCCCCGAGGGGTGTAGTGGGGCGGATGCATGCATTTAATAACCATTGAAAATCTTCCCCGCCTATATTCAATGATAGACTTAATACTTTCCTCACACGTACTCAACGAACATTTAATCATTTTTTTCAGATCTCCGGATTTTTCCCCTCTGGGTTTCCGGTAGGCTCTTCTATTTGCCGCAAAGTATGCTTGGGATGGCAACTCTTTAGCTGGTTTATGTGGACCCATTTGACTTCCCCTTCTGTCAAATTTCTCTTGGGGATGCAGATTCTGTAGGCGACTGGTGAGATTCAGTCCACAATTTCAAAAGGACCCCGCTAACTTGGGAGAAATTTGCACTCCTTGGCTTGGTTCCTTTGGAAATTGTACAAGTAGACCCTGTCTCCTACTTGATATTCCTTTTTAGTTGTTTTAAGGTCATAGTGGGTCTTCATACTGTCTGCAGATGTCATGACCCACAGAACGCACCCCTATTGGACTTCCTGGTCCTTATCGCGACGGGGCTTGTATTCATTGTTTCTTCCAACATGGTCGTATCACATGACACGCCTCGCACCAGCATTCACGGCGGACGTTGTTTGTCCCATAAATGTGCCACGCCCCCGCGGTCCTGCGCGTCTCAATGCTATTGCGAAGTAGTGACCAGACGTGTGCTCCGTAGCTCGCGGTATTGTATCCTTTGCTTCTTCCAGCTTACCCCATCCTAGTCCCTTTCCTTCCTTTCTTGGTTCTTGCACTCGTGTGCTTGTTGCGCACCCTGTTACTTCCCCGGACTCCTGGATTTCTGCATCCCGGAACCTTGAATGCACGCTGGAGTCGGAAGAGACTCGTGCAGCTTTATTCAAGGCATCGACCAAGAAATCCAGCAAAGATCGAACTCAGGTGAGAAGGGGGGAACTCCTTGACAGCAGATCTTTCTAGATTCCGCTGAGCATACGCAAAAGCATGTTGAAGGTGTTTTCTCAGATTCTCAACATACTCATGAGTTGTGGAGGCATTTACCAAGGTCTGCTCTTGGGTTCTGTAGAGCAAATGCTGTGGTAGCACCATCCTTCGTCCAGTCATCAGCTCAAATGGAGACATTTTTGTTGCAGAAGAAGGGGTAGATTTGATGGCCATCAGGACAAGGGGTCATCGAATATCCCAACTTGGCCCAGAGTCTGCCACACACTTTTTTAATATGCTCACAATGATTTTATTGTACCTCTCAACTCCACCACTAGAGGACTAATGGTATGCAATGTGTAATTTCCTTTTTACCCCAAGTATCTCCCACATCTTTGTCATCACTTCGCTGGTGAAGTGACTACCTCGGTCTGACCCAATCCTTTGGGGTAGTCCAAAACGCGAGAAGATGTGATTGATCATCAGGGCAGCTTCTGTTTCTGCCATGCAATTTGGGGCCAGGAGACATTCCACACATTTAGTAAAACATGCATGTTACGGTTACCATGTACTTGTTCCCCCTAGAGGAGTGAATCACGGGCCCGATAAAATCGACTTGCAAACCTGACCAAAGGAGTGTCATCCCCCTCTTTTGGAGAGGAGCACGATGTGCGTGATGTTGGCTGAAATTGTGCACACACAAGACACCCCTTCAAGTATTGATCGAGGTCCTGCCCATGTGTGGCCAGTATGCAACCTCTCGTAAGATTTCTAATGTCGTATGAAACCCCCGATGACCGGCTGTGGCCGCATCATGGGTGTGACTTAGCATTAGGCTTCGGAATGAGGTAGGGAACACCCACTGGTCACAGCCAGATATGGATCTCCTCACCAACAAACCATCGTGGATTCAGAAAATCTTTGGACATTTCATGAACACTCTGTAGTCCCCTTTCCCAATGCAATCGGTATCTGTCAGGGGAAAGTTCTCAGGGTCCTCAATGTGTTGCTAAAACTTACCAATTATTGGATCCCCTTTTTGAGCCTTTATCAAATCAGCATCTGGTGTCTCCTTACTCCACTGGGCAGTTGAGAGTGCATTGTGAGTATTTTTCTTGGACCTGGTGATAGCAGTGACCTGGATTTCCCCCAACAGGGACTCGATCTCAAGTAGATACCCTTGGATGGCTCTGGTTTTGGCCAGCTGGTCAGCTAGGTCATTTCCAGTTTTGTCTGGTCCCCCTACTTTAAAATGACCCTTGATCTTTTTCCAGTAGATGATCATCCCACTAGAGGTGACCAGATCATCAATATTCTGTATTAGTTTTCCATGTTTTAGTGGTTTATTGTTAGCACATAGGATACCTCTGGTTTTCAATTAACCAGGTGCTCCACGAACCCATTCCGGACATAATCTGAATCAGTGATTATGACCAGTTCCCGGAGTGGGTGTTGGACAGTAGTGAGGATGGCTTGATGCACAGCCATCAGCTCTGCCACTTGACTACTACGGGACCAATTTTGTACCCAGCGGAGGGTTCTGGGTCATCATTCACCCAGGCATTCCCCACGCCGGCCACAAGTTCCTTTTCCCCGTTGTTATCAACATGGTAGGAGCACCCATCCACATAGACAGTGGGCATTCCTTCACACTTGTCTTCTTCATAGACTTTGTGTGGAGAATTCAGGTATGCCTCCATGTTGTCCTTGATTTTAAGACTTTCGTCCTTGAGACAGTTTTCTCTGGCACAATCATGCATGTCAGCCAGACCTTGGGCAAGGGGACTCTTCTTGTTTTGGCCATATCTGACCTCCATAGGAAAGCCTTGCATTGACAGGATCCAGGAAGTAATTCAGGAATAACTCACATTTCTGGCCTGGATTCTGTCACTTTGAAGATATTGCAGAGGCTGGTGTGGAGTCTCCCCATGGATGAACAGGTGGTAATTCTTCAATACCCACACCGTTGCTAGGAGTGCCTTCTCACAATCGTTGAATTTTTCCTCCACAGAGGATAAAGTTTTACTCGCATAGGAGATGACTTTATTGACCTTGTCATGCTTTTGGTATAATACTGCTGTCAAGCATGCATTTGTGAACCCTGTCTCCAAGAAGAACTCCTTGTTTTTGACCGGGTAAGCTAGGCAATGTGCTTGTGAGAGGCTTCTTTTGAGTTGTCTTACTGCCTCGGCTTGTTCTGGACCCCACTCCCACTTGACCCCCCTTCAACTGATGGATCAGGGGTCTTTTGATCTCAGCGTAATCCTCAATGAACTTTCTGCTGTAATTAGTCAGTCCAAGGAGGCTCCTTAGCTCAAGCAGAGTTAAGGGGTATTTTAGTTTCCGGAGTACTTCTACTTTCTTTTCCTGGGGACAGAGACCCTCAGGAGTTATCTCATGCCCCAGTAAATTGACACAGGTCCTGCACCACTGTGCCTTCTGGAAAGATAGTTTTGCTCCGGCAGCCTCCAACTGTCTCAGTACATAACGCATCTCCGCTATGTGTTCCTCCACAGTTCAGCTTTTGATTAGGACATCATCTACATAGGCCAGGTTACCCCTTTCACCCAAGTGGGGCATGGCTGTATGCAAGAAGATATTAAATGAATTGCCAGAGTTGATGTATCCAAAGGGAGTCTGGGTCCAAGTGTATTGCTGCCGCCCGAAGGTAAAGGCCAGCTCGTATTGGTCCTCCCTACTGACAGGTATGGTCCAGTACCCATTGGTCAGGTTAATGGCAGTGTACACCTTTAACCCCTGGATCCGGCCCAGGCCTTGGTCAATGTAGGGAAGAGACCATCAGGATGTATGGACCTGTTTGACAGCTCCCTTAGGTCATCACAGAGTCTCCATTGGCCATTTGGTTTCAAAATCCCCAGCACCGGATTATTGAAGGTGCTGTGAACTGGACGAATTATCCCATGGGACTCAAGGTTTTTAATTATTTCTGTGAGGGACCCCATGGATGCGAGAGGCAAGCGATATATCGCTTCACAAACACTGGAGTCATGGCAGGGTCCGTGGATATTGTTGTAGTATGGATGGATTTCGGTGCGACCACAGTCATATGAGTCCACCGCAAAGAGATCCTGAAAATCTAAGAAAACTTGGTTCAATTTTTGCTTTTGCTCCAGAGTCTCACAGGCATCAGCAAGGTTGACTCTCACTTCAACCATCTGCTTGAAGCCCGGAAAGACTTCTGGTTTGGCTATCTCAACGGCCTCCTCCAGCTGGGTGGAGAAGTTCCTGGTTAAAGTACTAATTTGTACTGCTGGCTTCAGGTGGGGAAGGGAGTCCTGGTGGACTTGAAAGATCAGCTCATCCCTCCTGAAGTCACAGGTCACCTCTTCCTTACCATAAGGCAGGAATAGTACACCCGGAAATTTCCCCCATACCGGGTGAAGATCCTATCTGGTGTTGTCATTGTCGCTCTCACTGTCAAAACAGTCATTGGGGATTGGTCATATCAGTTCATTACCTACATCTATGGAAAAATGTCAGTCATCAAACACCATTCCAATGATGGTACCTGTGCCCAGAGCGATACTCCTAAGGTCTCTGTTATCCTCCACTATTGGAATGGTGTTGTGTTCTGTTTTGACTAGTGGTGTTTGGTTTAACCCCAACCTTTGCTGTTGGAGATGGGCGTTGAGGTGAACATATGCATCAGGATTTTGCAGTTTCTGTCTTCTTTTAATTTTTACTTTAAGTGGGAATAGTCAGGTTCGTTCTGGGATGGTGACTTCCTCTCCAATCTGAACTTCAACTGCATATGGCAGCCGTTGAGCTGATCGAAATGCTTTCTCTGGATCATCAAAGTCCATGGGATTACCCGCTAATTGGGACCAAGCTTTGAAGTTTATCAGGTCCAAACAAATGGCAAAGCGATTGAGATTGTTGCTGCCTAAATAAAATGCAGCAGGGACACCTCGCACGACCCAACAATTATGGACTATGCTCTTGTTGCCTATACACCTGTTTGGCAGGAGATGCTTGGTATTGGGTGTTTCCAGGTCCATTTCCCATTCGTCTATCAATTTAAATGTGGGAATGGCTGGATCTTTTCGGAGTTTTCAGAACATGGCTTCGCTGATGAAGCTCTTACCGTTGTTCACGCACACTCGGTCAAGAACAGAGTCCTTCCCCTCATTTAACTGAATAGGGATGAACTACTGTTTTCCAATCTTCTGAAGGTCAACCAAGCTTTGAGCTGGTTTCTCATCATTTTGGACTATAGAAGTGGGATTTTCTGATTGTGAACTGGTATAGAATTTCAGAGTATTTCCTTCAAGTGTGGAATGCCACTTGAGACTGAAAGGAAGGTTGCTTTTCAGAAATAGAGAGGACTTCCCATCACCAGTTTGTTGTCCTACTGTAATTACTGTCGTTTCAGGGATTTTGTTGTTTTGACAATGGAATTCAATGTGATCCTGTTTTTGTTCAACCATGTGGCATGTGCCATTTAAACTAACATGGTTTACGCTATGTTTTAATTTTATTGGTCGGTTAGTCTGGGTCCAGAGGACCTTGTTTACACAATCTATTAAGGGAGACAATCTACGCAGGATGTCATTCCCCAGTAAACATGGTGTGCCCTCTGGAGTCACAACTATGACCAGGTGTTTCACCTTGTGTCGCCCAATTTTAATTTCCAAATCTGCAGTCCCCTCGACAGGAATTTCATTCCCATCAAAGTTCTGAAGTTGTCCAGGAAGAGGAATGAGAGGGATTTGGTGTCTCTCCCCCCTTCCTGAATTCAGCTGATCAAAGGCCCTCTTTGACAGAAGGGTGGCTTGGGATCCAGTATCCACCAGTGCCAAAAATGTTAATTGCCCCTGTATTTGGACCGGGGCATAAAATCTTCCCTCCTTCTCCTCAAGGGGGAAAATATAAAGTGCATTTCGGGCCAATTGGAGGGTTAATTTATTTACTCTTGATTTTGACAGAGGGGTAGTTTGGGCAGGATTCTGTTTGGGAGCTTGGGAAGCTTTAAGAAAAAGGTGACAGTTGGATATTGGGGAAGTTTTGGGCTCCCCTGGTACTGATTCTGGGCTCCCCCCCTCCCCCCTTTTGGAGGCAGTCACCAGAATTGGTTTGGGCAAGGTGATTTTCTGGCTTGTCATTTTGGAGTTCAATGATGGGCGGTTTTAACTCAGTCCCCACATCTACTCAGTCTTGATTAGGATCTCCGGGACCCATTTTTCTTTGGGAGGAGTTGCCCCATCCCTGAAGGAGAAGATCCTTTCCCCAGAATCCTCTGAGGAAACCTCTCCTTCAACTTGGAAGACACTAACCTCCTCCACAAAATGGGTCTTTTTAGGCCCTTTATTTCTCCTACCTGCCCTCTGTTCCTTAGGTTGCAGACTTTCGGGGGATGGAGATTTTGGTTCCGGTTCCTGCATTTCCAGGGGCTTTTCACAAGTGGGGAAGGAAGCTTCCTCTAAGGCTTTGCACCCCCCCTTCCCCCTGTGCCTACTCCTTTGGAACTGGTGGGTTGTTGGGGTTCTCTCTCCGTCATTATTCTGGAGTACCAGACCCTTGATTTTTGGTGTTCTGAGCCAGCATGCTCATCTGAGGGTTCTGCTGAGCCCTCAACATGTGACCCAGATCCTGTGACAAGTTCTGGACCTGGCACTCCAGTTGGGACACCCGCTCTGGCTGGTACGGGGGTCTCTGGTCCATCCTAGGTGGATCACAGGAGGGGTAACTGTCCCTTCTGCCATAATATCCTTGGTTGGGATACTTCTGGTAACCCACCACCCTTGGCCTCCCCTCTCCCGGATTGATCTGTCTGGGCTCAGGAAAGTGGGAAAGAAAGGAGGGTTGTTTTGTGGGTTGAGGTTTGGCAGGTACTGGGGAAAAAATCTCAACCCAGCATTTGGGGGATTACTGCCCTCCTGGGGAAAGTTAGGAGGGAAGTTTCCTGGGTTGGTAGCTAACTGGTTGGATCCCCCCCTTTGGGCTGGGGGAGCCCACACATACCCCAGGATGGGTCTGTTGCCCTTGTAGCGGGGGCTAATATAATCAGGATAGTTAGGGGGTCCCATTTGTGGGGTTACCTCCATGACTACCTGTTTGGGATTGGCCCGAGGGCCTTCTGGTTCTTTGGTTAGAAGATGGATTCTCTACAGGAATATTTTCAGGCCACCCCATCTCGAGATCTAAAATGGGGGCAACCTTCACCACCTTAGCAGCAGCAGGGGTGTTGGCTGGTTTGGGGTTTTTATTTGTATTTTTATTCTCTACCGGTTTCTGCACTTCATAAATACGAGTCGCCTGTTCAATGACCCAGTCTAGTGATCCCTTCTCGTGAAAGTCCCTCACCAGCTGTGTCATGATGTATTTAGGGAGTGCATGAAAGAAGGTATTAATGAACTCCCTACTGTCTGTGCGCACCCTCCTGGTGGTTTGCGTGAAGGAACGTTTTAGTTCTTGCACAAATTCTTGTGGGGCCTGGTCTTCCCCGCACTGCAGGTTGTAGGCCGCCTTGCGGGCCTCTTGGGGGTTCCTATGTATAGAAAAATGTTTTAAGATGGCCGCCATGTAGGTGGACCATCTTAAGTGGTTCTGATCCTCCAGCCCCGCAAAGAAGCTGGAGTATTCAGGGGAAAATGTCCATTTGACATATTGGATGCAACTCTGGCTATCTTTCAGATGGAAATATCCATCATTTGCTCGTATAACTCAAGGTGCTCCCAAACTGAATACTTGGCATTTTTGTGATAGGGAGTTATGACGCTCTTAATGGCCTTGATCTGTTTCAGGTGATCTTTTGGTGAGCCCTCTTAATTTTGTTGGCCTTTTTAGTCTTAGTCACCCATGTCCACTCATCCTCTGACTCAGAAGCACTACTACAGGAGGTGGCTATCTGATCCTCTAGGCTCTCCCTGATTCTGTGAGTTTGAGAATGGCTAGAAGAATGTGGGGGCCTAGTCTCTTGATGCCTGTGGTGCTCAGAAGAGTCTTCTGACTCTCCCTTGCTGACAGGATTGGCTGAGTTCCGCCCCCACTGCCCTAGCTGGGAGGAGGTCTTTAAGATACTCTTTGTGGGTCTGCTTTCATGGAGTTCCCCACCAAATTTGACACACTGATCCTTTGGTAGGCGGTATCTCTGAGGTTCCAATTCCCTGATTCTCCCCTCACAGCAATCTTCCTGATCAGATAGGCTAGCCCTAACATTTGGGAATCTGTATAGAGACGCCTGCCCATCCATTTCTGGGAGGCGCTGATCTGTCAGTCCCATGTTGCCAATTCTACTGAAGTCTACCATCCCTGTGGCCCTTGGTTCATATGAGCCAGTGGACATGAAGGCGGCAGAGTTCATGGTACTGAAGGGGTTAGAGCGCCTGATGACAGTGGTCCTGATGTTATGTTCAGGGGTTTCTATGTCCCTTCCTACCTCTTCTCTTTCAGCCCCTAGTCCCTGGTTACATGCCAAAATGTGGCTCTTTTGATCCTCTATTAAGGCATTACTGGTCTCAATGATTTGCTCTTGCAGGGCTATCTGTTTGTAGAGCCTATCATTCTTTTCACAGAGAGCCTCATTGTCTCTCTGTGCTTCCTGCCTGGATTGGAAATACTGGGCCAATTTTTGCTGCAGGAGACTCACCTCCTGAGTTTTGTCATTATTGGTCTGAGTGTTCTTTCCCAGAGCATCCTCCACCTGCCTGGTGTGCTCTAGTATCTGCTCATATTCGGTTTGAACTTCACTAAGCTCCTGGAGGGCCAGCTTCCTTTCCTCTAACTTAGTTTTTAATTGGCTCACTTCCTGGCCTAAGGCATCCATCTCCTGACTTAGAGTACACCTGTGTTCAGCCAAGTCGTCCCTCTGTTTCTTTAATGCACTAGATTTCTGGCGCTCCTGATCAAATTCTGCTTGAGATTCTAGGTCTTTAATAAATAATGTATTGTTTTCCTCTTTTAATTTGTCTATGCGGTCTTGTAGGGTAACTACCTGTTCTGCGCAGACTCTGTTAAAAGTTAATTGCTGCTCCAGTTTCAGTTGACTCTGTTGCAAAGAGTCAACCCTTTCCTGATACTTATCTTGCAGTGTCTGTAATTTGGTATTTAGCTCTGCCTTCTCTTGCTGTAAGAGAGCCAGGCTTCCTTTAGTTTGGTAATATACTGCCTAGCCTCTGTTTCTGATTCTTGGCTCCTCTGGAGCCTTTGCTCTGCAGAGTCCAGATTAGTTTGGATTGTCTGCAGTGTTTCCCCTTGCTTCTTTGCCAGAACTATGTTTTCTGCATGCTTTTCCTGTATTATTCCTATGTGGAGGTACAGGTAGGCCGCTATTTTGGCAATTTACACTGCTTCTCTTTTATTTTTGGGGCTATGTACAGTTCACTGAGCGCTTTGTCCTGCCATCTATCTAGGCCTATGGCAATGACCTGTTCTTTGATTTCTTGTAACCAGATGTGCTCATTCTGTTATGGCAACTCGCCCCTGACAAACAGTTTGTGCAGGAGGTGTTCCCTAGCAATATTAATTTCTACTGGGATCGCCATTTCAGAAATATCAATTTCCTTATGACTTATTTTAGTGTTACTTTACTTTTACAAACAGGCCCAATTTTTGGAGTATTTATTTTGAGAGGTGCTTGTACAGTGTAGCACAGTACCCAAACCCAGCAAGGTGTCTGTACCCTGCAGGCTAGTATGCTGTGTTAGACTGTCATGGGTGGTATCTCGAATTCAGAATCCCGGACGAGCCCCCAAAATCTGTTAAGGATTTCAATCAGGGACACCTAGCATGTAGTGCACAATGAAACCCTTATTTATTTGTGTCTATAAGTTCCATATTCTGAATGATATACCACTCTACCACTCATATCACACCCATCTCAAAATACCCCCAAAGTCACACTGTACCAGGAATCAGGCTAGTTTGTAAAGGTAAACATTTATTTATTTATTTTAATATTCAAATCACACATACTTTTTAATACATATATATATATATATATATATATATGGCAGCAATCACCAAGCGGTGACAATACAATTCAGCATAAGTAAAGCAATTGAATTCACTTATATTAATGCAGAGTGTAAAACACAGGAAAAAGAACAGTTTTGGTTGGTGAACAGATAGCGTCTAGGTTAAGATTTCCCCTGCAAAGTACTGAAGGTACAAATGAGCAATCCTACACAGATGTTAGTAATCAGCAGGTATTCAGGAATGAAAGACAATGGCCCTCATTCCAACTCAGCCGACGGCGCCGTTAACCCTTAACGCCTGATTTCCACCTTAACGCCTGCTTTTAGCAGGCGTTAAGTACCAAGGCGCTAAGCGTCCTTGGCGCTAATTACGGCACTGTAATTAACGGTGCCGTAATTAGCGCCTTCCCCACTCCCATTATGCCCTATGGGGCAAAAATGGGAATGGGGAAGGGTAAATGGGGATTGGGGATTTACCGCCCCACTCACCTTGGAATGGGGCGGTAAATCCGCCATCCACCATGGTGTGAACAGAGTTTTCACCATGGTGGTAAAGTAGGGAACTTACCACTTGGGTTGGAATGAGGGCCAATGTCTAGAGTTTAAATGCAATCTTCCCTCCCCAAACAAGAGAGAAAACCATTTTTGGAAATGGACACTTTTAAAATGACAGGTGAAAATGGCTTTGTGAAACAATGCAAAAGGTTGAAAATATGCTTAAATGGAAACAAATTCAGAGGAAAGCAACACTAAACAGGTCCTAACACACATGGGCTACACGATAAACAACAGTACACACTTTAGATCAGGATGGGATTGAAGAAACACTTTGAATGGGAAAAAGACACATGTAAGCCTTTGAAAACTGCAAATTCGCGTTAAAATTTAACTATGCGATATTTGAAAAAAACGGGTCAAATACACTGTTTCGCAATTTGGTGGTGGGTGTAGCTAAGGGTCTTAGGTATCAGGGAGAGTTGAAATTTCATTTATATCTATAAAATTGAAGAAGTTATGGAGGTTTTAGTGAGAGGCGTTTTTGCAAAATAGACGTGAAAATGAAAACAGAAATTCTGTTTTAAAATTGACAGATTGGTTTGAGTACACTAGATTTATGACTATGCAAAATAGAATGCCACACATGAATCTTCACAGTTCCTTTCCCACCATAACCGTTCATGTGGTGGATACTCGATTCCTTTCTGCGATCTACTTTAGTTACTCAAAATCACTAACGACTTTGGGTATGGTAAAACAAATGAGGAAAATCAGTGCAAGAATGGTTTTGACAATTCCAGGGTTCTGAATTTAAAGATGGGATACGTTGAGATGGGATAAGACAATGCAAATATACTATGGGTCACTGTTCTTCCTATTAATACTTACAGTCCCTTGTAATTAAAATTGGACCATCAAAGTTCTGGTAATTAGATTGGTCTACCGGCAGCAGGGCACTTCTGGAGGGATTGGATCAGTGGCGCGGTTCTGGTAAATTTTGGACTGCAACTCAGACTGGATTTTGGATGGGCCCTTCTGGTCACTGGACACAGCAGATTGCAGGATGCAAGTTTCAGCGGGCAAGCCTTAATGGTAGCAAGCCCGACTGAATCAGAATTATTCTTTTAAGTTTTGGGATGATTGAATTTGGGTCTGTCTATAAAGAGTTCAGCAATGCTAGAGTCTTGGGTTCTGCAAAGAAATCTGGAGTCAGCTGCAAGGTGAAGAGTTCTGGACAAGATGAAGAAGTCAGGAACAAGACGCTGTGCGGAAATCTGGATGTGTTCTGGAAGCAGTGTCCTATGTGTTGTGAAGTTCCTATATTTATACTACCAAATGACATCACCAAGTTTATAGTGTAGGCAGAATTTAAAAACACACCCCCACAGCTGTGAGTGGCCACAGACGCCTGCCTTGTTTTGGTTGGCAGTCAGAACAGAGCTGTCATCTTTACGATGGGATTTAGGAACTCCCACATTGATTTTGACCAGAATTTAACTTTTGCACAAATGTGCATTTCTAAAATTATGTTCCCTAATAAAATCGGACATATACATTTCATATTTATGGGCTATATTCACATTCAGTCCCCATCTCTGTGAAAGCTGTGTTTCTCATTCTATGGAATTTTATCAATTTTAATCATAACAGATTGGATTAATAATTTCTAATTCGTTACATCTCTGGGCACTTATCAGTGGATCATGTAGATACAATCTTAGGCTTGCAAAATTACTAGTTCTGCTATCATGAGGGCTTTTTCGTAACTTTGGTTCCTTAAGTGGTACAGGTTTCATCAACGTCTTCAAAGCAAAAGCCTAAAATTAGGTTAACATCTACCAATTTTCAGACGTATCCTTCTTCTGGTTGCACAGTTAAAGAGTCTTAAACTTAACCACAAGTAAGGATTTCAATATAAAAGTTCTCCTTTGTAACTTTACCTTCCCAGGCAGCGGCTATCACAGTCCTTTGATCAGGGAGGTGTGTCCTCTTCCTGGAGAGGGAACCTCCCTATAGAGATCAGTTGGGCAACTTGCCATTGTTCTTGGCTCAGCCCAAGATGAATGCCTAATGAGGTCTCATTGTGCTCCTTGTTGTCAATATGCGGGAACCATTAAGGCTTCCTGTATCAAGGGAGTGTTAAACTAAGATGTCAAACTTTCCCAGGCTGGTCACTGCCCAATCAGAATTAAGCAATTACTTAACTCCAATACTGGGTTGCTTTTAAAATTCACAATAAAGTCTTTTCGTTAACACATATAAATATAAGCACGGATTACAAGGGATTTAGACATTTAAAAGAATTAAGCCCTTCACAAACATGCTTTAAATAGGCAAATTTTTCAATTTCTTCAGGAAAAAGAAACACTTTAAACTGGGTTTGACAGCTAATCTTCTTATGCATCCGTCAGTCAGTGAGGCCCGGTCTTCTCTGACTGCCTGGAGAATCTATGATTTCAGCACACTTTTCCTTTCAATAATTCACTGGGAACATGACTGAATTTAGCACCAAAACAGCACTTTGAAGGTTGCCATTAATTAGGAAGCTGTATTTAAAGGCATTTTTGGATTTTAACCCACTTCTGTGGCCTTGATTCATGTGACAGGTAACAGCATCCACTGGTATTCTCCTGCAGGGAGTTCTTGTTTTGCCATCAACTTTGCCTGTGTTTGGCAAGGTGGTTCAGCCTTTTTGTGATTTATGAACCATGCGCAATTTTGCAGATTTGGCACGCACAGGGGTTAGTGCCTCCATTTTTGCCAGTTTCTGTCCCCCATTTGCCGTGGGGTGCAGTATGGCGCATTGGCATGGGTTGAAATATCCCACAGGGCCCAGATGATACATAAGTGCCCTGCACATCAGTCACGTGAGGGGAACGTGAGAAGAAAGAGCTGAAAGTGGGACTTCTTCACGATGTCTTGAATATGAGCGATGAAGGAAAGGAAGGAATCGAAGATGTCTCAGAGATTATTGGCTTCAGAGAAGGGGTTGGGGGGAGCCCATAGAGTAAGGCCAGAGTGAAGTGAATAAGTAGGGTGCAGGGGACCCAATGGGGAGAATCTCTGTTTTGATGGCATTGAGGCAGAGGTCACTAAAGGTGCACCAGGCCTGGATAGCGGGAGGCAGTCAGAGATGAAGGAAGGTGCAAGGGTGTCATTGGGAAGTTTGAAGAAGAGTTGTGTGTTGTCAGCGTAGCACTGGCAGATGGGGAGAAGGAGGAAATGGGGTGTACCAGCAGAGAAAGGTATATGTTAAAGAGCTAGGCAAAGGAATGGAGCCCTGGGAGATGCCACAGGTGGAGAAGGAAGTAGGGAGGAGAAAGGGTTTGGAAGAACTGTCAGTTAGGAAGGAGGTAAGCCAGTCCAGTGCCCGCTCCGAGATACCAAGGGTATCATGAAGCCTTTTTATGAGGATGGAGTGGTTCACTGTGTCATATGCAGAAGAGAGATCAAGAAGGATGAGGACAGCAGGGGAGTTGGATTCAAGGGATGCAAGCAGTTCTTCACATGTGCCTCTGGATGCTCATAAACTAGACTGATGGGCATGTAGACTGCCTACAGGTTCTGTATGAGAGTTGAGTTGGGGGAGGGCCAACTTCTCGAGCAGTTTCCCCAGGAAGGGGGTAATAGAAATGGAGTGATAGTTGGCTGGGCAGGAAGCGTCTGCAGAGGGTTTTGTTAGGAGGGGGAGCACAAGGGAGTGCTTGGGAGATGGCTAAGGCCCTGGGCACTTTCCATATTACACCATTAGGTTCCTTAAAAGTAACCCACTAGCCGTAGCCTTCGGCCACACCCATTAGCCCAACCTCACTGTAGCTGTAAAACTCCCCTTTTTTCTGTATTGAGCTCAATATTTTTACTCTCTCTTTAAAAAAACATTTTTCACAAAACCGCGTTTAGTAAAAGCAATGTACTACAGATAACCCTGGTTATCCGTAAATGCTAAAAAATAACCACAGTTATCCTTAAAACCTTTCCATGCCCTACCAGGCACTTACCAGGTGCCCCAACCCCCTCCTGTGCCATGCTCCCACAATCCCCTCAGGTCCTTTTTCCCTTCATAGCCCTCTCCTATTCCCCACAAACACTTATTGTTTCGTGTGATGCACTTTCATCCCCGATCGCGTCTTCTATTATAACCGCGGTTATCCCGTGGGTTGCCTGCACTATTCCTGCAGTTATCGCTAGCCCCCTCCCCAACTCCCCAATTTCATATGGTGTCCTCTTTACCAATCCCCACCTCTAGCTAACCCCGAAATAACCACAGTTATCTCTAGCATCGAACCCAAAAAAGGTGGCTTTTTCATTTCTGAAAAGCCTCACTGATGCATTGTGGGACACATATATAGCTATCATTTTGAGAGAAGAGGGCACCCCATTCTCCGTCAAATATTTTAACTAATGGATGGAATAACCCCAGATTCTTCCTGGAAATTTAGTCAATGCTTTGTATATTTATATATATATATATATATATATATATATATATATATATATATATATATATATATATATATATATATATATATATATATATTACAGGGCCTGCGCTAGCAGCCCTGTAGTTATGTTTAAGTTGCTCAACCCATTGGTTTGCAAAAAGATTACAGACCCAACTTTTAATGTTTGTGCAAAGTTTGAATGGATTTTGCCAAGTGGGGGCTAATTTATATCACTCATTTTTCTACCAACATTTTGACACTTTACAAAAAAATAAAACACAGACGGATATGTCGCAAACTTGTGCCAGGTGCATTGCAAGAACCCAAAAGCAAGGTTTCGCACACATGTCTGTGTTTTATTTTTTGGAAAGTGTCATAATGTAGGTGCAAAACATAGCGATACACCTTTGGAGATTGAGGTATAGTCTGTGCCGGCTATGTGGTAACATTTTTCAAAATTGGGATAGGTTTGAATGGGAAAACAAATTCTGCCTGCGGCTACAGCCGAAAGTGCTATATGGGATTGCAGCAGACTTGAGTGAGGAGCATGAGCAAGGAGAAAGCATGGTTTTGTAAATGTGACTGCTTTATTTTTTGAAAAGTGTCACAATGTAGGTACAAAAAATTGTGATATACGTTTGGTGACAGGTATAGCCTGTGGCCATAGCCAGTTATCAGATTGTAAGGGGGTAATGGGAGAGGACCATGTAGTAAATACATAAGGGAGGGAAGTAGGGGGACAAAGAAAAGAGGAGGAGGACACATGGTGAGTGCAGGCGGCAACAGGGAAGATTTTCATTTTGAAGTGTTTTCCTGTTACTGTAAAAATGGGCAGACTTTGCGTTACTGCTTGAATCAGCATTCTCTGCATTACCGTCAGAATGATTACTGGAACGACTTTCACAGGAATAGAGGACAACATCGAGTAGTACGATAAATTATCTCTGGAATAAAAAAGACGCAGAAAAAAGGACGGGCGATAACCAATAAACAAAGGACCTCTGGGGCTTGGCCTTAGTCTTTTTAACCTGTACAGAGATGGAATCTGATTGGCTTGGATGAGGGCTATGGGTCATTTATTAATAATTGGTGCAACATGTACAGTGGAGATGGTATAAAGGTCAGGTCCTGTGGTCTTGAGACCATCAGATAAGGGCCTCTGTCTTTGCAAAGAATTGGGGCAACATGGACAGTAGGCATGGCCTTGGACTATGGCCAGTGGACCCTGTGACTGCTGGCCATGGACATAGGCCCTAGCTTGTGGGATGTGGTTAGGTACTAGGCAGGGTGTATGGGCCTTGGCTGGTAGAACAAAGGCCATGGTCAGTGGGGCTGAAGAAAATATAGCATGACAAAACCCTTCATGTTCCGTGAAAAACTTTAGGTAAGGCAGAGTTACATATGTTTTGGTGAGTCTTCAAATCCTTAATTCTCTCTCTAACAGATAATCCACAAAAAATCAATAGTAGAAAGCTGGAAAAATAGTACCTGCAAACAGCATTGATAATCTATTTAAAAATAGCAAGTTAAACAATTTTGGACCAATTCAAGGTAGAACGAATTTGTTAATGAAGGAATCAAAAGGGTTAGTCTAAAAAAGAATAGTATTTACTAAATTTAAACAGTTTACATTTTATAACCAGAAAAATGAATGTGACATTGTTCTGTTATTTTCTTCTTTTTTCTTTTCTCTTCTTTTTTTTCTCACAATCATGTTATCTTGAGTAGAAATAACTTGCGTGATGAACCATTGTGACTTACAATGGGGAAACACCGGTCGAGTGGGAATACTTAACATTAAAGTGAGAAAAACTGACATTTTGCTTGAAAATCTTTGTTTATTAAACAATGAAGTGTGAAGTTAACACTTGGATCTTAAATTGAATGTGTGATGATAACTCTTGGAATTGAAAATAATAAAAGTACTATGGAATACAACATTTGACATGAAATGAAGTTTTGTTTCTCTCTGTAATTAAGAACTGGATTTAGGATTTAAAGACTCACCAAAACATATTTAATCTTCAAGGTTGGCGCATTTGAGTAAACTTTATTTTCTTATTTCAATTCACTTTTCATTTATAACTGTGTAGCAGCCACACAAGGATTTGAGAATTACTCATGCAGACAACATCAAAACGTGCAGAAAATAATATTATATAAAGAGCAGGCGCTAGGGAAGAGCTTTTATTGGTTGCAACTTTTCTTTAATCAATAAGGCAGAGTTAATGTGAACTGTTTTATGGCAACAAAACCATTGAAATTCAGCGGGTGTGGGAATTGATGGGCATCTTAACTCAATATCCCACACACTGTTGCAAAGCCCATGAGCACATCGATGATATCACAGAAGGGATTCACAATGAGATGCAAAATTACTTCACTGGGACATCAATAGGGGGACAACACAGAGTTAAAATACCCATAACTTCCCACCCCACTGAATTTCAAGAGTTTTGTTGCGGAAACAGATCACTTAAACTGTCTCATATATATATATATATATATATATATATATATATATATATATATATATATATATATTTATTTAAAAAAACAATGCCCTGATCCACAATGGAAACAGGAAAAAGAGTTGTCGGAATGTACTCCTAAGAACAGCAGAGAAAGCCAGGATGACTCTCCACACAGAGGCAGGAAAACAAAAGCAAGCCCAGACTAACAATCCTTTTATTTTGTATAAGTCAGCATGGCAAGGAAAAAGACAGAAAATGACGCATTTCGCGGTGCACACACTGCTTGATCACATTAGAATATATGTATATTCAGTAAAAAAAACCTTGGTTCAGAGAGAGATAATGTGATCAAATGTAATGGAACAAACTCCCTGAAATTCAGCAATCGCATTTCGAGAAAGCCCAATATTACTATGCACCCCCTGTTGAGCAGTGTATGACCACAATGGTGACATCACTGATGACATCACTAATTACATCATACATGATATCACTGATGAGGTCCATAATCACATCAAATGTGACATTACTGATTACATATGTTGGAATATTTCTGTTGACCTCTTTTTTTGAAATGTGTATTTATTGGCCTTTTTTCCATATAAAACATAACAAACCCCAACCTTACCCCTTTTCCCATCTTTCCCCTGCCCCATTTGAGGAACTGAACATGAAAGTCTGATAGTTTGTTTTGGGATCATACACCTTGAGCTTAGAAAGTTAAAAGTATAGCTAAAATGTTTAAATGTTGCAGACATAGTGAAAACAAATACTCATTTCACAAATAAATCAACACGAGTCCCCAATCTGGTCTGAATTTCCCATACTCCTCCTGTATGTTGTAAGTAACCCATTCCACCGCCAATATATTCCACATTTTGTATAACCATTCATGTTCTGTTGGAGGACCTCATTCTTCTTCCAATTTTTGTCCAAAGCTAGCATTGCCGCCAGCGCTAATATCATGTACGCTTTAAATTGTGACTTAGATTGTGGTGCCTTCTCAATGTCCCGTCGGCCCAACAAACAAATCTTCACCCTTAGAGAAAAGCTTATAGTAGATATCTTTTTTATATACAATGTCACCAGCTCCCAGAATGGTTTAATTTTATGGCATGTCCACCAGATATGCGCCCAATCAGCCCTCCCTTTACAGGCCCTCCAACACTCCACATATGTTTTAGGAAACATCTTTTGAAGTCTCTACAGGATATAATGCCATTGTATTATGACCTTAAATATAGAGGAACCTCGGTTGGATTACCATTTTTATTCACACCATCCTGCCCACCTACAGGATATGTTAAGTGGGTTCCAACACTCTAAATCTGTTTTCAGATTGTTTAGAAGTTCATATAATTCGCTGCATATAAAGAATTCAAAGACTTTGTTATGGTGACTCCCAGATACCTAATTTCCTTTGACGGCCCACTGGAATGATGAACAGTCCTGTGCCCTCTATAATAAATATCCTGTCAGGGACACATTTAAAATTTCCGGTTTATTCAGATGTATTTTTAGTCCTGCCACCCTACCAAACGCTTCTATCTCCAACACCACCTTCTTGAGCGAGGATCTTGGTTCAGAAAGAGCCAGTAACATATTGTCGGCAAATGCCATCACCTCATGCTCATCCCTTTCGAACATCATACCCTGTATATTTTTTAAGATTCTCTCAGTCCTGTCAAGAAGTGTTCCAAATATATAGCAAACAATAAAGGTGAATGAGGACAACCCTGCTTTGTCCCTCTTTCAGTATCAATCTGTCGTGACATTTGTCCATTAACTAAAAGTCTCAAATTGGGGAGAAAAATAGTTAGTCCATACCATTTCTGGAAGCCTGGTCCCAAAGTCCATTCGATCCAGGGTGCGAAAAAGAAATGACGAATCAACCCTATCAAATGCCTTTTCGGCGTCAATGGATAATAAGAGGGCAGGTGTATTACAAATAGAGATTTATTCTATGAGGTGACTCACTCTCCAGGTATTATCAAAAGTTTGGTGGTATTTGACAAATTGGTATTGATCAGAATTCATTATTTTTGAGAGAAGATTTTCTAACCTTTTTGCTAGAATCTTTGTGTAGACCTTCACATCTATGTTAATTAGGGCAATGGGGCGATATGAACCACATGCAGTCAGAACCTTTTTCACCTTCGGTAATAACACTACTTTTGCTTGATTCCTTGTCACTGAGATACCCACCCCTTTCCCAAATGGGTTAAATAAGGACGTTAATTTCAGAGCAAGTGTCAATCAATTTTTTCTATAAAACAATGCAGGATCTGGTCTTGGAGCCTTGTTCAAGGGAATTTCCTAAGAGCTATGTTAGCCTTTTTTTCAAGATATCCCCCTCTAAAGATTCCCTTTCTTCTTTCGATAAGGTCCTCAACTTGATGGAGTCTAAATATTCCTTTTGGGTCCCTTCCCGCGGATGATTAGAAGAATACAAGGACTCATAGAATTATTTGAATAGTTTCAACATTTCCCCATTATCTGTCACTATGTACCCACTCTTGATTTTAAGTCTCATTATTGTCGGTGTAACTACCATTTTCTTAAGCTGCCTGGCAATAGTCGGTCTGCTCTATTAGCCTTCATATAGTATAGTGTAGTATCTTGCCTCCTGCAAGATGTGACTGGATCAGAGATGACATGGAGCAGGAACCAGGCTGAACCAGGTAAGTACAAACAGAAATAGATGCTTTTTTGTTCTTGGTTACATAGATGCAGTCATGAAAGGTAGGAGAGAAGGTCACAAGCATATGTCCTGGTTCCCTGCCATACTCCAAGTCCCAATGTCACTCTCTCTGGAATCCCCAGGCCCCAAACACTCCACGCTCCACCAAACATTCCAAAGGACCTAGCTTACTTACACAGACACACTATAGCATTAAAGATACAACACCATCTCCCTCCTTAAAAACAAACAACAAAAGGATGATACCCCCTTCCATGTCAAGACTAACTACCTTAACCAAACCAAACTCCTTCTAGCCTGGCCTGCCACGCCAGGGTCTCAGTGCTGCCAACACCAAGCACATACCTTTCCACACGTGGACAATGAAAAACAAACCTACATTCAAATCCATCAATCTGCTAAACTCCTTCCGCCAGGACTGCCACCCCTGGCCACAGGTCTGCCACACCTGAGCACAAACCTATACCACAATCTGGGGCGACTTCATTTGACAAATAGCATAACCCCAAAAAAAGTGGGACTACTACATTGGCCCAAACCATGTCCAAGGCATACCGACTAAATACAACTAAAACACCAACCATTAATTCACCACCAACAACCGATTCCTCCTCCCTTTTCCCTCAAGAAAACAAACAAAAGAATCAAAATTACAGCAAAATGACCCACAAAGACAAAGAGCACAAAAATACAATCAACGCAATCACATAAAGAAAGGTGTGGTGCGTACACATGCATAGTACCAACTATGCAAAATAAAACTGTTCAAAACACCACAAGAATGAAAGATGTAGTGTAACATAAGCACAACAAGAATTAAAAAAATGTTGTGCTAGCTAATAATAGTTAAATAAGAAAAATGTTGATCTTTAAAAATAAATACATCTTTCATCTAACAACATTGCCAGTGCATGGTTCACCCGGTCAACCCATAACCACAAACTCAAGTATTACAACCCAAAAAAAATAGACTCAAATAACACTGGCATTACATCCATGTGCCCAACTCAACAATCTATAAATCATCTAGCGTGCTAAAAAAAACACATCCAAAAACTACCATTGCACTATCTGGCACACAGAACTCAACTGGGAGTTTGAACTACTCACTCCCAGACCAACACTATTCTCAAAACAACCATATCTGGAGACACATGCGCTCACCTACAACGCATATCCTATCATGTGAGTCTACTCTTCCCCACATCATGCGCCCAAAGCTGCGCTCAATCAGTCACCTAACTGCAACTCAGGTCTCATGCCCTAGTGTGTTAATACAACTACCCTTGTTTCTAGGGTTTATCTCTACAAAAACAACACTGTTCCTCTACATGTTCACCTTCTAACTAAATACAGGGTTACTCGTAGGTTTTATCTATAACGGCACCACACGTGGCCAGCGTGTGCAAAGCCACCCCCTCTCAAAAATAAAATGCATGTAACTTCTCGTATAAACTCAATAAACCAATATGTCCCTGTATACAATACTACGCATTCACAAATGCACTCAAACGCGTGCTCATGCTACCTCTCACACGTACGTCTTAACTCCTGTACATCTCTACATACTTCATTCATCCCATATACATATTTCACACTCTGCAAATACTCAATCATCACTGTACTCAAATACAACTCCTGCACTCAAACACTCACCCACAAAACTCACACATCTCAAAAAAATGTATAAACACCAAAAGACATTGTGGTGATCAGCCACCATTCTACAGTGTATGTCTTAATTAAAAATACACATTTTCAATTTCCAAATTCCCTTTAACAGTGCACTCATAAATTAGAACGTCATCACTTAAGAACATCTTGTGCAATCTCCTATCATAAAAAATTCTGTGGACATTTCAACGTTAACAAAAAAAACCTCATCATTTAAGAAAAATTTCGTCATGAAAAAAAACATTTATGAGTAAACCCCTGTCTTCAAAAAATTGTAGGGGATTTCTCGACAAAAGTTTCATTTCCTGCGCATCATCATTACAAAATGTCCACAACTACATTTCAGCAACATACGATTCCATGACTCACTGCACTTGAACACTAACCCATATTTTCATCCTCTCAAAGCACACACACAAACAGCACTATAAATCCCCATCAACTCACACACAAAATTCCCTATAGATTATTGCAACATCAGCAATTTGTTAGTCGCATCATTCTGTAAAAATCCCAATAACATCTAAAAAAAACGTTCAGCATTAATCAATAAGCATATTCTACATTTTCCCTGAAATAAAATGCCGTTAACACACTTAAACTCAATGTTCTTCTTAATCTCGTAACTTGAGTCAACATTTTATTTACAAAATCAGTCACTAACTTAATCCCAGCACCGCCGCACAACATTGGCTGCTAAAAAATACCAGCAAAGTTTGTTTCTATACACTCAGCAATGCGTTCGTGTCTATTCACTCCAAGAAACTTTACTGCTTGATTCAAACCTCCGGATGCCATTCCAAAGTTCCTGCCCCCAGCCACTGCATACTTCCTCCGCTGCCATCAGCATCGCTTCCTCTTCATCAGCCTGGCAACCGGCAGCGAACTTCATCAACGTAGCTGCAATAATTTCCACAAGGTTCCACACGGAAACAAAAAGGTCTGAAGTTCTGTGTATGTCATCACATTTCCTTCACGCTTATAGGGCCATTATTCTAACGCACTTCTTCGAACACGGAGATGAAAAACATGGTGTCGGGCTCCTTATACTGTGTTCCAGCCTAACCGGCACGCTGGAGCGCAAACAATGGAGGGCCTGGTGGGCGCGTGCATCACCCTCAGCCCTGAGGGACCCTCTGTACGGCCCCAAATTCGTCCGCCCATGATTTCTCTTTCATTAAACTCCCCACAGTACCTTAAAACAAACGTGGGCCGTAATCTTCAAATGCCGCCTGCATTTCTTTTTTTCCATTTCTTCAGCGCCGCCTCGCGCTCTACTCGGCACAGCTGCTACCATTTCTTCAGGATGCCTGCACACCTCTCGATGCAGGTCTTATACCACTCATGGGGCTTACCAACAGCATGGGCATTCTCCTGTTTTGCCTCTGCTGATCACCATGTGGCCATCACCTGCTTTGCCTCTGCTCATCTCCATGGATTCTGCTTGCTTTATCATGAACTGCCACCTCTTCTGATGCCTCATCTCATCTCTGCTTTCACTCTCCCACTCATCTCAGGGCTCGCTTAGTTTGATCCTTGTCGCCAAAATGTAGTATCTTGCCTCCTGCAAGATGTGCCTGGATCAGAGATGACATGGAGCAGGAACCAGGCGGACCCAGGTAGGTACAAACAGAAATAGATGCTTTATTGTTCTTGGCTACATAGATGCAGTCATGAAAGGTAGAAGAGAAGGTCACCAGCATCTGTCCTGGTTTCCTGCCATACTACAAGTCCCAACCATCACTCTCTCTGGAATCACCAGGCCCCAAACACGTCACACTCCACGAGACATTCCAAAGGACCCATCTTACTTACACAGGCACACTATAGCATTACAGATACAACCTATAGTTTCCTCAAATTGAACAAGCTCTTTTCTGCCAAATTTGGTTCTTTTACGGTCCAACTGACCCCATGTTTCTCTATATTGTTTCAAAGTGCCCCTATTCGGTTGTCCCCCCGTTTTCAACATTATCTCTTTTAGTTGGGATTTTAATTATTTTTCTAATGCTTGTCTCTGTTTGTACCTCGTGGCCTTTAATAAAATAAATTCTCCCCTCATCACTGCTTCTAACACGCCCCACCAATTCCCAGGGGATGTCTCTGCCTCATGATTATCCACGAAGTACCCCAAAATTCTGTCCCTTATTGTCTCTGCTTATATTGCATTCTTAATAATATTGTTTGGAAATTACCATTGCATAGCTGTTTCTTGAAAGGGTGGATATTTAACGAAGCCGACACTGGGGCATGATCTGAGAGAGCAATAGATCCCCCTTCCACCTCCTTTAATTTCACCACCCAGTGTGCCGAGACCCAAATATAGTCAATGTGTGAGAGCGACCAATGTAAATGAGAAGAAAAGGTGTATCCGGCCTCACTACCTCTGAAATCATGGCAAGCATATTTCAATTCAAGATAATTAACTGATTTAAGCCCTTTAGATGACGCCACTCCCCCCAAGGAAAATTCCCACTACGATCTTCTCCCAGGAACCCAGGCTAAATTATATCTTATTTATTATAAATTATTATCTTTTTCAATTCTGCTAGAACTGACTGTAAATACATGTCTTGACCCGAGTTCAGGGCATAAACTGTGGCTATTGTATACGTCTGTCTACCAATTCTGATTTTGCCTTCAAGCCCACAACCGTAAGATTAGGGATGCTTTTAAAGGCAATCATTACCCACCCTTTTTTTGTCCACCACATTGTTCTGGAAGATATGTGGATATGTACATGGTCAAGTTCTATGTTTGTCACACGTAGCCCAAACGGAAAAGTCCATTTATATGTTTTGCTGCATCAGCACTTTCACCACTGGGACCATCATTCTTCTTGTTATTAAAGTGGATGGGGCTAAGGCTTGGTACAGCTGGACCACAACTCGTTTTACCCTCAATGAATCAGATGATCATGTTGCCTTCAGAATGTCTTCTTTTTCCCTTTTGATGCCAAATCTGCCAACACATCTCTCGACCTAGCACCTGGTTCTTTCCACTGTGGGCCCACTCTATGTATCCTAGCCAAACAAACCTCTTCAGGAAGAACCTCTATTGGGATGTCAGCAAAAAAGTGCTGCATGATCGTTTTAAGATCTTTGTCCATTACATCCTCTGGCATATTTTTGAGGAGAAGATTTGAGAGCCATGATCTATTTTCAAGGTCCTGACATTGAACATCCAGATTTGAGACTTCCTGGACAGATGCTCTAACAGCTCATCATTTTTCCTTGAATCATCAGTGAGGTCCTGAAGTGCGTTCTCGTTTGTGTCCCCCCCTTCTCCTAGTTTTGCTAATTCACCTTTTATTTCCTGCATAGACTGTTTCAGCTCCGCTTTAAGACTAGAACGGTGTTCCTTAAATGAATCTGTATTTTCATTTGGAAGTCTTTTAGGCATTGCATTAGCCCCTCTTTATTTACCACCATGGGGGCTGCTGGTGGTCCCTCCTGTTCTATTTCCTCATCTGGTGACTGTGTCTGTTTCTCAGTGGTAGCTTTGTCCTATTGCCAGCACCTATGTAGTACACACTCAACCCTTGGCGTTGATGTTTTAGGTGAGCCGGGATCTCTTTTCCCCTGCTTTTAGGCATGAATGACTCCCTATGCCATGCCCCTCCTCTGTCCTCTCTCTGAGATGTCACCCTCAAATCCACAGCTGGTCCTTCCTTGACCCCTATGCGCGGGGGAACAGGTCCCATGCAGAAACACCTCCCTGCCTTCTCATGTGCTATGCCGCTCCAAGATCCCCAAGTTTACTAAGAGCCACCTTATTCTGCTTCTGGTTTTAGCTAGTCGCTTATATAACTTCTTGTATGTGTTTGCCGTGTTTACTGCATTTTCCATTAAGTATGCTTACAGTGCCCATGGATCCCCCTTTTTAGAATGCCAACCCATAGTCAGTTAGTCTCAGAGGCCATGGTATCCCCAGCTCCACCCTAAAAGGCCTTCCAAACTTAGAGGCAAGTCATGTTCTACAGCATAGTTGCCCCACCAGGTCAAAATGATTTGCAGCTTTTCATCACAAGATGACAGCAACTAAGCAGCTCTCCCCCTAGCCCTCCTGGTCATGCTTATTACCAGCTGACCGGAGGGGGAAAACAGTCAGCTCTGATGCCGTCTCTGTAATTAGGCTGAAGGCTGCATCCTGCTTGCCACGTACCAATGGATCTCACGGGGGCCCCTGCACTCAATCCAGGCTTCCCAGACGGAGCGCTACCACCACCGCTACACCTCCTCGCTTCTGTGTCGGCACCCTCCGGTTCACCAACCCAGGCTGATGTCATACTCTGGGACTATTGCAGGGTGGTGCAGTTCTCCAGACGTATGCCCCTGCTATCTCCGATACGCTACACGGTTAGACTGCTCCCGACTCTATTCCAGTCATGGACTGCTCTTTCACAATATGCTGCAGTATCTGCATCAAAAATTCGACTGGGGTGCTGGTCACCACATACACATATGCCAGATGGTATCAGGAAGCTACACCTCGGGTGAGCAAGGCTCTAGATGAGGTTTTCATTGCTCATTGCATGGAAGGGTAGGGCGCCAGATGATTAGTACATTCTCCTGAATCCCATCGCCCTCCTTGTTGACCTCTTTTGATGCATATTTTATTACACTTAACAATAATAACATAACATGGAGCAATAAACTGATAAACGGATACAGTAAAAAATAGAAATAGATAGTAGAAACATGTTTACCATTAAGTGTCATGAAAAGAGTCAATGTTCACATTTAAATTTACAATTCTCCTTACTGTAGTATCATTACATGTACACATTCTTTTCTAAATGACAACTTTTATTAAAAAAATAATCACATACAAAAGAAAGTACCCATGTGTATTCAGATGATACATTTTCTAAGAATTTGAAGTTTGGTTAATATGAAAATAAACCAGTTACTTATGCTACATAGAAACAAGGGGGGAATACATTGTACAGTGTAAGTATGAAATATGTACATATGTTATGTAAAAAAACAGTGTTGCATTGCCATATTTCAAAATGTAATGAGTCAAATCAGTGACATCAGTGATGTCATGCATGATGTAATTAGTGACACCATCAGTGATGTCATGTATGATGTAATTAGTGATATTTCCAATTATGTCATTAGAAATATCATCGGTGATGTCATCTGTGATGGCATCATTGTGGTGATACGCTGTGCAACAGGGGGTGTATAGTTAAGGAGGACTTGCTCAAAATGCAATTGTTAAGACTGATTTCCTATACTCTGGCCTGGTGGACAGATGTATAGAAGGCCAACCTATATTGTGACAGGGAGAACTCTGGGAAGCTGTAGCCAAACTAGTTTAAGGTAGCAGTGACAGGCGGTCTAGGCTAAGATCTTCAGAGGGGTGGGAGTGTAAAGGGTCCACAATGAGGTCACACAATGGGAGTCACAAATTACACTTAGACAGGATGTATAAAAATACAGTTATTTAATTATGGCCAAACACACTATAAGAAAAATGAAACAAGCATGTAGACTTAGCAACCAATACTATCACACTAAAATACATATATACAGTCACAGGTTCAAGTGCATAATACTCCTGCAAGGGAATGAATAGGTGAGTATCACACACAAAAAGGTCCACAGAGATGGTCCCTAACTAATATTGTCCAACCCTAAATTGCCTGGGGCCTTGTGCCCTATTGTTCAGGATACAAAGACACAGCACTCAGGAGGCAGGAGAAAATGTAGGTAGTGTCTCTGGGGTCCAGTGATGGATTCTTAGAGCCAGGGTTCAAGATAGACAAGTGCGCAAAATTACCCCCAACAGTCAGAAGTCTTGCCAAGGCAAGTACTGGCAAAGCCAATAGGTTTAGGATAAAGGCTATTATAAGTCAATTGACTTATAATGGGAGTGTAGGGGTATGTTAAAAGCTCAGTAACTTACCCCCATCATTCGAATCTTCCCAAGACTTTCCAGAACAAAGGAAGGGTGTCCTGGCTTGCTTTTCCCACCAAATTCCACGGTCCTCGATTTTCACGGGTTGCAGGTTCGAGTGATTCTCTGGTTAGGATCTTTTGCTGGTGCAAGGACTCTTAATGAAGAAATGCAGAAAAAAAACGATGCAGCACCCTTGTTGGGACTGGAGGAGGGTCAGAAAAGCAGGTTTCGGACCATGCACACCTCGCACAGTGATGCAGCAGGACTCAGTAGCCGCGGTTGGACTTTCCGGTCTTTCTTGGGCCCCCTTGGAGCTAGGAGACCGAAATTTCGAAGAGGTTTCAGGCGAAAATTTTGCAGAGGGTGTTGTTGCAGTGGCAGCTGAGGGTGTGCCAAGTTGCAGGCGGAAACTCGGAACAGCAACGAAGATAACCCGGTAGCCCAAAAACAAAGCTGGTCAGCCACAGGACGATTCCCGGGCACTTCCGAAGGCGGTTTTTGTGCTGGGCACCGAGTAGGCTTTGGGAATGCATGGTCCCTCCACTCCTGGGGTCGTAGCACCTTTGCAGGCCTAACGAAGATCACAAGACAGACAGGGCTCCACCAGGACTGCAGCAGAAGTTGGTTGCCAGGCCTCCTTCAGACAGGTTACAGGCTTCTTTGCGGGTCTTCTCAGCTGGACGGATTCTTGGCTCCTTCAGGTTCTTCCAGGATCTCTGAGAAATGCATGCAGGGGCCCTCTTCTTATCCTAAAAGCCAGGTAGGAGTCTAAACTTCCACTTGCCAATGGCCGAACTAGCCCACACACCCCACAGTGATCCAATCAGGACCACTGGCAGGAACACTCATGCATACCACTCAGACACACAGAAACCAGGATGTGTATTAGGATCAGACTGACCCAGCCCACATCCTGCCTGCAAACACACAAAGCCCTCCAGTAGCCCGCCAAAAGCTGCTGCTTTCCCGGGCACTGGAAGTCCTTATAAGGATCTTTCTGACCTCTGAGGGCCAGGAAGAAGGCTAAACAAAAAAATGCAAAACGAATGGGCGAAAAAACTCGTGACACAGCCATGTTTGACTAGTAGCCACAGTAAGTAGCCAAATGCAGTAAACGCGGTTAAGCTAAAACGAAATTCCCCAAAAAGTGGGGAAAGGTTACTGCTGCCACCAGCCCATCTTTTAAGCACCTTAGAATAACCAAAAAATCCTTTGAATGTTAGTCTAGGGCAAAACAAAAATGAACCCCATTGTACTGCAGTGTATAGCCTTAAGGACATCAGTTTCCCCATAACATGTGAGCAAAGGCCAGTACAGTGAAGCTTAAGGCTTCACTGTACTGCAAAAAGTACAGGTAAGATTGAAAAATAAAAGCAAAAAGTTTGGGAGTTCCATAAAGATGGAAGGAAAGGTGCAGTAAAGAGAATCTTTCCTAACAGCGATTCATGAATCTGAGTGGTTTTGTTGCGTTGAATCTGATCACCTTAACTATCTCTTAACCAAGGTTTTATTCACTGAATTTCAAAGGTTCTTTTGCTACTTATTTTTCATGTTAACTCTGATCACTTTAACTTTCTCCTAACTAAAGATTTTTCACTGAATTTCAAGGGTTTTGTTATATTGTAGTTGCTTCGGGGCCCACTGGCCATGCCCTTTGGCCCTACAGATTGTCCATGGCATACCTGTTGCACCAATAGCTTTCATTGGGGCCCACTAGCCATGGCCTTTAGCATGGCCAGTGGTCTCAGCTTTGAGCCATAGCCACAGTACATGTTGTACCAAAAGATTTCTTCGGGCCCACTAGCTATGGCCTTTGGGCATGTGTAGTGGCCTCGGCTTTCAACTATGGCCACTGTACATGTTGCACCAATAGGTTTTTTTGGGCCCATTAGCCATGGCCTACTGCTATGGCAGGTCACCTCGGCTTCCAGCCATGGCCCCTGGACTTGTTGTACCAATAGGTTTCTTTGGGGCCCACTAGCCATAGCCTTCACCTATGGACACTGTACATGTTGCCCTAATAGGTTTCTTTGGAGCCCAATAGCCATGACCTTTGGCACAGAGACCCATTACCCCCCATTACCCCCTGCCTAGGAGATGTGATCACAGCAGGTGCAAAATGAATTTATTTCACTCTCTCCCTATTCCCGCATGCTTTCCCGATGATTGCAATGAACTACACACACAGTGACATTGAACTACCCATGACCGCGGTATTCCCCCGGTATTCCCCCGATAACGCTCGATATACAAAACTCTTCCCTGTCCTCACAGGCACCAACCAAGTGCCTCCTTCTCTTTCCATGGTCCCCCCCGCACTACCCTCAATTTCATTTTTCCTCCCTGCCACTCTCCTGCCCATTATCCCTATCTCTGTTTGGTTTGTGTGACACATTATCTTCTCTTAGGTGGACCTGATTGAAATGCGAGTGCTGAATTTTAGGTGTTGTGTTGGTTAAATCTGATCACCTTAACTCTCTCTTAACAAACGTTTTTTCACTGAATTTCAGGGGTTTTGTTCTACCTACATTTCCTCAGGGCTCACTAGCCTTGGCCTTTTGCCGTGGTCACTGTACATGTTGTATCAATAGTTTTCTTTTGGGCCCACTAGCCGTAGCCTTAAGTCATAGCCAGTGGCCACGGCCAAACATGTTGCACAGTTTCTTGAGGTCTCACTACCCATGACCTACGTCCTTGGCCTCTGTATGTGTTGCACCAAAAGCTTTCTTTTGGGACCACTATCCATGGCCACTGACCATGTCACACCCTTAATTTGTTTCCAAACAACCATTGCCCACTGCCCAGTGAATGTGGCACTACAGATGTTAAACCTTTTTTTTTCGAACTCCTTATTTCCGTGATAATTACACAGTAATCATTTCCAAAAGAAAAGAACAATTATAATTATAATAACAGAAATTCCTGCGGTAGAGTGCCGGGCCTCCGATTCCCGTAATAACAGGAAAAAATGCTCAGAATTAAAACTTTTCCACGTTCTCACAGGCACCCAACATGTAGCCCCCTTTTTTTTCACAGGTCATCTCACTCCACTCAATTGCTTTTTCCCCTCCTAAGCTTCTTTACCCCATATCACTTATCACTTTGTGTGGCGCACATTTATTTCTGATGCGTCTTGCAGCGTTGACGCTGCAATCTAGAGATTCAATCGTCTTCCACTGATAAACCACACAATTTTCTACCCACAACGGCCTCTCCAACCCAACCCCAAATCCCCAACTTCACATGGTGTCTTCTTTCCCACTCCCTACCTCTAGCCTGGTGTGTTTGCTATTGCTATTGATATCAGTATTTATATAGTGCCTACGGCCAGGCCATCTAAGCGCTGTTGTTCAAAACAATCAGTGTTCCCCTCGATGTGACTATAAAACAGAAGAGTTTGAGTCCCTTTCTTATGTGGAGAATGTTATTAGACTCTGTAAGGTCGTGAGGGAGTTAATTCCAAAGGTTGATAGCGTCCTTTTCCTCCCCCAAATAGCATGTTGAGTTCTTTCATTTGCGGCTTCTCCTGGTACTACCGTGGCAATCACTCGCATTGAGCAAAAAAGAATGGTGGATTTTCATTTCTGAAAAGTCTCTCAGCCTCTCTGTGCAAAGCACCAATGCTGATATATGTGTAAAGTTTTAAGCAGCAGGGGTCACCCCGTTCTCTGTCAAATATTTCTACCAGATGGATCTACCCCAAACCAGTCAAGGAAATTAGGTAAACGCTTTGTTCCGAAATCGTTTCCTATTTAGGCCAAATCTGCCAAGCGGTTTTCACGCTAAAGCTGTTCAAAAACTGCACTTTATCTCTATGAGAAAATTAATGGGAGTAGGCTGAAAACTGTGTTTTTATGTTTTCTTAATAACATTTTCATTTTTTAATGAATTAATCCCAAAATGTCCAGCTTGGAGATGCAATTGAAAACCTTTTTCTGTCGAAATTTTCATCCAGATCCATCCAGCAAGTCAAAAGTTATTTGCCTCGCTGAGCCACTCTGCTGCAAAGCACCAAGCCAGATATAAAGGTTTTAAGGAACAGGGGGAACTCCCTTTATCTGTTGAATATTTTTTAAAGTACTGGATGTATTTACCCCAAACCAGTCAAGGTAATTAAGTCAATGCTTTGTGCCCAAGTTGTTTTTTATTTGTTCCGAATCTGCAGAGCGGTTTTCGCACTACGGCTGTTAAAAAACTGCACTTTTTCACTATGGGAAAATGAATGGGCTGAAAACGGTGGTGTTTTGTTTTCTTTCTAGCTTTTTCATTTTGTAACATATCCTTACCAAAGTTTGCAGTTTGGGGGGGCCTTGAAAACATTTTTTTTTAAATATTCATCCAAATTCATCCAGCAAGTCAAAATATATAAACAATAGAATTTTGGGAACACATTTCTGCTTTTTCATTTCTGAAAAGCCTCTCAGCCTTTCTGCTGCAAAGCACCATGGGAGATATAGCTATGTTTTGGGAGCAGGTGGCACCAACTTCCCAGTATAATATAGTTTTAAAAACTCCTGGACGGATTTACCCCAAACTTCGAGTCAACGCTTCATGTCCAAGTTGTTTCTTATTTGGTCCAATTTCGTCCAGCAGTTTTTGTGCTTTGGCTTGACGATTTTTGACTTTTTCTATGCGTTAAAATGAATGGGCTGGGCCAAAAACAGTGATATTTTTCTTGCTTAATAACTTTTTCATTTCTTAATGAATCTTTTCCAAAATGTGAAGTCAATTCTGGGTGGTGGCCCGTAACAAACATTGTGTCTGGAAAATATCAGCCAAATCCGTCATGAAAGTCAAAAGTTATTAGTAATAGAATTTTTGCATGTCCTATGGATCAAGTCACTCACCTTAACTATAGGGCGGAGACAGCCGCCCTATAATGATGGAGCGGCAGTTGCCACATTATAGTTAAGGTGTGTAACTAGTCCCATAGCAAATCCGAAAATTGAATTGCTAATAACTTTTGACTTGCAGGATGGGTTTGGCTGATACTTTGCAAACAGAACATTTGTCACTGGCTGGACGCTTTGGGAATGATTTGTTAAAAAATGAAAAAGTCATTAAGAAAGGAAAACAAATGCTGTTTCCATCCTACTCCCATTCATTTTTCCATAGAGAAAAAGTACTGTTTTTTAACAGCCGTAGCGCAAAAGCAGCTGGGCAGATTTGGATCAAATAAGAAACAATTTTGGCACAAAGCATCGACTTAATTTCCTTGACTGGTTTGGTGGAAATCCATCCAGTATTTCTTTTAACTATTCAACAGAGACATGGGGGTGTCCACTGTTCCTTAAAACCTTTAGGTATATCGGACTTGGTGCTTTGCAGCAGAGAGAATTTTCAGAAATGAAAAGTCACAATTTATTTTTTTCTTAATGCAAGTGGTTCTCGCCATATTACCTGTAGAAGCCGGAAATGAAAGAACTCAAACCGCTATTTGGAGTAAGAAAAGGGATGCCATCAAACTTTGGAATGAACTTCCCACAACATGACAGTCTAATAACATTCTCGACTTCAGAAAGAGACTCAAAACTCTTCTGTTTATGTAGTCACACCTAGGGGAACACTGATTGTTTTGAATAACAGTGCTCAGCTGGCCAGGCCGCAGGCACTATATAAATACCAATACCAATAGCAATAACATCAGGTTAGAGGTCGGGAGCGGGAAAGAAGACACCATTTGAATTTGAGGATTTGGGTGTGTGTTGGGGAGCCTGTTAGGGATAGAAAATGTTCAATTAATTAGTGGAAGACCACATGCATCTCACGAGATTAAAGTGGCAAAGCCGCAAGATGGACTCAGAAGAAAATGTGCGTCACAGGAAGCAATGCATGATAGGGGTAATGGGAGAGGGTTAGGAGGGGAAAAGCAATTGAGGGGAGTGAGGGTAGCTGGAAAAAAGAAGGGGACACATGCTGAGTGCCTGTGAGGATGTAGAAGACTTTTTAATTCTGAGAAATATTTCCTATTATCGCTGCAACCAGTGACCCGCCACTCTACCGCATGAATTTCTGTTATTGGAAATTATTACTGTAAAATGATCAGGGGAATAAGGAGTTAGAAAAAAAAAAGCATTAACATCTACAGTGCCTACTTCTAGTGGGCAGGGGGCAATGGATGTTTGGTAACAAATTAATGGTGTGACATGGCCAGTGGCCATGGCTTGTAGGCACAAAAAAAAGATATTTGTGCAAAACGTACAGAGGCCATGCCCGAAGGCCATAGCTAGTGAGATCTCTAGAAACTATGCAATTTGTTGGGCCATGGCGACTGACAATGGCTGTAGGCCATGGCTAGTGGGCCCAAAAGAAAACCATTGATACAACGTGTGCAGTGGCCACAGCAGAAGGACATAGCAAGTGTTCGCTGAGGAAACTAAGCTATAGCTAAATCCCAGAAATTCAGTGAAAGACCATTTGTTAAGAGAGAGGTAAGGTGATCAGATTTAACGCAACACAACTCCTGAAATTCAGCACTCGCATTTCAATCAAGTCGACCTTGAAAATGCATCACACTAACCAAACAGTCATGGGGGTAATGGCTAGGAGAGGGCCAGGGAGGCCAGGGAGGAAAAAAGCAATTGAGGGCTGTGGGGGAAGCATGGAAAGAGGATGGGGCACTTGCTTAGTGCCTTTGAGGACAGGGAAGAGTTTTGGATTTTTTAGCATTATCGGGGGAATCCCACAGGCATGGGTAGTTCAATGGTGCTGTATGTGCACGTCCTTGCCATTATTTGGGGAATCCCACGGGACTGGAGAGAGAGTGAAATAAAAAAAGTAATCTCACACCTGCAGTGATCACATCTCTTGGACAGGGGGCAATGGGTCTCTGTGCTGAAGGTCATGCCTAGTGGGCCCCAAATGAAACCTATTGGTGCAACATGTACGGAGGCCACGGCCAGAGGCAGTGGCCACTGGCCACAACCAAGGGCTATGGCTAGTGGGCCCCAATGAAACCTATTGGTGCAACATGTACAGTTTTCACAGCCAAAGGCCATGGCTAGTGGGATCAGAAGAAACCTATTGGTACAACATATACAGTGTCCACTTCTGTAGGTGCAACATGTACAATGGCCATGGCTGCAGGTCATGGCTAGGGGGCCCGATGAATCCTATTGGTGCAACATGTACAGTGGCAACGGCTGAAAGCTGAGGCCATGGCTCATGAGCCCTTACATGTGCAGTGTCCCTGGAAGAATGACAAGTGGGCCCAAAAGAAACCTATTCATGCAACCTGTACAGTGGCATGGCTGAAGGCCATGGACAATGGCCATAGCTGAAGGCCATGGCTAGTGGGCCCCAAATAAACCTATTTGTGCAACATGTACATTGGTCACAACCAAAGGCCGTGGGCAATAGCCATAGCTGAAGGCCATGGCTAGTGGGCCCCAAAGAAACCTATTTGTGCAACATGTACAGTGGTCACAACCAAAGGCTGTGGACAATAGTCATAGATGAAGGCCATGGCTAGTGGGCCCCAAAGAAACCTATTTGTGCAACATGTACAGTGGTCACAACCAAAGGCTGTGGACAATAGCCATAGATGAAGGCCATGGCTAGTGGGCCCCAAAGAAACCTATTGGCGCAACATGTACAGTTCCGCTGTGGCCACTGGCTAGTGGCCCCCAAAGAAAGCTATTGGTGCAATATGTACGCCATTGACAATCGCTATGGCCAAAGGCCCTGGCTAGTAGGTCCTGAAGCAACTACAATATAACAAAACCTGTGAAATTCAGTGAAATTGATTCAGTTGGGAGAGAGTTAAGGTGATCAGATTTAATGCAACAAAACCCCTGAAATTCAGCAATCGCCTTTCGAGCAAGTCCACCTTAAATATGCACCCAGTGTTGTGCAGTTTATGACCACAATGATGCCATCACAGTATGCCCAAGGTGCCCATAACTATCACCCAAGGATAGTTATGGGCACCTTGGGCATACTGTGATGGCATCATTGTGGTCATAAACTAGTCATTGTGCTCATAAACTAGATAGTTCAGGGGCTTTAAGTGCTGGTAATTTGGACTGACCAGCTGTTATAAGTTCTGTCCAGCCTCAAATGTTTGGGTGATAGCATTATCTGGCTTTGGGAATGAAATCTTTGCAGGACAACATGTCACACTATAGTGGCCTAACCATTCCCCGATCCAATTCCTAGGTCTCACTCCTCACTCCCCAGCAAGGTACTCTGAAGCAGCTCCTAACGGCAGATAGTACTTTAGATCAAAGTAGATATAATCAAATATGATAAATTATGTAATGTAGGATGTATGTGTACCTACCGTAGCCTGGATAGCAGACCTTCAGACAACAGACTGAGCTCAACACTGTCAGATTAGTGAGACTGCTTAAGCCAAACAGGACTCCACAAAATGCATAATATTTACACACTATTTTATCAAACAGCCACCTGTAAAAACAAAGGAAAAGAGACTGTTATAGTATACAAGCAATGCACATGAAACAATATGCCTGATCTTTCATTAACGATCCTAAGAGGTATTTATATATTTAGGCCTAGGTTTAAAAATTATATTCATATGCGCATTGTACTCTGGGGTAGCATTTAAGATGTATTATCATGGAGTATGTTCTGCACAAGGCCATCTTAAATCAAAAGCATAGTTACCATTGTTGGCTTGGCTGTTAGCAATAGGATATTTTGTAATGTGAATTTAAAGTTCATGCCAAGGAACTGAGGGCCTTGAGAATTTCCTATGATGGACAACGTGTTTTTCTACCATGTAATGTGGAGTGGGGGACCTTCAGGCTCACATGTGCTTCATGTTCTTAATGGAACTACACCTACCCTGGTTGCACTCTCCCAGACTTAAATCATACAGTGCATGCCAACAGGTTTTGCTATTTCAAGGATGCTGCCTCCCTTATTGGACTGATGAGGCTCCATCTTCAAGATGGTCGCCAGCAGACCAAGTGTGCACTGTACATCTCGGTACATGTGTCTCTGCTGCATCAAATTAGATAAAAGGTGAATTTTAATTAAATGTGGTTTAGGCTACTGTAGCGAGAATTAATATTCGTAAGCTACTTTGTTACTGTAGATTTCTGCGTACATGGACTCTAGATTTAGAACCAAAGGATGTTTTTCATCAGTAATTGCAGTAAATGAGAAATAAATGCGAGAAACAAGGGTAAGGATGAGCCAATGCTTATTTTTGAAAAGCATTGGTTAGTATATACGGATGCAAAGATAGAAACAGTGCCTAAGCCACCTGCAAGTTGTACTTTGGGCGGTACGCACAGCTATGTCTCTTGTGTGCAAGGGTCTGCACCCTACCCTGTGGACTACACATATTTTATATGGGGTTGAGCAATATGCTGCTACTTGACATTTCTAGCAAAGGGGCTTAGCCCTCACGCCAAACTAAGGCCCCCTCCTCAGTGGCAAAGAGCAAGTCATTGATGGCCGTGCTGTCCTGTCAGGACACTGAACACAGTCATCTTAAAGAAAACCCTTCTTCCCTTTCTTCCTTTGTCTTTAGTGCACCCTCAATGGCGTATGTTATTAGTTTTCACTTAGTGTTCATGTCTGTTGATGTCTGGGTACTCCATTAGGTAACAGTTTCACATTAATCCCTAATGTTACCCATCTGTTCTGGGGGATGGAAATGGGCTCTGCCAAGGTAGACCTTTCCTTTAAGCTGCAAATGTACTACATTCTCCATGACGTTTGTGAACAGGCCCCATCTTTTTTGAAAGATACGATGGTGGCCCTTAGTGCCTTTGAGGGTTTGGACTTCAACAATAATACAGATATTTTGGTCTCACTGGCCATCACCGCTTTGTACACTAATATTCCACAAGACGCAGCGCTCACCATCATACAGGAGAAGTTGGATAACCGTGCGGCCACACATTTGGTTCCATCGGGCTTTCTACTATAGCTATTGTATATAGCCTTATTTAATAACTTTTTTGAATTTAATAAAGAGCTGTTTCTACAAAAACAAGGACTAGAGATGGGAGCTGCCTTTGCACCATCGTGGCTAATAGGTATATGGCCGATTTTGAAGAGCATAACCCATATACACAAAATATATTACATTGGAAACACTATATTGACGACGGGTTCTTCATCTGAAGGGGTAAAATGCAAGGACTGTGGTCATTTATGGACTGGCTTAATCAATGTGATCCAAACCTCACCTTCACCAGTCATGTCAATTAAAATGTACTCCCATTCCTAGACCTCAACATTGGACATCAAGGGAGGAAAATCTACACAACCCTCTTCCAGAAAGAGACGGATAGAAACACTCTGCTACTACACAACAGCCAACAACCCCAATCACTCTAGGACAATCTCCCAAATGGGCAATTCCTAGGATCCGGTGGAATAGTACCTTTGTTAATGATTACACCCATCACGTACAAACCCTTGAAGATAGACTCACATCACAAGGTTATCCTTGTAGATCTGTCAAACAGGCAGCCAAAAGAGCACTGTTTACAACTATAGATACATTACTGAATCCTCAGGCCAGAGAGACAGATCAACAGCGGATTGTGTGTGTCACCACCTTTTCAAGACACACCACAAGGATAAAACAGTTGATTAAAAAGCATTGCAATCTGGTGACAAGCACTGGCTGCACTAGAGGACCTCCTTTATTTGCCCTTAAGTGCGGGCAAAAGGTGGGGCACAACTTAGTGCACTCTAGATTGCAGCTACAGACCACCGATTTGAGACAGAATACCCTTCAAGCAGCGTGGGCACACATTAAGAGCCCACTAGTGGGACATTACACTTGTGGTAACTGCATTGCCTGTCAATTTACCTCCAAGACGACCAGGTTTGTGCACCATGATTTCTCGTGGGAATTGCTCCAACTCACTAACTGCCAAAGCAACACTGCTATTTATGGCAGTAGATGCCCCTGTGATCTATTATACATTGGGTCGACTACAAGAACAATAGTCACACAGATTAATGAGCACAGATCTTGCATCCGCACCCACAACCAGACAGCACCCCTTGTGCAGCAATATATGGAGGTGGGGCACAGCGCAGAGGATTTAAAATGGACTATTACAGACCAAATTCAGGGTGATCGATTTAACTTTTTGACTGATGGTAGATTGCACAAATTAGAACAGACCTGGATCCATCATTTGCAGACTCACACTGATGGCCTGAATGACGAATAACAGTGGGCTACATCACTGGGACAATGGTAGCCTGAGTAGCCTGGCTTCTTTCAACATGGATGCTGGTATGAGTCCCTTGACTCCATCCAACAGTCCCGCTCCTGTCTCCAGTGCCAATGGGGGATTCAGTCCCCTTTCCATGTCCCTCCTTCTCGTTTCAGCATATGGGATAGGGAGCTCAGGTCTGGCAGTAGAAGGAACAGAGCCACACTGAAAATCGAGCCCTTCCCGGACGATTGCTGAGTCGGGACGCCCCTGACAGAGGTCACACTGGCAGCCCCCGCCCAGTTGAGGCGAGCATGTGCACGAGCATGACTTGTTTGCCCGTAGTCTGGCGAGTAAGGGTTTTGAGACTATGTTAGAGCGCAAGCAAGTCATCCCCTCCATTCCGTTCTCTTTTCCTCCTCCAGAGTGAGGTTTTGTGAATTACAGCGGAGCTACGTGAAGGCGTGCTCTCCCCAAGCAAATAATGATTTAGTATTCACTGTGGACCCTTCCACCGTGGACCCTTTGAGGATCCATAACCCAAGTATGTGGACACATCCACATGGAACTGCACACCCCTTGTCACTTGGGTCTAGAATTCAAAGAGCACCAACGAGATCACAGCAAGGGGACTCCTTCTGTGAACCCCACCACAGTCACGGCACCCTGCGCACCCCAGACAGCGGTACACGGTTACCATGTCCTTAACCCGCAGGCACACTCCACTTCGCTTGGTGCTTCCATTTTCTGACTCTGGGCATCTCAACCAGGGGGCTGCACGGGTCACAGTCTCCTTTCCAGCGTCAATTGCACTTGGCCCCATCTTGGAATGACATCGAACGCAGTAGATTGTGATGTAGTCTTGTGAAGAACTTTGCATACAGCGACAGCTGTGTTTGGCAACTTAGTTTCTCATTATTTTTTACTAACGTGTCAAGAGGCTCTCCCTGCTCTACCTTTGTATTTCGTCTGGATTAGGCTGGTTCTGCTGCTTGCTAGCGCACCACTATAGCCGAAACTCGAGTTCACGCTATGAACTACACAGAAAACTTCATCTGTGTCTGTGTGCGGAAGGAGATGGTCCTTGACACTAACTGCACTCCACTCATTAACGTGTTTGTGCACAACACGGTGGGCACTGAGTAGAGACATCTAAGTTACGTTCAGTAATTTAAAAGAGACATAGGATCTTGGTTTCCAAGACCAACTGTAAAAGATATTTAGGAATTAGCTACACTACTGTTTATAATTCCACTCGTTGTTGTTGTGCTATGTGTATGAATGGTATGGATGCCAAGTGTGTATGGGAGAGGAATGATTGAGATGGTTTTTCAACTTACGTTTTAGTTTTTGTAAGGTCTGTCCTAAAAACAGACAGTCTGATGATGAACTGTATATGACCTCATAAATGTTTTTTGATTTGTATTTAGTTGTGGCATGACTTTTGTTTAACTAAAATTGCTGTAGGGTTTGTTCAGTGTTTGAATTCTTGGTTTCCCTTTTTGATACCCTAGCCTAATGTAAGCTTTAGCTATAGCTCCTTGTTCTTGTTATTCTATTTATAAATGGCATCAGAGTGACGGTAGAACAACAACTCCCTTTTCCATGTTCTCTGACACATTTCTAACAACTCGTGCATGACGATGTTTTCGGAGACCATGATGCTTCTCAGCAGGTTGCTGAGGCACACACAACATGCAATGTTGCTCCTCAGGGGTGTTTCTAGGTCTGGAAAGGATCAGGGGCTACACTAATGTCGGGACTGTCAGGACTCGGGCTAGATAGCCTTTTGGCTGTAGCTCCTGAGCTTCTATCCCGGGCTACAACCAAGAGACCCGGGGCTATAGCCCTCTCAGCCCCCCCTAGCAACGCCTCTTTTGCTCCTCCAGTATTTGTTTACTTCGGGGTGGGAGGAGGTCAGCCTTTAGTCAATATGAGCAATGATTCTAAAAGATGATGTTTGATTGGGCGGATAACAAGGCTGTGTTTCAACTTCATCTCAGGGCAGCCATGCCATTATGAGTGAACCGCAGCTTTTCAGGTGCCCCTATACAGCACAATCATTTCTATATGCAAGTCATGCGTCTTAACCGAATCATGCCCTTACTGCCAACATCACCCACACCCACAGCTTGGAGACAACATTACAGCTCAGCAATCTTCATGACCTTTCATAACACACACGTGAGCCTACAACTCTAACTGAATCCGGAATAACAGTGGTCACTGGGCTCCCTAAAAAAGAAGCCACGACTGCTACAATGAACACACATAAGTCAACCACCAACCTTCAGACACCAACCCACCTCTTTTTGTTAGTACACCACACATCCATCAACTGGCCTGGTGGCACCTGACTCTATACAGCCATCGAGGAAACCTGTTTTTAATAGAAATTAGCTTAAAATGAAAACGCATGCATGTGAAAATTACTGTTGGGTTTCACACGCATTTTGAATTTTAGTTTCTCATTTTATGAAAGGGCTTTTCCCCAGCACTAAAAAAGAACGTTTTTTTTTTTTTTACAATACTGGACATTATGTTAAACTGTTAGTATTGAGAGGCTTGATTAGACAGGTCACAGGTGCGCAAAAGGATTTGGTTGCATTACCAGCACCTCAGTTTTCCTTCTTACCAAAAGAACCACTGATCCAGAGTGTGAAGTGGCGTCCGGCCGGGCCTATGCAGGGACCTCCGCGCCACGGAGAAATAAGGCCCTCACATGGTTATGCTGGGTTTCTGGCACTGGTCATGTTATGGTAGGCAGTGTCTCCTTTATTCTTTAAGCCGTGTCATGACGCACCACGTCATGACGACTCAATCTCCTTTACTCTATACCACATCCCTGCCCAATTTGGATAATGAGACAAACAACATTTAGCTCACAGTTCGCTAAAAAATTCCATGCAGGACGAAGCCCCTCAGCTTTGTGGACGTCTGTGGTCTCTCTCAAAGTGCGTACCTCGATCTGCTTTCACAGGGGTCTTCCTGAGCCTCTGCTCGCCTTGGGCCAGAGCCTGGGGAGGTCTGGATAGGACTTGGAAGATCGTCCATTGCTTCGCCATGTCCCTTGTCTGTTTCTCCCATTGGTGTCTCAGGGGGGCTACCTTGTCTGGGAATCAGCTCGGTGTTGGTAAGGGGTTCCACATTGTGGATGGCTCTTTCCGAAAAGTGTAATGCGTTCTTCGTCACTGTCTCTTGACCTCTCCTTGCTGTCACTATGCCATGGTCATTGTTCGCTTTCATCCAGGGCTGTGGTTATGATATGGTAAGTCATTTATGACATGCCTGTACACAAGTGTTTCATAGGACAGGGCCAATTCTTTTGGCGGGGACCTGTTCTTCCCTAGCACAGTATCTCATGGGGTCAGGTTGCTGGGGTGTACTCTTCGGACTCTGCTTTCCATTTAATTTCTGGCTTGTTTCTTCTGCTCCATTTGTTTGTTGTGTATTTCTGGTGCTGTGCAGCTGGGGTGCACGGGAAGCCCCACTTGTATGGGAACTCCAAAAGTGAGTGCTGCAGGACAGACCTGTGTTGAGGAATGCGGTGCCTGCCGGTAAATCCGGAGAAACCTGTACATCTCAGGTAGCCATAAGATTTGCTGTCGCCTTGTTCAACGAGGCCATGAAAAGCTCAGCATTCCTGTTTGCCCGGAGCCAGCATGGAGTGATTCTGTGGTGCTGTATGTTTAAATTGTCCAGGAACCCCTACAGTCCCCTTCCTTTTAATGGGGGGGAGCGGTCATTGTCGCTTTTGATTATGTTTGGTCGGCCATTCACGGCGAACATCTTCTCTAACGCGGTTATCACTGATGTGGCACCAGTGGACCTCACTGGTTTAACATCTGGATAACTGCTGAACACGTCCACTGCCACCAGCAGGTACGCTTCAATGGCCACCAAGCAGAAGTCTATATTGATCACATCCTACTACTGCTGGCCGCGTGGGGGACTCGCAATCGGCTCCGGGGGCCTTTGTCGCTGGGTTGCTTGGCACCCTGTGGGGGATCCTACTAGCACCACCACCAATTAAAAAAACAGACTCTAACTAGAGAGTTAAAAAGCAATGTGCAGTGAAGACTTAGCCAGAGGGATAGACATCAATGTTACTAGTTCTCCCTGTGACTGTAGCGTGGTATGCAGCAGGAATCCTCTTACTGTCCCCACAAATGTGTTGACTGGTTTCGGTGGTCTATGTGGTTAGTGCCACCTTCTTCAGGACTGTTTTCTGTATTGTTTGAAAGACCTTTCTGCTAGTTCAATTAGTGGCTTCCACTGATATGTGTCCAATATTTCAATTGTAATATGGAACAAACTCACCTCAAAATATTTTAAGGAGACATTCACTCTGACCATGTCACTCTTGTGACTAAGGCTCAGGATAACTGTGTGGTTGAGTGTGGCGAGCCACACCTGTTGTTGTGTTGTGGACCACCCGTATAATGCAGCTGTCCTTTGTGGTCTTGCAATCCTTGCGCTGCTGAGCGCTGTAAAACCTTCTGGCCGGTAACCCCCTTCCCCAGAGACAGCCACACAGCAGTCAGCTGTTCTGGGCCTAGGTATCAAAGGTGCACACCCATTCAGGGGGAGCAGCCTCACACTAGGGTGCTGAAAATCTAAAAGTCTTTCTTGTGAGTAGGAGTGAAGGGGGCAGGATTGGGTTAGGCAGGATTGCTCTGGATACTGGAAGAAGCCTTCCACCATCTTGTTTCTCACTGTTTCTCTTTTCCTTTCCTGTCTCCTCCACTTCCTCTGACGCAAAGCAGTTAGGGTGTAAGATCAACTGGGCAAAGTCCACTCTAGTCAGGATTAGGGATTGGTACCCTACAGCAGGTTAGCTTTAGAGCAAGTACCTGAGGACTTGTACCTTTAAAAGAAGGAGTCTTGCATCCCTTCAGCAGAATTCCCTCAGTTCCTCAAAGATTCTTTATGGTCGAAGAGACGTTCTGAGCATTCTCACCTGGACTTCCTTTGGGACAGTTGCACTCTGCAAAGCCCACGGCCGGGGTTGAAGAAGGAGTTGTGCAAGACAGAAGGAAGATCCATCCTTTAACCACTCCCAAAGAACATCGGCAGTGACCAGTGCTGTGGACCAGGAACGGACCTTCTGTGCCAGAAGAACAGACCCTGAACTAGAGTATACTATCCTCAAGTCCTTTGCAAAGGCCTCACAGCAACCAGAGTGCAGACCAGCCGAAGCGCCTTGTTCTCCCACACCCAACTGGTTTCTCTGTGTCCCCTACATCCTGAACATTAGGGAAGGCGCTGATGCTGGTGTCTGCATTCCTCCAACCAGCCAAACTATTGCACTGCATATGAACCAGCTTGACAATGCATCATGTCCTAGCAAAGCACATCACTTGTTAGGCCTGAAGCGAATGCTCAATGTCGGAAACCAAACCGAATCTCTGGAGGGTCACTAGCCAACTGGGGGTTACAACCATGGCTCAGCGTAGCTAGCCCGAGAACCACTGCCTCATTGATAGCACATTGATGCACCTTTGATCACCACTTCAACGACCGCCGCCTGCCGACTCGAACCACTGGAGCGTCACCCAGTGAACTCTGCCAGCAGTCAAAGTCCGGCTCAGCCTGGCCAACTGTGAAGTGTTCTTGAGACTGCCTGACCTGCCAAATTTAACTGCTGTGGTTTGGCCTCACAGAACATACTTGCTGCCAGGGGTTCCACGATCCTATGTTCCCGAACTGAGCCTGACCAGCTCGTATCATCGTTCGAGCCCAGGTCTGAATCCAGGTACTGTGACACTGAACTGCGCCCACGGTCTACTGGGACGCTAGAGACTGGTTAGGTCATGATTGCTTCTGCTTTCAACCCACTATCCATTTTATGGTAGTACCAACTACCCCTGAAACTGCACTCAGAGTGCCACTTTCTCCAGTGTGTCGCATCTACTCTGTTCTTTCCTTTGGGTGGGTTTCTGATGGTAATCTCTCTCCCTTCTACTTGCAGATGGTGTGTTTTATTAAAGTATTCATGTTTTATAGACTCTTGATTGGACATTCCCTTTATTTTGGACTGTGATATTGTGTTGTTTGGGTCACTACTGGTACACCTGCACACCCCTCTTGAGAATATAGCCTTCCCTTGGCCTGCATGACCATAAAAGTCAAATGAGGTTTATCTTTTTACTGTCCCTGTTTAACCTTAATGATTGCATTGTGTTTTGGTTTTTAGAAGTGTGAGGGCTGAGTAAGCCATTTTACCCCTACTTATCCTTGTACTCCTGCAAGGCAGAATTCAATTTTTCACAGTTGCCTCCTGCACTAAATCAGTTTCTAGGCAGAGGTCATCTGGGGGTCTCTCAATACCATGGCAGATTGGTGCTCACGGTATCAGAGGGACTCCAGAGACAGGTGTGTCCATCCACCTGTGTGTCAAGTTTTTCAGGGGGTTAGGCATCCTCTGATAATCGACTTATTTGCCCCCCACCTGAATAACCATCTACCCTGGTTTCTTCAGCTGGAGGCCAGACACAGTAGCCACTAATGCATTATTTTAGGACTGAGGGAACGGTTGGTATTAAGCTTCTACTGATTATGTGCTCAGATGTTCTGTTTCTCTGCCTGCAGCTGGACAGGCGACTACTGGAACCAACAGACATGTTCCCACCAATCTGCTTGGATGGGTCCCTGCAACATTTGTCAAGACACATTTTTGGCCATTCAGATTCCTCCAGGGAATTTGGGCACACAGCTCATATATGTTTCTGGTTTGCAGGCTTGGTGTCTACCTAAACACCTGCATCCCTTTTCAGTGCCTGAGATAGTCAACCTCTTGGGGAGCTTGGCCCAGTCTATATCTTACAGTACTGTACATCTATCTAGTTCACTTGCAAGAGTAAGCCCATCAGCCAGCATCCTCTGATCTGCACTTTGATGAAAGGCATTTGGGCTTGTAAACACCCTTGGTCCAGATACTCACTTTTGTGAGACATCAGTTTGGTTTTAGCTTTCTTGAGGACCTTGAATTATCTGCCAAATTAGTAATGTTTCTGTGTTGTCATGTAAAAGAATTGTGGAAGACACAACACTGTACTTGAATGGCTGCATGTTCAGACCATGGTGTGTCTTTTACTATTTCCCGAACATATACTATGTTTCATGATCACTATGAATTCTGTGTTGTAAGATTTCCTAAACATTTTCCCAAAGAAAAGAGGACCTAAGGGGGTCTATTCATTTCTGATACAACATCCCATAATCCTGTTTTGGCCACCACCTTAGTAATGTGTATCAGATGCTTTATGTCACAAGCGAGGGGTGGACGTGTGCTCCTTCGAGCCCATTGCACTTGGGGGTCATACTTCATAAAGCCTTCTGGCCTGAGGCAAGGACCAAAGATATCTTGAATGTGGCTGACTGGTCTAACGCATATGTTTAAAGAGCATTTTATTGTAAACCTGTAAAGCATGTCTCTTTCAGTTTTGTCACACAGGTGAGTATCATCCCTCCCAAGGGATTGACTGTGATGTGATTGTGTTTCAGCCTCAAGGTTTGATGGCGGCCCAGGGGCTTTCAGAGGTTTCTGAAATGTGTACTTAAGCTAATAGGAGGCAGTACAGAGAAAGAAATGATCACTCTTTCACCACGTAGGGAGGGGACAGGAACCAGGAAGAGGGACTTCTACTACAAACATTAGGGGAACTTGAAAATTGCAGTACTGGAATAAATTAAGATATCTGCCAGTGAAGTAATTAATTCTTGCTGCTATCAGAAACTAGATTATTTTGCATAATATTCACCCCCAATCTCGAATTTTTCATCGTAAACTAACAAAATCGCCAATGATGGTGTAACAGTCGGAATTTTCAGGAATAAGGATGATGTCTTGCCTCTACAAACATAGTGGTGGGGGAAGCGATATATGTGAAACTTGTGAATGGTATGCACACTGGCCAGAATGCACAATCCATGCAAATTAATGTGAATGCAAACAAATGAATTCTGTACCCCAGAAATAAACATAAAACTGCACAAGGACAACATTGGATTAGGGTGGGCTGGATTGCATCTATGTACAAAGCAGGGCTGCAAAACAGTAGGTCAATTCTCAGTTTTACTTCACTGTGCAATGTCTGTAATGCTTCAACAAAAATCAGCACTCAGGATTGTGTTCTCTAAACCAGCTACTGCAAAAAACGATTTTCAAAATCCTTTTTTCTCTTCAACTATGAACACTTTTTACAAGTAAAACTGGAAACACACAATTTCCTTTTCCACACAGTTTTTCCCCCACCAACACTCCTAGAACTGCTGTCTTGGGTGCCTTCTGTGCTCCAGACAAACCTAAAGCTGAGCAAGCCTCTCCCAGAGATAGGGTAAACCCACGGACACACTGAATTATCTGTATCTGGGGAAACACGGCACTGACGCATGTAGGGCATTTAGCTTAAGACAGGGATTTTCCACCAAAATGACACTTTACAATCTGCAGGACTCCTGGTCTGGCCTCCCACCTCCCAAAACCACGGGGGTCAAGCCGACCCTCAATCCTGTGCAGGAGCAGTGAATAATCATTTGAGCCTTTGGTTCATGGAGGCGATCTTCAAGCACACAAAACTAAACTTAATCACAATGAATCAAAGCAGACGCATTTCTAGGTTAAAAAAGGGGACTGCAAAGGGAAGACCAGGCCAGGCAGCAGAGGGATTGCAAAGGAGGCGGATCTGCCAAGGGCCTGGAAGATACTCCCAAGCATAGGATACTGGCAGTTGGTAATAGCTTCCACATGGAGCAGAGTGCTCACATGACGCTAGGGGCCACACCGCCTGCAGACGTCCCTACAATGGCCGTATACAAAGCCGCAAAGCTTCACACAGGAGCACTCAAGACCTGCCAGGCGGCTAGGTCTCGGGCAACAGGACACATGCCTCAGGCAGGCCTGACAGCAGGACATAGTCTGACAAACAGTCCCTCTAGAAGGCCCCTATTACAAAAAAGTGCCGAAGCCCAGCGGCTTAGGGTAAAAGTAGTCTATGGGACCAACCAAGTGGATATGGTGGTGGGTGCACTGAGACAGTGCCCCTGCCTATAAAGGCATAGCAACAGCAGATCTATACATAATAACTTGCAAATAAATTGCCAATTGAATGATACATTCCTATCATTAAAATGGTGCAATGAAATTAAAAACCTAATTACATGATGTATTCAGTGTCCATAAAATTAAATACATAAATACAGGGTATAGAAGTTGTCTGACACCCTGCACCTAGGTGCAGATCAGCTGTCTCTTTCTGGTGGGGGGAAGATGGCCTGAACTCTTCCTCCATTGTAGGGATATGGAGAGTGAAAAGAAAAGGGTAACATTTCCAACTGCACAACTGAAAAGGCTCATTAATAGGATCTGGGGGATGGGCTGAGCAGCATATCTGGTGTACTGGAACATTCCAGTACATGTAAATTAATGCTGTCCTTTGAACAGCATGAAGGTGCAAAGAAAATAATGGCTGTCCATAAAAATCAGTGTAATTTAAAAGCTCATTTTACATGAACGTTTTTCTTTTTAGCCAAAATCAGTCTTAGGGTACATGGGGCTCATTATAGCACCAATTATAACTATAACTATATTGGTGCAGAATTAACATGCCGATATTACTGTATACAGGCACCTTTCTGCATTGGCCAAGTACAAGTGGCTAAGAGCTGGAGGTCATTCCGCAACCATCCTATCAAAATCACACGTATTACCAGTGCCGATAATACCAGCAAATCCCCCCTTGCAGTCCAATGGGACTCCATGGAATGGGGATTTCTCAGTCACTGGCACTCGTAATCCGATGGATATTCCAACAGACCGAGTGCTGGCATTGGTAATACAGTTTGCCGGAATCCTGGTGGATTTACCATCAGGATACCGTAGAACTTGTACTGAGGCCTGGTTTTCTACGATCCACCTGTTAGGGGGCAGGCCTTATGTATGTGTAAGTCAACCAGTGCAAAAAGGCAACTGCCCAACGACTGGGAGCCCACCAACCACTTTCCTGTACAGCTCTCTTTTTGGGGGTATTAACTGGTAATTGTAAATATGTTGACAATGGTATTTCACACATCTGCCCTCTGTCAGCTTGCTTCAAAGGCTTTGTTCCCAACGGATTAGTCATATCACGTTATCCCGTGATATTGGGGTGTAGCCTATTAAGGCCTACTCTTTTCTTTTCAATTCAGGTACATTAATTAATAGAACCTATACATTTATATAAAGTGGCGATCCTGTTATAATTATCAATATTAGCGTGTACTAAGAACGTAAAGCTTGGCTAGTACGGAGAGCTAGAGTACTAAGACCGGCTCACATATATATATTTTTTTTAATGGGTGACATTACCATTTCACCATGTATGATACAGTGATAATATAGTTTGTAACCCGTGGCCTTTTCAGCAAGCAAGGTAGATTATAGCCACATGTGATTAACTACCAGACGGGGTAAGACGACATTTCATGTCTACATTTTCAATTTTATTCATGTTACTCAATGACAAAGCTCTTTACTTAGAGCAAAGAGCTTTGTCATTCATTTGAGTCAAATGCACAGTAATGTCTACATTTCGAAGGGTCTTTAATTATTAACTACGAGTTAATATAGCACTCAGTCACGAATTTCAAATTGAACAACTTTATAAAATGGACTGATTGATTGTCAAACATGTATTGCAAATGAGTTATGGTTAATTAGATACAAGTATTGCAACAATATTCTTTTTCTTTCTCTTTCTTTTCTTATATGTTTAACTCAATTGATCTAAACCTTTCCCCCTCCTTTTCTTTCTGTCTGTACGTATGTAATTGACTACGTGCATGTCTATTTTATACCCTGTGAACATATGTGAAGAAATGTGATTTGAACATATGCCCTATTTTTTTTAAAGCCGAAACACGTGTCAATTTAAAGGGCACTCAGGTATTTTGCACAACCCTCTTTAATACAAATTCTCTAAAATGACTATTGTGTGGCGCAGTTATTTTGTGTGAAAACAAGCGCTTCTACATTAATTACAGTCCTGGATTGAACATGAACATTGCGGACCCACCCATATCATAATACAAAGGAAGTAAGCCAGTGGTAACCTTCACACAGCTCTGTTTTATACTGGTCCGGGGGTAGCTACAAATAAAAAGAACAGTAACCCAGGAAATATCATTTTTTCTTGAACTGGTAGATGTTCACGAGTGACTTTTTACGTTGTAGTGCAGTGTGCACCCATCCTCGCCAAAGCCAAATGTTAATGAACTGTATTTGTAGGGTAGGTAAGAGTGTAAGAGTGTGTGGGCTGAACATGAAGCATACTTTACATTAGCTCGGGAACTAATAGGTATTGGTGGATTGCAGGGATCCTTTGCAAATGTGTTGTATTATCCCGAACCACCGGGTGCAACAAAGGCATTCATAATGGAGCTTTAAAAATGCACCCTGTTTCCTGTTATAGAGGCACATGCAGCACACTGTCAAGACCTCTCTCGGGGTATGTCAGTAATCACCAGCAACTAATACAACTTGAGGAATGTTTGTTATTGCTTGGAATGTAGTCCCCTTGTGCACTTGCTCTGCTACTTCGGGGAGGGGGGCGCAGGGGCTTATATACAGAAACATCGTCTATTATCTGGGGTATCCAATGTTTGACCCTTTGCTGCTAGTCACTTCCTGTTCCTGGTGTGGGCCAGAAATAATGTCCAGTGGCTGACTTTCCTCAATATCTTCAGGGTCTGCACCTCCCATTATATCCATGGGTGAAGTTACTTCTCCCATTTGTTTGTTATTTTACTTCTGGCTAGGAAGTTTGTGTATCATGTTAGATAAAGCATTTGCAGGTACTGACATCATAGGCACATTTAGTGACACAATTGCCTGTCTGTTTCCACCTTATCGCAAAGTGGTACCGTTATGGCGTTGTCTGACAAATGCCTATCCCATTGCTACATAAAAGCAAAACTGTTGGCTTTGCCAATCCTTGTTTTCTTTTAGGTACCTTTGAAGTATCATTGTGCAATATGACCTTTCATGTTTACTACTTTGGGGTCTGCTCCTGGATTGCGGCATTCTTTACATTGTGCGCCTGTACATTCCCAGTTGTCTTCACCTGGGGTGATGATGTGAATTTCTCTATTGTTGATAAATTGTGGGTGATTGTGGAGTTGGGGGATGACCCTGTGATTGAAGTGCCAATTTTGCTCGTAGCTTCCATCCGGTTGACGTCATAGAGCGTGTCTGATTTCTCTCTGTGGTGTTGATAGACCAAAAGCTTGTGGTAATCATTTATGTCTAGACCGCTTGCCTTTCTGTTGCGACATGCATATTCCCTCAGACCTTTCTAGTTCCTTTCCACCTTGCATCTGAGATTGCCATTATATTCATGGTGGCCCAGTTCTGTCGTGATCTTTTTCCAGCCATTAACATTGTGGGGCATGGAGCTATGAGGTCTATATCAGTATGCTCAGACAATGTCATTACATTTGCTCATGTGATATTGGTTGTGTCTCTGCTTTTTGCACATATTTCTTTAGTTTCCATGCGGGGTGATCTTGTGATACGTAACTTTCACGTGAAGTAAGTAAATTTATTCGGATTTGTCACACTCCATTCAACATCAAATATAAGAAGAATCAATACAGTACAAAAAATAAGAGCATGTTCAACCAACTCATATGGTTGAAACACAATCACAAATAAGAATCATGAGATTAAAATTACATAAAGGTTTCAAATTCATAGGGCAACACCAATAATAAATGAAAACACAGATTACAAAAAAGCAATCATTGATGCACAAAAGATAAAAAACGAGTCAGTCAATCAGCTCAAACATCGAAAGAGACGGCAATTAAAAGAAACCAAAGAATTAAGCAAAACAGCATAGTTAAGTTCAGAGGGCACAGACATTTGTCAATACAAAAACACAGATTACATGAGTCCGTACCCAACATTATGTAGTTCATTGGATTCAAAACTGCATTAACTTACAAGACAAGCAATCTGAAATGCACACAAAAAAGGCTGAGACTAGGAGAGGGCTATAGACTCAGGAGTTTGTATCTATGATGCCAAGCTCTTTTTAAATAGCCGGCAAAGGTGAGTGCAATTCCAACATTGGGAAGCGACAGCAGCTTCAGGAATGCTGGTCTCCACTGACACAATACAGATTCTGTGAGAAAATGTAAAAGGAAACGTTTACAAATATCATTATAGAGCGGCCAGAATAAAACAAAATGATCAAGTGATTCCCACTCTCCACAGGGACAGCACCCATCTCCATTAAGCTCCTCAGACCACTTACAAGTAGTAGATTTAAGATGCAGAACATTCAAATAGGCTCTGGCTAGCAGAAACCAATGGTATGTGTCAGGGACCATAACCAAATATTCATCTTGTCCCTCTAGAGGTAAAAGCGGTAGATGCAACCTAACTGAGGCCTTGCACAGATTCGTATCCTCTCGCATAATGCCCTGTAGTGCCCAACATTTCTCCTTAATGAGCCGAGTGGGAATACTAGCGATATTATCTGGATTTGTAAAACCATCCCACAACCCCATAGAACTCAAGGTGTTTTTAATATAGGCAAGAAACTCAATATTCCCCAGTGATAAAAAAAATGTTTTGAAGCAGCCTTGTTAGTGACCCCTCTTTGCTTGTCCATACATACAACCACAATAAGAGTGGTCGCACGGAAAGCAGATCTGTCAAATAATCCACACTCATCTCTAAATGCAGGATGCATGATGATGTTACCCCAAGAATATGTGCAAGAAACATATTTTCAGCATTCTATAAAGACTTACTATTCCCACAGGCACAGAGTTTGCTGCCGTAACCCCCAGCCTCCAAATCCTTTCCCCTATACACCTCGAGCATATGCTCTGCTGAGTACTGTTTCATATTCTTAGCAAATCTAAAAAACCCTCCAATAGGTTGAGTCATTATATACCCCTGCACGTCTTCATTTGTCCAAGTCAATCTGCAATTCAACCTAATTCCCAAATTATAGAGATCTGTGCATCGGCGATAGCCGTTCAGTGATATAGGAGGAATCCTACGTGGACGATTGACAAAATACATGATATAGCATTTCCCAGCATTTGCTTTGAGATCGCAACTTGACATGTAGTTTGCCCTAAGTGTTCACACGTGTCTTTAAAGCTCTGTGAGTCCAAGCAAGCAGCACTGCATTATCCACATAGCTTAACAGCAGGAGCTTCCTGCTGTGGCAGTGAGGGACATCATCACTAGTCGCTACCAAGGTCGAGACGAGGGAGTTTACGTAGAGGTTAAACATCAAGGGAGCAAGAATGCACCTCTTTCTTTCTCCCTTCCTGAACTTAATAGGGTTGCTCAATTCACCAGCAAGTCCATAGAGGACCCTAACTCAAGAATTCGTGTGCCAGGACCTCAAACATCCATATCAGAGGCTCCTGAACCATCCAAAGTCTTCTAAAAGAGTCTGCTGTCCACAGGGTCAAAGCCAAACTTAAGTCCATAAAGGCCAGGTACACAGGAGAAACCAAGAGGAGGGAGCTCCTCCTAGCATGAATCAGGTAGAGGTTTAGGCACTAATGGACCATGCCCATAGCTGCTCTGGAAGACAGTTGGGTATCAGATACAAGACTGTGGTCCCTGACCCTCTCCTCCAATCTAATAGGAGCCCTGAAAAAAACATGGACTTTCCATCCAGTATAGTGACTGGACGATAGGATGTTGGGAGGGATATACTACCCTTTTTTTTCACAATTATTCCCATTTTCCAACTAATGAGAAATAGCCCTTTACGGATGATGGCATTAAAGACTTGGGTCAGGAAAGGAGCCCACAGCTCCATATTAACGCAGAAGAGATCATTAGGGATCCCGTCATACCCAGGTGCTTTGCACGTTTTTTGTCTGGCAATTACACACGCAGGTTCAGTCACCTCAAAAGGTGGTAAGATGTCATCCGAAAGAGCACAGTTCTCAGCCCTTGTGTACGAGTGCGATACAAATAAAATATCATATCATATCATATCATATCATAGTGTTGGCATTAAGACTATACAGGGAGGTGAAATCCTTAGCCCAATCTGTTTCGGAAACATGTACTTCCAGCGTTTTACTGGTCCTCAAATCCAGGCCATTTGTATTTCTGACAAAAATCCAAAGAAGGATTTGGAGTCTTTGGATGTCGCTGCAGCGGACAGAGCCTTCCAGTGGGACCTAGCGATCTCCACCTGCCTTTCGTCAAGTTCAACTTTATCGTCCTTACGGCTCATCCTGATATCAGATACAAATGGGAGAGGAGCTTTAAGGGCAGCTAAAAGTAGCCTCTTCTTGGTTACTACTGACCGATAACAAGGAGGGATTCTTGGCATAACTGTCGGTCCTTTCATGGTTCTTGGACATAAAAATAGACCTGCAGTTGGCTAAACATAAACAGAAAGCCTTAATAATATCTGTCTGAAGAGACAGGGTTAATGCAGGCCAAAAGAGGTGCCGTGTTCATCACAACCACCTTATTTAGAAGTTCAGAATCTCTTCCCTCTAGCAGAGTACACAACTTTGGGAACCCTTTACCAAGGACTAGGGATACACCTCCCCAGTACAAGTCGCTACCTGTCTACCCCATGTACAAACAAGTGAAATAGGGAAACAGTCACTTTTGCACCTTGCAAGGATATCAAAACCCTTTATGCAGTCCCACCACTTCATGGGAGTGGGAATAAAATCAATAATGCTACAGAATCTGCTTTTGTCAAAAGTAACATTTCTGTCTGTCTCCGAGTCGGATTATCCCTTTATGGGTAATTGGGGAGATCTTCCCCTGACCCAAGATGTAGGTAAAAATCCTTTCCTTAAATCCTGGGTAAAATCTGACCCTGTCGATCTTAATCATTAGACATACATGGGTGAAGAGATTTAAGGAGGGTAATCATTCCATTACCCCTTTTGTCATTATAGAAGTTTATTAGACTCAGGGCGGAGACACCGTGAAATTTGGCAGTCATGGAGAGGATGTTAACTTTTATCCAGTTAGAACAACGTAAGGTCCAACTTAGAGCATTTGAAATATAGGTTTCCAGACCCCTAGCTGGCGCTCCTTTTGCATGGGAACAAACTGCAGGCACATGAAAAAAGAGGAAACTCTGACGGTAAATGGGATCAATGGCCCAGGTTTCCCAAAATAGTATTACCTCATAATTACTGAGAAACTATCACCATGTGGCATCCTGAAGTTTGTTTTTAAGGCCTGAGATTTTCCAGACTAGAAGCCTGACACACCACAAAGCCTACTGGGGCTGTCATAGGGATGTTAGTACTGCCTTTCAGCATCCCACCTTCCATCATTGTAGCCTCTTGTATGGGAGTCAGACTATTAGGAACTCTAGACAAGGGTACTGGCAGAGAGATCTCCAATTTATGTAAATCCAGTCAATCCATATCCTCTAAGTCCCCATGGCAATACTATCTACTAAAGAGTGAAAGATCAGGTGCAGAACGTCCGATACTCCCAAGGTGGTTGGGGCACCTAAGACCGGCTATTGTACCCTCCCCAAAGGGTCAACATTGGGACAGACCTCCACCCCTCCAGCCCTCAGTTTTCGACAATTCCTCACAGCTACAGGTTTGTAGAAAAAGCCTAAGGGTATGAACTTTATATTAGAAGAGACCCGTCTGCTGTGTGAACCCTGCCAAAGCAGATCCAGCACCTTGGTGGAATGATTTAGTGTTATGGTGATGCAGTCATCTTACAAACATATCTCCCCATAGCCCACGTAGCTGGGTCACCTTGCCATTAGTAAATCAAGTCGCCTCAATAAAGTTACCCCACATTCGCTCCTCACGTGATGTGTCACCTTGTTCATTAGGGAGACAGTATCGTCTGTGGAGGGAAAATCAGGGGACAAGACGTTGGTAAAGACCACAACTAAACGGGCTGCCTGGGTGGTAAATTGAGGCTATACCACTTTTTTAGATTTCTAAGAGCAATACTAGACTCTTGCCATCCCTCCAACTGCAGACCCCTGCCCTCTCTTGCTGTCTAAAGACACCGGGGGTCATTGCGAGTTTGGAGGTAGCCATAGCGCTATGGCTACCTCCAAACCTGGGTCCGGGTCCGGTCTGACAGAATGGGGACTTACCGGGTCATTCCGACCTTGGAGGACCCGGTAAGTCCCCATTCTGTAGACCATTCCCCATTCCCATTGAGCCCCCATAGGGCTCAATGGGAATGGGGAAGGCGCTAATAATGGGCCCACAAATTGCGGGCCCGTTATTAGCTCCAAGGTCCCTTAACAGGACCCGCAGAGAACGGCTGGTCAGACCAGGCGTTCCTGCTGGGACCCACTAAGTAACCTCGGAATAGGGTGGTAAGGGTTTACCGGCACCGGCATCATTACCGTTGACCGTTAACCCTTACCGCCTATCTCGTAATGACCCCCACCATCTTGGTCAGATCTATGCTCTCACTAGGGTGACCTCGAGGCCCAGAAGTAGAATTGGACTTTCCTGGAGAGGTGGACTTGGTTACCCCGGTTGTGGTTTTGTTCACAGTTATTGACCCCCCACACTTGGCTGCTGTCATCCTAGTATTTTTTGGGTCACTATAGTGTAATCCCTTTGGGACAGAGTGTTGGCTCGTTTCACCCTTGCAAATATGAGACCCCCTCTCAGATACTGAAATGCTTCTGGTTTTCAAAGGTCCAGCAGGCCGATGGCATCCTTTGCAAAAGCCTCATTCACCCCCCTGCCAATCCCTTTAAAAGTATGTCAAGTTTGCCCTCAAGATGCCTCAGGACCTAATTAATATTTGCACTCGGGCAAGGGTGCTCAGCCAATCAAGTGGCTGGAACAGCGGCCAAGAATACACAATCTCTGCCCGCTTTTCCAGCTGCCCGAGGCCCTTCCTTGGGGGGTGCTTTTTCTCCTAACGTGGGCCACAACAGGGAGGCTCTCCCTGTTGCCTCCCCACCTTAGAAAAACCCAATTCCCCTTATGCCCACCCAAATGTACCTGTGGGACCGGAGTGCATCCCCCAATGCTCCTCCCGTCTGGCTGCAACCATTAAAACAGAAAAGGGACTAAGTCCTTTTTCAGATGACGGTGGCCATATTGGAATATGTTTTCCATGGCTGCCGTCATCCGAGGAGGTGCTTTTTTGGTCCCAGGGTGACGCACACAGATAAAATGATGAATGTAAAAGTGTGATGGTGCTGTGCTACAGTGTAAAGACGGAAACTGAAAGACCCTCCTACCCGCTCAGGGTGTAAAAGCATGTGCTCTCCAGTGCATTGCCGCAACTGTACAAAAAACAATCGGTGTAGAGGTGCACTTTAGAGTTACAAGAATTAACAGGGTAGTTAATGAGGTTTGGTTAAATACATTGTAAGTGTTATTTAGGTGCACCTGAGTGGATCTTGGCTATAAGATCAAAAATGTATAACAAAAAGAAGATCCACCAGGTTCTGGGGACCACAACAGGGCACACTGTACGCTGACAATGCGTTTGAGTTTAAATGCAGTCAATAGAATGTTTCAGAAAGTAAATATATTTAATAGAACATAGTCATTTTATAAAAATGTAAATTCAACATAACGTGATAAAGAAATAATTCATTGAGTAAACATTACAATGATTGAAAAAACATAAGAGTTTGCACGTATTTGTAAATTAGTAATGCACATTAGCAAATAAGAAAAGTCACTTATACATATGGATAATACATAGATAAACAACTAAATAACACTACTATCTCCTTCAAGGAGAATTGGGCACAGAAATTGATCTGTGATGTTCAGTACTGCTCCTCGTGTACATACTACGCGTTTGAGGCATTCATGCCCTTCATCAGGTATGAGATGTAGAGGAATCTCTGCAAAAAACAGAAAGGCAATACTATGTCAGGGATATATTCAATACATGTAGTTTAACTGACCTGTAAATTAAGTAACTAATAGGGACTGACCTGTGTGTTCACAATCTTTTCCTAACCAGAAAAGTTTAAAGTTCAATGAGCGTTTTAATCAAATGGAAAGACTTCTTTTGCCTGTACAGTGAATACTGGAAAGGAAAAGGAAAGTAAATGCAGAGTTTATAATGACTAAGTAGGTAGTGGATGGGCAGGTATGGGAACAGTTGCTAAAAATAAGCACTGGGTCCCATGACAAGGCCATCAAAGTAAGTATACTAGCGGAGGCGTAAGCTGCTACAACATTAATGCACTCATCAATGGAAGCGGGTGAGGTTCATGGATCTAGTTGGTGAAATCTACTTGCTACGATATGCCTGTCCCATGGGGCAGAAAGTTGCAGCAAGTCTTATGAAGTAGTTTTTCAAAAAGTATTTCGATCAGTGGGTCCTGTGGGTCAAAAAGCGGATTGATGTAAGAATAGTTTAATGGAACTGGCAGAAACCTGTCTGTTACCTAGCAGGTCCGCTGGAGGATCGAAAGCTTACTAGTAAACTGGAAAAGTGGTTTTACCAGACGTCCTTAGCGGGACCCACGAGCAGACCTCGTAATGGGGCGGTAGGGGGTTAACAGTGCCGGAAGCTCTACTGGCGTCGTGAACCCCCTACCGCATTCCTCGTAATGAGGCCCAATGACAAAATCAGGAATGTCCTCACATTGATGAATTTTAACGTTTTTTATGGAATGAAGTGCCCCAACTATCCCCCCTCCCACCACCAACTCCCCATCACAATATCTCCCACCCCAACCCACCATCAACTCCCCATCACACTATTCCCCCTCCCACTCCCACCACCAACTCCCCATCACATTATCCCCCTGTCCCCTCCCACCACTAACTCTCCATCATACTATCTCCCCTCCCACCACCAACTCCCCATCACACTATCCCCCACCCCCTTTCACCACCAACTCCCATCACACTATCCCCTTCCCACCACCAACTCTGCATCACACCATCCCCCACCCGCTCCCACCACCAACTCCTCATCACACTATCCCCCTTCCCTCTCCCACCACCAACTTCCTGTCACACTATCCTCCCTCCCCCTCTCACCCCAACTCCAAAGCATGGCCACTCAGCGAAATGGGTGTCCTAAAGTCTTTCACAGCCGTGGCCTCTTCCCCCCCTTGCCAGCCCCTGGTGATCTTGGGCACAGAAGGTGCTCTGACTGTCGCTGCAGGGTGCCCTGCTGTGACCCCTCTGTGGGTGTTGATGAAGTGGATGGGATGGAGCCTGTCCCCAGGTTTTGCTGCTGTGGCACCTCTGTGTTCTGACGGAAGGCCTCTGCCAGTGCAGAGATGCCCTCTGTCATTTCTCTTATACGTTGGGCGTACAGTTGAAGGGCGGATGTGTTTGCTGCCATCTCAGCCCTGTTCCATGCCATGGAATGCACAACCCTGCAGGTAGTCCCCTGGATGCTGTCCATGATGGCCTGCCGGTGTGCGGTGTGGGTGCGGCCAATCTCCTCCATCTCCCGCGGTCTGCGCTCCATGTCCTCGAGCCTCCACAACAGCATGCTGCATGTTGAAATGTGCTGTGGTGGTGAGGGGCTCTGCACTGGTCCAGGGCTGTATGCAGAGGAGCCATATGTGGGAGCATCCATGTCAGGCTCTGGTGAATGTGTGCCCTGGCAGCATGAGGGGCTCCCTGGGAAGTGTTGGCGCTGGTGGCATGGAGGGCTCTCCTGGGAGTGTGGCCCTTCGGCAGGTGATGTCACCGGGCTGGTATCCCCCTGTAGCTCCTCAATCGCCCTGGCAGCAGGTGTGGCCCCAGTGTCAGGGCCTCCAGCTGCGGGTGTAGGTGCAGTGTGCCCTGCACTGCTCCTGGTGGCCTGTGGTGGTGGTGTTGCCTTGGCCCTGCTCTGGCCTGGCATTACACGCTGGGATATCCACCTTGGTGTGGCCTTTGCGGGCCTTTGCGGGGTGGTGGCAGACCTTAAGGGCCTGGTGCTACCGAAGTGCCTGCATGCTCATTCTCCTCTTCTGATGGCTCTGGTGATGTGTGAGCTCCTGCAGGGGACATAGGAAATGTTGTCAGGTATGGTTCCCCCATGTGTGTTGGCATGTAAGGCACAATTACTATGGTACAGAGTGTGTCCCCAGACATATGGGAAAATGGGTATGGTTGGTCATGCGAGGATACATGTGGGCACATCATCATGGGGTTGCTTGTTACGATGGGTGTGTGACCCATGGCCTGTTGGTCTTTGGCCTGTGTGTGGATAGGCCAGGGTGTCTATGCTGGGAGAGATTCCACCTGGATTCATGCTTGTGTTCCTTCATGGCTCCACATCCCCTTCCCGAGTGGCATTCAAATGGGGGGCAGTGGCTTTGTCGGTGGCACTGTCATGGCTCTATGGGGCACTTCTGTACAGCCAGCAGGACTGCACTGTGGTGCACTGTGATTGGCAAGCTGGGCACATTGCGGTGTGTCGGACATGTACTTCCCTGTGTCTTGACTGCCATGATGACATGGACTGGCCTATTGGGGCCGCAACATGGTGCTGTAACTGCTGCACGTTGATGTGGTCGTTCACACACCTCAATCCCGCTGGCACAGCTTGTGCCAATAAGAGTGTGGTGCAATGGCATTAGTTTGGTTCACTTGCCTGTCCTTCCTGTTTCTGTGAGGCTCAAGGGTGCCCTTGGTGACCTGCTCCATGGCTGATGTGAAGGGTGACGGATGTGCCACCCCGTCACTCTCCCCCGTTGGCTTGCCCAGTTTCTGGGTCTGATGACTTTTGTCCCTGTACACTTGGTCATCTTATGCTGGGATGCCATTTGTGCATGCATTTGGGGGTGGGGGTTGACTCACCTCTGCCTCCTGGCCGCTGGCACCAGCCTCCGCACTGCTGACTCCCTCGATTCCTTCAAGGTCCAGCACTGTGCTACATTTCTCTTCCTAGGCATTGAGGGCAAGTGACTTTACAGGGCCTCCTCCAGTTGCAGGGACTCCTGGCGGTGTTGGGGGAAGCAGTCCCCACACCCTGACCCTGAGTTTGTTCCACTGCTTGTGGCAGTCCCATCCTACACAGGGCACAATGGATACTGCTGTCACCTTCTGGGAGATGGCAGTCCAGATGGCTGTCCTGGCTGTCCTGCGCTGCCCAATGGTCTTGCGTTGGTGACTGCCATAGAGTTCATCACAGTGTGAGATCACCTCATCTGTGAGGACAACAAGCTTCCTCTCGCTGAATTTTGGTTTTCAGAGGTGATTTCTGGCCACCTGGCCGCTTGTCCTCTCCTGAGACATTTTTGCTGCTTATCAGGACCGGATGGATGCAGGAAGTGGAGATTGGATTGTGTTTTTCAAAATGGCCACCGCAGAGATTCCCATTCCGGCGGTGACGCAATTTCCACTGGCGCAATAGCACCAGGATCGGTGGCGGTAGTGCTCTTTGTGCCGGTTTTTCGGCAGTAGCCCTTATTTTTGGCACAGTTACAGCCGGACGCTAATAGCATTGCCGCCGGGTTGGGGGCGTGTGCATGGCAGGTTGTGATGCAGAGCTAATTCCGATGCATGACTCAGTGGTAATGCTATAACCGCCCAGCGGTAATTGCACTAGATTACAGCCAGATTTGTGATGAGGCCTTTAGAGTGCTGTATGTTCAGTGCTTTAAGTGGGAACCGGAAGTCTCCAAAAAGTGGGGCCCCACTGCAAAATCAAGGCCCTCCAGGGACCCCTCCGCCCCACTGCAAAATTGGCAGGACATATTCACGAGATGGGGGATGCACCCGCCATTAAGCAACGCTGTGGCTGGCTGGCAATGCTTTCAGTCACTGTAAATTCCTCAGGTGACCCCTCACGCGAGGGGGTCCCCAGAGGAAGTTACTGTCCCTTTGTTCCCCCAGGTAGCCGAGGCGTCTTTAACTCTCAGCGAACTTGGGGATTCCTCGACGTATTTCTCTGTTTATAAAAGATGGTTTGAAAAGTACACAATTCAAGCCATCTTTTATAAAGCTTTCCCAATGGACAAGAATTGTGTACTTTCAAGCCATCTTTTATAAACAGAGAAATGTTTAAAAAAGATAGCTTGAAAAGTACGCAAACCATAAGGTATGCACACGATATATAAATGCTATATTTATATGTGTGTGCTTAATTTACTATGGTTTGTGTACTTTTTAAGGCCACACCCATCCCACAAGCCATGCCCCCAAATGAGCCCCCCCCCCCTCGAGTTCTTACCACACTTAAAGCCCTGTGTATGTTTCATGTTCTCGGTTTAGTCGCCAGATGTTGAATTGTCTCACAGGGTCTGTAAGCAAACGCTGCAGACCTCTCTAGTTTAAAAATATTGCTCACTGACATTTCATGAAATGTCTGTCTTGTGCAGGTTCTGCTACTTATGGGGAGCTTGTTTCCCACCAGACTTCGTGACATGAGAGAGCTCCAGACTGACCCTCTGTTCCTGTTCACTTCCTCTCCCCGCTACCCGACAGGCATTGGACTCCAGTTGCTGACCTTTCCCACTCTCCTCAGCGTCCTGCCTTCTGCTGTCTCCATGCGTTATCTTTCGCACACTACATCTGAATGTTCAGAGGCACTCCCAAGTTAATTTGACGGCTAATTACATTCAGTTCTTTTTCATTTTATGCGCGCGCGCGTGTTTGCGCATGTTTATCCTAAAGTCTACTTAACTATGAGAAATTGCCTATCCTTGTTTTTCTGCAACTTAACATGATAGATTTTTATCACACAATTCAGCACTGGGAATTCGGTGCTGCTGAAATGCATGCGTGCAACCTATTCAAATGCCTGATTACATCAGTCTTCTTATAATATCGTCCTTCTTTTTAGAAAGGTATTTGAGGATTGCTGAATCTTAAGGCCCATAAAATGGGTCTGCTGCTATAAGGGCCAAAACCCGGACTGATGGAAAGTCTGGGTATTACTAGCCATTTATTTTACCCCTGCCTTTTTACCCCAACCTTCTTTTCATCTTGGGTACAAGGTATGCTTTTGTCTTGTGTTCCTCGGAAATGTAAAATAACTAATTCTACTTGGCGTGTCATATGGCGATCTAGCACTCTATCTTTTTCTCTCCCCCTCTCTCTTTCTCTCGTTCTCTGACTTGCATTCTCTTTCTCTCCCCTCCTCCCTCGGTCTGCCTGTCTCGCTCTCCCACTTTGTCTCTTTCTGTGTACACGGGGTTGTGTTGGCATGTGTACGTTTGTAGAGCCTCCACAGCTGTCACTGACAGCAGTGTGGGCAGCGACAATACACAGGTATCTTGCAGGCGTGGGCCCAAGATATTCTGCGTTTTTATAGAATGAAAGCAGCAGGGATAAAGGCATTCTGTGAGGTGGGGATTGGCCGTGTTTTGGAAACATACATTGTCAGTGCTTACGTCACCATCACGCTGCGGGCATATTGTCTTGATGGGGGGTGGTGAGGCGGACGCGGATACGCTCTTGAGGTTGGGGGTAAGTGCTGAGGCGTTCTGACATGTCTTGTAAGAGACCACAGGACCAGGCTGCAGGGCCTAACACTGTATTTGATATTTTCTATTTTTAGTTAATTTTTAGCATTTAGGAATGACAATATACCTTTAATTTCTGATAGACGGTTAACAATCTAAGATGGATCTCTGCGACACAATTGTATTCATAAACACTCCTATGAGAAAGGGTAAGGTGGCAAACAGCACCAACAAGGGTTCCTAGATATGGCAAAAATTCTAATAACATTTTGGGAACATAAGAATCACAACAGATCTTCATATTTGACCACTGTGTCTATGCTAAAGGGATATTGATTGAACCACTAAGTACACAGAGGACACTGGGCTTGTTTATTTTATTGCTTAGTTAAATTCTTACAGCACTCAACCTAACATTATAGTGTTTGCAGCCATGAACCACATATTCTGATTTGAACATCCTCAGCATTTCTATGTGAGAAAAACAAGGCTAGACGTCTGTCACTCCCTTGGGGTCCAGCTGTCATGCTTCTCTTTTTTGCACAAGTTGGGGTCATGAAGGGAGCCTCACCTTAATGAATTCTAGAAGGGAAGCTTGATCGCAGGGTAAGGATATCCTTGCATGTGTATGCAGAAGCCCCAATGCACAGACATCTTAGAGAATTATTTGTATAGGATAGGCTAAACACCACCTTCGATCTTTAGTCATTACTGTATTTGATGCAGATTTAGCAGTCATCTAGAAAGTGCTTTAGAGTAATTTAGAGTCAGGAGCAAAATTTCAGATAAAAAACATTTAGCAAGTTCAGATTTTCTATGACATGCTTATTGGTATCTAATGCCCTCAGGAGAACTAAAGAATAATAGTTATATTATTCATTCATTTTGCCTTTTCAAAACCACCTGAAGCCCATGATTATCAATCAATGAAAGGTTTGGATAGTTACCAGAGGTTGCCAGAGGTTTAAGATTCATTCTAAACCTTCCAATCATCGCCTATTTGTTTTAGCATTGTCACTCCAATGCTGGACTGTCCAAGTGGGAGGGACCAGACTTTAGCTCACTGTACCTGTCAAAGATACAGTGAGCTAAAATGTGGTTGTTAGCTCTCCCGAGTGGGCACCTTCCCAGAGAACAGGTTATTTAGCCGTGTTTGTTCTCGATAGGCAGGCACTCAGAACTATTTTTTACCACTTTGTTTTTGCTTTGTCACCATGAGTGGGACGGGTATTCCCAGATGTGGGTCCCGTGCCTGCTGAGCCCAGAGACACAAGCAACTCCTCACTGATGATGCTCAATGAGGCTGAAACATGTCTGGGCATGCTTGTGGTCTTGCACAGAAGGGATGTGACCTAGCAGTTTATGCTGGACTGCCCTTTGGGGGTGGGACCAAGCCTGGTTTGTATACTGTCTTTTCCCTTCATGTAATTGCTTGGCAGGCGAATAACGATGGTTTGGAGGGTTGGCCAGAGCAATTGCCAGAGGGTACAGATTCATTATAAACCTTTCAGCCATCACCTCTTTGCTTTTGCAAGTACAAATTGTGCTATTTTGTACGCATCCAGAATTATAAGCAAAGCAAAATGCATCTGCATTTGTAGCTTTAACATTCCAGACTTGACTCAGAGAAGAATATACTTGCATGCACAACCAAACACATTTTGGGCAAGTGCATAAAATCCCTAATTCAAAATAAAAAAAGAACCAGTTCTGCAATTTTTAAAAACAAATGCAGAACCTGCTCATTCACAAAGGGTGGCTAATTCACAAAGATGTTACCAGGCATAATGCTCAATTATTATTGGTAAAAGTGTGACAAATTGGATTCTGGCCCGCAGGAGTACAACGAAGAGTAGGGGTGAAAATACCCACTCAGCTTTCACACTTCTACAAACCAAGAGCTGCCACAGTCATAAAGATAAAACCGGCACAGTTAAGAGATATACCTCCTTCACTTTTGTGGTCATGTGGTCCGAGGGAAAGCTGTGCTGTTAAATAGGGGTGAGCATGTTATTTTGTAGTGACCGAAACAGCAAAGCATAACAGTCCAAAATAAAGGGAATGTCCAATCAAGGCTCTATAAAACTTTATATACTTTAATAGAACACACCACCTGCAAAAATAACTAAATTGAAAAACAATGCACAAAACCCACCCCAGAGGAAAGAGTAGAGAATAAGCAAAGGTAGCACAATGCAGCACTCTGGGTAATGAATCAGGGGTGTAAGTTAAGTGAAAACGACCATGCTCCTTAAAGGATATGTTGTGTGGATGAAAAAAGATAAAAAAGTGACCTTACCAGTCTCTAGGGCTCAAACGGACCAAGTGGGTAGTTGTTGGTCAATAGTACCTTGTTTTGCTTCTTAGGTTGTTCAACGGTGTTGAACCTCGGCTTCGAGCAGTGGTGCAAGTGGATCAAGCTCGGTTCTGGTACAGTAGATCGCGTGGCAGCAAGCAGGCTTCGAGCATGTTGAAATACAAAGCTCTGGGTGGCGCAAAGGCAGCTTTCAGTGATGCAGGTTGGGGTGTTCACCTGATGTATACTGTCTTTTCCCTTCATGTAATTGCTTGGCAGGCGAAGAACGATGGTTTGGAGGGTTGGCCAGAGCAATTGCCAGAGGTTTAAGATTCATTATAAACCTTCCAGCCATCATCTCTTTGTTTTTGCAAGTACAAATTGTGCCATTTTGTATGCTTCCAGAATTATAAGCAAAGCAACATTCATCTGCATTTCTAGCTTTAACACTCCAGACTTGACTCAGAAAAGAATATACTTGCATGCAAAAGCTAAGCCAATTTTGGGCAAGTGCATAAAATCCCTAATTCAAAGTAAAAAAAAGTATCGGTTCTGCAGTTTGGGCTGTTCACCAGGATCTCTTTGAGGTCGAGTTGAGTCAGGTTTTAACCATCCGGAAGGTTTGGTGCGTGACGCTTCAGGGGTTTGAGTCGGTGATGATGGTGGTTGAAAGGAAGATCCTGTTGCTCGGAGGTGCAGTTCGGTGTAGCAGCAGTTTTGAGGGGTGGGTCGGGTCGAGGCGTGGTGTAACCCCTGCTTAGAGTCGGCAAGTGACTCTCCAGCAGTTCGAGTTGGGTCCTGGCGTCAAGTGGTTGATTTGAGCCTAGCGGTTGACGGGCTCAGCGAGGACATGATGCAGCATCGAGAGGCTCAATATACAAGCAAATGTTCAAAGGTTTGGAGGAGTGCCACTAGTTATCACCGGCAGGATTCTTCAGTGTTGAGAACTCTGCCTTGATGGAGTTGAGTGCAGCTGTGAAGGCAGCCCGACCAGTTTCGAGGTGGCAGAACAGAGAGCCTTAGCAGATCTGGCCCTTCAGATGCTGTGAGACCAACATTCTGGGGCTCGAGGAAAGGGTGAGTCCTTTCAGAGTCTGCTTCTCACAGCCCTGGGAGATTCTGGTGCAGAATCTAAGTGATGGAAATCTTCTTCCAGGACAGAGCTCTCCTGACTACTCTAACCCTGCCCCTTCCTTTCTCACCAGGATCAAAGGCCTTTAGAAATTACCTGCATCATTTTATTATTTTAATGAAAGTAAAAAAAGCCAGGGCTTCTACACCCTTGCCAAATGGCAAGCCAGAACAGAACGACTATACGGTTCATAAAGAAGTTAGCAGTGGTAATTTTGATTTACTTGTGATTCACTCTTCTCTTTTTAGGAGAACATTGTGGTACATCAGAGTGCACCAGTTCCAGGAGTAAGTCAAGAGTAAGTCAAAGTTACTACTCATAATCTTTTTGTGAATCAGTCCCTAAGACCCGTACCGTAAATGCACACAAGATGAACACAGCAGACTGATGAGGTGTGAACCAGTGAAATCCCACCATTCACATAAGGAAATGGGGGATCTTCCCAAAATGCATGAAATGCAAGTATGGCAAATGCCCATGAAGGAAGTAACAGAGAGAGAAAGTTTGTTTATTCACCAAAGTGGAGCGCATAATTTATTTAAATTGTATTCTGATCCCAAACTGTCTCTGTATGTATGCACAAATGGGATTTAGAATTGTTGGGAAGGAAATGAACCTCTCCCACCCCCCCCTAGATGCTTTAGAGTGAGGCGAGTCCCATAGATACGCTTGCAATGTACCGGGGGGAGGGAGCTGTGCTAAGAAACCCTGCACAAACACAATATTTCATATAAATGCTTAGATTTAGTGCGCACATATAAGGTGGTGCCATGTTTTTAGTTAGGGTAGATCCATTCGGCCCTGCATGGCCGCACGGTAAACACAGGCCCGGCGAAGAAACCTGAACAGGCCCGACAACTGATGACAGAAAGATCTGTGCTGCTAATTCCCAGAGAAACTTCCCTTGTTTCCTTAACTGTTGCGAATACTTGTTATCCCAAGAAGTAATGCACCATGCAGGGCCGTGAGACAGCACCAGGTGCCTCATTGTGCACATTCATCGCAGCCAGGCCAAGAGCAGACCTCCATCCCCAACCCAGCCCACCAGGAGCTATGACACTCACAACTGACCCAGTCCAAGGTCCCAGAAATCCACAATAGTAGGTGACCTCAGACCACCAACCACAAACCCAGTGGTCATAAAAGATCTGACAGAACACAACCATTTAAACTTATTTGATAATGACACACTTTGTAATGCGAGGTACAGGGCGAAATACATTATAGTACGAAGTGAGGGTGTAAACCTTGGGTGCAGAGAGTGCGATATGAACTGAGTGAAGAATGTATGGGTCAGCATGACCTTGAGCCTCCCCCTGTGAGAGTGCCCGAGTTTCCCAGGTGCGCGCCATAATGATAGAGTAGCACTGTCTAACAATAGTAACTGATGATGAGCATTACCTTCATTCCCTGGAGAGATGAGCCTAGCTGACCCCACGTGATGGAAGACAGATGGACGGGGCTAGTGCCAATTGCAGCCTGACATCCCCTATGGAGCAGGCTGCCCAAGTATAGGGTCTCACCAACCAGCCACGCTGGTTTTTACTGTATGTGTGATGTAGTAATGACAATGTGTTGCCTTATAACCTTCTGCTTGTACTATTTTTCGTCAGAACGTTCTCGAACAGCAGAGTTCTTTGCTGGCATACTTATTATTTGTGCTATTAAAACTTGTTATGCTTGCAAGAAATCTCTTGGCCTTTTTTCCCTAGCAAGTTGTATTTTTGCTGGAATGAGCGTTCAGGGGTGTGACTTCAGAATGCACAAACCTATCTGCGTTGCAACGGAGTGCTGCTCAAAGGGAGCATACCCAGAGGGTTAGAGGTAGCGTCTGTTGGTAGCAGAGGTAGTATGGATGGGCAAATGATTGGGGAGCTTCAGAGCGGAGGAAGAGATGTAGAAATGGGTAAAGCAATCAGCAATTGATGAGGTGAGCCTTGGAATGTAGGGTGTTTAGGATTTTGCTAAAGTGTAAAATGGAGGTGCGGCAGCCTGATCTGTCTTGGTAACTTGTTCCAGAGAAAGGGTACATATTAGGAGAAGGCCTGTTTCATCTTATTTTCCTCTCTTGCAGTTCTTTGTTCCTGTCTGGTGATGTCACAACTTCTGGTTGTGAGTTGGCATCTGGAGATGATGAGTCCCTCGGTTAGGTAGACTGATTATTTGCTTGTAACCATTTTATAGGGGATGCAGACTGACCTGAACATGATGCATGCCTGATGGGGTTGCCAGTGAAGATCCTTGAGGATGGGAGTGATGTGGTTGAATTTTCTTAGTGCTTTGATGAGGCATGCTGTGTCATGCTGGACAGCTTTCAGAAGAGCAAATGGGGCATCTTGGATTCCTGCTAGTTAGGCATTGCCACAGTCAAGGTGGTAGATGATGAGAACTTGGGCAGCTATCTGAAGGTCAGGGTAGGCCTGAATAGCTTTACTTTACAGAGGAGTTCAAGCTGGTACCATGCTGTTTGGGTCTTTTTGGTGATGTGTGCTTCGATCTGTGTAAAGTTAAGATGTTTTGGTATACATCACTTTTGCTAAATGTCAACTTTGCTAAATACTTTTCTGGTGAATTATTTTTGCTGTTTTCCCCCCAGAAACCGGTAGATGGTAAGTTGGGGAAACGTGTATATTGGGGTGGGGTGAGGATGGAAAAAGGAGTGTGAGGGGTCTCCCCCACTGTTTTTGGGGAAAAACAGCAAATTCGGTAGAAACAAATTTACTGAAATTGGCATTCGGAAAATAAAATACAGCAAAGCTTCAAAGAATCGAGATTCGGTAGTGTGTGAGAGTGGTGGCCCACAAAGAAGCAAACATACGTATCCAAATACCATTTATTTTGCACTGATAATGATTGCGTATCAGTAAGTCTAATCATCCAGAAGTTTGTTATCTTAAAGTGCCATCCTTTATAGGTTCTTTATGGACCTAAATATAACATTTGATAGAGTGCCCAGGAAAGTATAGGAAAAACTGGAATCATTAGCTCTGCCACTGCCCTGTTTAATCGGTGAAAAGGTTGACATTTTACTTTTCGACAATGGTGCAATTTGTTTTATCTCAAAGACTTGTCTATATTTGATAACAACTGTGCTCAAAAGGGGCTAGTAATCAATGTTTGCAAGACCAAATGCAAGGCCTGCCAACATAAGAAAAGATTGAAATTATCTGGGAATTTGCATTAGCTAACAAGGCTCGTGGAAAATACAAATCGAGAATAGCTGTTTAATTATGACATGCTGGGGGGACATTCAAAGTTTCTCTAAAGAAATATAGCAGACATTGTATCAAAGCTAGCCAGGATATATATATATATATATATATATATATATATATATATATATATATATATATATATATATTACATGGCCACGGTAGTGGCCATGTAGTTATGGTTAAGTTGGTGTTTCCATAGGAAGAGCACGTTTTGGGCAGCTTATAACTTCGCTCCCCCTGGACGAATCCTCACCAAACTATGCAAAAAAAGTATATGGCCCACTCTCAATTTTTGCAAAGTTTGGTGAGGATACGTCCAGGAGGGGCAAAGTTATAGGGGGGGTCCCAAAACGTTTTTTTTCCCATAGACTGAATGGGAACACATTTTTGCTCGCGCCTACAGCCCAAACCGCTGGGCGAATTTTCACCAAATTTGGACCAGGAGCAGCCGCTTGGTCCCGAAAGTGTGCTTTTGCAAATTTGGTGAAAATCCGTCCAGTAGTTTTTTTTAAATGACCAAAAAGTAGGTCAGAAAAAATGTGTGATATCTGTGTTCGCTTCGCGGACACACTTCCCTGTTCGCTCCGCGGACAGGACAGTGATTTGGCAAGCAGCTTGCGTGATGTCCGTGGACATCTGACATGCTTTTCTATTGGCTGCTGTGAAGCGTGCAGTGTGTCTATTTTCAGAGACGCCCGCCATCTTTGTTTATCTGAGCGGGATCTGCTATCTGCACAGTGCAGATGTGGGCTGCGGCCACGAAAAGTCAGTGAGGCACAGGCCCTCGTGTCTCTCTCTTGTTCCCCCCACCCCCCGCTCATGCTCCGTTTTTCTTTCCTGTTCCCCTGCTCATGTCCCGTGTCTCCCTCCTTCCCTCCCCACCCCCCACACATGCCCCGTGTCTCCCCACTGTTCCCCCGACCCCCCGCTCATGCCCCGTGTGTCTCCCTCCTTTCCCCCCACCCCCGCTCATGCCCGTCTCTCCCCTTCCCCCTCACCCCCCGCTCATGCCCCATGTCTCTCTCCCCTTCCCCCCACCCCCCTCTCATGCCCGTGTGTCTCTCTCCTTTCCCCCACCCCCTGCTCATGCCCCATGTGTCTCTCCCCTTCCACCCCACCCCCCGCTCCTGCTCTGTGTGTCTCTCCCCTTCCCCCCACCCCCGCTCATGCCCTGTGTGTCTCTCACCTTCCCCCCCCACCCCCCGCTCATACCTCGTGTCTCCCTACTGTTCCCCCGACCCCCCACTCATGCCCTGTGTCTCTCTACCCTTCCCCCCACCCCCTGCTCATGCCCCGTGTGTCTCACCCCTTCCCCCCACCCCCCACTCATGCCCCGTGTCTCTCTCCACTTCCCCCCACCCCCTGCTTATGCTCCGTGTCTCTCCCCTTCCCCCCACCCCCCGCTCATGCCGCGTGTCTCTCTCCCCTTCCCCCACCCTCCGCTCATGCCTCATGTCTCTCTCCCCTTCCCCCTACCCCCCGCTCATGCCCCGTGTCTCTCTCCCCTTCCCCCCACCCCCCGCTCATGCCCCGTGACTCTCTCCCCTTCCCCCCACCCCCGCTCATGCCCCGTGTCTCTCTCCCCTTCCCCCCACGCTCCGCTCATGCCCTGTGTCTCTCTCCCCTTCCCCCTTACCCCCCGCTCATGCCCCATGTCTCTCTCCCCTTCCCCCCACCCTCCGCTCATGCCCCGTGTCTCTCTCCCCTTCCCCCCTACCCCCGCTCATGCCCCGTGTCTCTCTCCCCTTCCCCCCACCCCCTGCTCATGCCCCGTGTGTCTCACCTCTTCCCCCCACCCCCCGCTCATGCCCTGTGTGTCTCTCCCCTTCCCCCCACCCCCCGCTCATGCCCTCTGTCTCTCTCCCCTTCCCCCACCCCCCACTCATGCCGCGTGTCTCTCTCCCCTTCCCCCCGCTCATGCCCCGTTTCGCTCTCCCCTTCCCCCCACCCCCCGCTCATGCCCCATGTCTCTCTCCCCTTCCCCCCACCCTCCGCTCATGCCCCATGTCTCTCTCCCCTTTCCCCCTACCCCCCGCTCATGCCCCGTGCCTCTCTCCCCTTCCCCCCACCCCCGCTCATGCCCCGTGACTCTCTCCCCTTCCCCCCACCCCCCGCTCATGCCCCGTGTCTCTCTCCCCTTCCCCCCACCCTCAGCTCATGCCCCGTGTCTCTCTCCCCTTCCCCCCTACCCCCACTCATGCCCCGTGTCTCTCTCCCCTTCCCCCGACCCCCCGCTCATGCCCCATGTCTCTCTCCCCTTCCTCCCACCCCCCGCTCATGCCCCGTGACTCTCTCCCCTTCCCCCCGCTCATGCCCCGTGTGTCTCTTCCCTTCCCCCCACCTCCCGCTCATGCCCCGTGTGTCTCTCCCCTTCCCCCCCACCCCCTGCTCATGCCCCGTGTCTCCCTACTGATCCCCCCACCCCCGCTCATGCCCCGTTTCTCTCTCCCCTTCCCCCCACCCCCCGCTCATGCCCCGTGACTCTCTCCCCTTCCCCCCGCTCATGCCCCGTGTCTCTCTCCCCTTCCCCCCACCCCCCGCTCATGCCCCGTGACTCTCTCCCCTTCCCCCCACCCCCGCTCATGCCTCGTGTCTCTCTCCCCTTCCCCCCACGCTCCGCTCATGCCCTGTGTCTCTCTCCCCTTCCCCCTTACCCCCCGCTCATGCCCCATGTCTCTCTCCCCTTCCCCCCACCCTCCGCTCATGCCCCGTGTCTCTCTCCCCTTCCCCCCTACCCCCGCTCATGCCCCGTGTCTCTCTCCCCTTCCCCCCACCCCCTGCTCATGCCCCGTGTGTCTCACCTCTTCCCCCCACCCCCCGCTCATGCCCTGTGTGTCTCTCCCCTTCCCCCCACCCCCCGCTCATGCCCTCTGTCTCTCTCCCCTTCCCCCACCCCCCACTCATGCCGCGTGTCTCTCTCCCCTTCCCCCCGCTCATGCCCCGTTTCGCTCTCCCCTTCCCCCCACCCCCCGCTCATGCCCCATGTCTCTCTCCCCTTCCCCCCACCCTCCGCTCATGCCCCATGTCTCTCTCCCCTTTCCCCCTACCCCCCGCTCATGCCCCGTGCCTCTCTCCCCTTCCCCCCACCCCCGCTCATGCCCCGTGACTCTCTCCCCTTCCCCCCACCCCCCGCTCATGCCCCGTGTCTCTCTCCCCTTCCCCCCACCCTCAGCTCATGCCCCGTGTCTCTCTCCCCTTCCCCCCTACCCCCACTCATGCCCCGTGTCTCTCTCCCCTTCCCCCGACCCCCCGCTCATGCCCCATGTCTCTCTCCCCTTCCTCCCACCCCCCGCTCATGCCCCGTGACTCTCTCCCCTTCCCCCCGCTCATGCCCCGTGTGTCTCTTCCCTTCCCCCCACCTCCCGCTCATGCCCCGTGTGTCTCTCCCCTTCCCCCCCACCCCCTGCTCATGCCCCGTGTCTCCCTACTGATCCCCCCACCCCCGCTCATGCCCCGTTTCTCTCTCCCCTTCCCCCCACCCCCCGCTCATGCCCCGTGACTCTCTCCCCTTCCCCCCGCTCATGCCCCGTGTCTCTCTCCCCTTCCCCCCACCCTCCGCTCATGCCCTGTGTCTCTCTCCCCTTCCCCCCTACCCCCCGCTCATGCCCCATATCTCTCTCCCCTTCCCCCCACCCCCTGCTCATGCCCCGTGTGTCTCTCCCCTTCCACCCACCCCCCGCTCATGCCTGTGTCTCTCTCCCCTTCCCCCCACCCCCGCTCATGCCCTCTGTCTCTCTCCCCTTCCCCCACCCCCGCTCATGCCCTGTGTATCTCTCCCCTTCCCCCGACCCCCCGCTCATGCCCCATGTCTCTCTCCCCTTCCTCCCACCCCCCGCTCATGCCCCGTGACTCTCTCCCCTTCCCCCCGCTCATGCCCCGTGTGTCTCTTCCCTTCCCCCCAACCTCCCGCTCATGCCCCGTGTGTCTCTCCCCTTCCCCCCCACCCCCCGCTCATGCCCCGTGTCTCTCTCCCCTTCCCCCCACCCTCCGCTCATGCCCTGTGTCTTTCTCCCCTTCCCCCCTACCCCCCGCTCATGCCCCATGTCTCTCTCCCCTTCCCCCCACCCCCTGCTCATGCCCCGTGTGTCTCTCCCCTTCCCCCCACCCCCCGCTCATGCCTGTGTCTCTCTCCCCTTTCCCCCCACCCCCGCTCATGCCCTCTGTCTCTCTCCCCTTCCCACACCCCCCGCTCATGCCCCGTGTCTCTCTCCCCTTCCCCCCACCCCCCGCTCATGCCCCGTTTCTCTCTCCCCTTCCCACCACCCCCCGCTCATGCCCCGTGTATCTCTCCCCTTCCCCCCACCCTCCGCTCATGCCCCGTGTCTCTCTCCCCTTTCCCCCTACCCCCTGCTCATGCCCCGTGCCTCTCTCCCCTTCCCCCCACCCCCGCTCATGCCCCGTGACTCTCTCCCCTTCCCCCCACCCCCCGCTCATGCCCCGAGTCTCTCTCCCCTTCCCCCCACCCTCAGCTCATGCCCCGTGTCGCTCTCCCCTTCCCCCCTACCCCCCACTCATGCCCCGTGTCTCTCTCCCCTTCCCCCGACCCCCCGCTCATGCCCCATGTCTCTCTCCCCTTCCTCCCACCCCCCGCTCATGCCCCCTGACTCTCTCCCCTTCCCCCGCTCATACCCCTAGTGTGTCTTCCCTTCCCCCCCACCTCCCGCTCATGCCCCATGTGGCTCTCCCCTTCCCCCCACCCCCCACTCATGCCCCGTGTCTCCCTACTGATCCCCCCACCCCCTGCTCATGCCCCGTGTCTCTCTCCCCTTCTCCCCCACCCCCTGCTCATGCCCCGTGTGTCTCTCCCCTTCCCCCCACCCCCTGCTCATGCTTCATCTCTCTCTCCCCTTCCCCCCACCCCCGCTCATGCCTTGTGTGTCTCTCCCCTTCCCCCACCCCCGCTCATGCCCCTTGTCTCCGTCCTTTCCCCCCACTCCCCCGCTCATGCCCCGTGTGTCTCTCCCCTCCCCCCACCCCTGCTAATGCCCCATGTTTCTCCCCTTCCCCCCACCCCTGCTCAGGCCCCGTGTCGCTCTCCCCTTCCCCCCACCCCCCGCTCATGCCCCGTGTGTCTCACCCCTTCCCCCCCGCTCATGCCTCGTGTGTCTCTCCCCTTCCCCCCACTCCCCGCTCATGCCCCGTGTGTCTCTCCCCTTCTTCCCCACCCCCGCTCATGCCCCGTGTCTCTCTCCCCTTCCCCCCACCCCCCGCTCATGCCCCGTGTCTCTCTCCACTTCCCCCCACCCCCTGCTCATGCCCCGTGTCTCCCCTGTTCCCCCCATCCCCCCGCTCATGACCCATCTCCCCTGTTACCCCCCACCCCCTGCTCATGCCCCGTGTCTCTCTCCCCTTCCCCCCACCCCCCGCTCATGCCCCGTGTGTCTCTCCCCTTCCCCCCACACCCTGCTCATGCCCCGTGTCTCCCTCCTTTCCCCCCACGCCCCGCTCTTGCCCCGTGTCTCTCCCCTCCCCCGCACTAATGCCCCGTGTCTCTCCTCTTCCCCCCCACCCCCCGCTCATGCCCCGTGTCTCTTTCCCCTTCCTCCCACCCCCCGCTCATGCTCCGTGTCTGTCTCCCCTTCCCCCCCCACCCCCCGCTCATGCCCCGTGTCTCCCTACTGTTCCCCCCACCCCCCGCTCATGCTCCGTGTCTCTCTCCACTTCCCCCCCACCCCCGCTCATGACTATGTCTCCCCTGTTCCCCCCCACCCCCCGCTCATGACCTGTCTCCCCTGTTACACCGTACCCCCTGTTCACGCCCCATGTCTCCCTTGTGTTACCCCCCCCGCCCCCCGCTCATGCCCCATGTCTCCCTTGTGTTACCCCCCCACCCCCCGCGTCTCCCTTGTGTTACCCCCCAACCCCCGCTCATGCCCTGTGTCTCCCTTGTGTTACCCCCCACCCATGCCCCGTGTCTCTCCCCTTCCCCCCACCCCCTGCTCATGCCCCGTGTCTCACCCCTTCCCCCCACCCCCGATCATGCCCCGTGTCACCCTCCTTTCCCCCCTCCGCTCATGCCCCGTGTGTCTCTCCCCTTCCCCCCCACCCCATGCTCATGCCCTGTGTCTCTCTCCCCTTCCCCCCACCCCCGCTCATGCCCCGTGTGTCTCTCCCCTTCCCCCCTCCCCCGCTCATGCCCCGTGTCTCTCTCAACTTCCCCCCACCCCCTGCTCATGCCCCGTGTATCTCTCCCTTTCCCCCCACCCCTGCTCATGCCCCGTGTCGCTCTCCCCTTCCCCCCATCCCCCGCTCATGCCCCGTGTGTCTCACCCCTTCCCCCCACCCCCCGCTCATGCCTCGTGTGTCTCTCCCCTTCCCCCCACTCCCCGCTCATGACCCGTGTGTCTCTCCCCTTCTTCCCCACCCCCGCTCATGCCCCGTGTCTCTCTCCCCTTCCCTCCACCCCCCGCTCATGCCCCGTGTCTCTCTCCACTTCCCCCCACCCCCTGCTCATGCCCCGTGTCTCCCCTGTTCCCCCCATCCCCCCGCTCATGACCCGTCTCCCCTGTTACCCCCCACCCCCTGCTCATGCCCCGTGTCTCTCTCCCCTTCCCCCCACCCCACGCTCATGCCCCATGTGTCTCTCCCCTTCCCCCCCACACCCTGCTCATGCCCCGTGTCTCCCTCCTTTCCCCCCACACCCCGCTCTTGCCCCGTGTCTCTCCCCTCCCCCGCACTAATGCCCCGTGTCTCTCCCCTTCCCCCCACCCCCCGCTCATGCCCCGTGTCTCTTTCCCCTTCCTCCCACCCCCCGCTCATGCCCCGTGTCTCTCTCCCCTTCCCCCCGACCCCCCGCTCATGCCCTGTGTGTCTCACCCCTTCCCCCCTTCCCCCCCACCTCCCGCTCATGCCTCATGTGTCTCTCCCCTTCCCCCCACCACCCGCTCATGCCCTGTGTCTCTCTACTGTTCCCCCCACCCCCGCTCATGCCCCTTGTGTCTCTCCCCTTCCCCCCATCCCCCGCTCATGCCCCGTGTGTCTCTCCCCTTCCCCCCAACCCCCGCTCATGCCCCGTGTCTCTCTCCCCTTCACCCCACCCCCGCTCATGCCCTGTGTCTCCCTACTGTTCCCCCCACCCCCGCTCTTGCCCCCTGTGTCTCTCCCCTTCCCCCCACCCCCACTCATGCCCTGTGTCTCTCTCCCCTTCCCCCCCACCCCCCGCTCACGCCCCGTGTGTCTCTCCCCTTCCCCCCCACCCCCGCTCATGCCCCGTGTCTCTCTCAACTTCCCCCCCACCCCCTGCTCATGCCCCGTGTGTCTCTCCCCTTCCCCCCACCCCCCGCTCATGCCCCGTGTCTCCCCTGTTCCCCCCATCCCCCCGCTCATGACCCGTCTCCCCTGTTACCCCCCACCCCCCGCTCATGCCCCGTGTCTCTCTCAACTTCCCCCCCACCCCCTGCTCAAGCCCCGTGTGTCTCTCCCCTTCCCCCCACCCCCTGCTCATGCCCCGTGTCTCCCTACTGTTCCCCCCACCCCCCGCTCATGCTCCGTGTCTCTCTCCACTTCCCCCCACCCCCGCTCATGACTATGTCTCCCCTGTTCCCCCCCACCCCCCGCTCATGACCTGTCTCCCCTGTTACACCGTACCCCCTGTTCACGCCCCATGTCTCCCTTGTGTTACCCCCCCGCCCCCCGCTCATGCCCCGTGTCTCCCTTGTGTTACCCCCCCACCCCCCGCGTCTCCCTTTTGTTACCCCCCAACCCCCACTCATGCCCTGTGTCTCCCTTGTGTTACCCCCCCACCCATGCCCCGTGTCTCTCCCCTTCCCCCCACCCCCTGCTCATGCCCCGTGTCTCACCCCTTCCCCCCACCCCCCGATCATGCCCCGTGTCACCCTCCTTTCCCCCCCTCCGCTCATGCCCCGTGTGTCTCTCCCCTTCCCCCCACCCCATGCTTATTCCCTGTGTGTCTCTCCCCTTCCCCCGACCCCCCAATCATGCCCCATGTCTCCCTCCTTTCCCCCCACCCCCTGCTCATGCCCCGTGTGTCTCTCCCCTTCCCCCACCCCATGCTCATGCCCCGTGTGTCTCTCCCCTTCCCCCCACCCCCGATCATGCCCCATGTCTCCATCCTTTCCCCCCACCCCCCCATGCCCCATGTCTCTCTCCCCTTCTCCCCCACCCCCTGCTCATGCCCCGTGTGTCTCTCCCCTTCCCCTCCACCCACCGCTCATGCCCCGTGTCTCTCTTCCCTTCCCCCCACCCCCTGCTCTTGCTCCGTGTGTCTCTCCCCTCCCCCCCACCCCCGATCATGCCCCGTGTCTCCCTACTGTTCCCTGTTCCCCCCACCCCCGCTAATGTCCCGTGTCTCTCTCCACTTCCCCCCACCCCCCGCTCATGCCCCGTGTCTCCCCTGTTACCCCCACCCCCGCTCATGACCTGTCTCCCCTATTACCCCCCACGTCCCGCTCATGCCCCGTGTCTCCCTTGTGTTACCCCCCACCCCCCGCTCATGCCCCGTGTCTCCCTTGTGTTACCCCCCACCCATGCCCCGTGTCTCTCCCCTTGCCCCCAACCCCCGCTCATGCCCCGTGTCTCCCTCCATTCCCCCATCCCCCGCTCATGCCCCGTGTGTCTCTCCCCTTCCCACCCACCCCATGCCCTGTGTCTCTCCACTTCCCCCCACCCCCACCCCCCACTCATGCCCGTGTCTCTCTCCCCTTCCCCCCCACCCCCGCTCATGCCCCTTGTCTCTCTCCCCTTCCCCCGCACCCCCCGCTCATGCTCCGTGTTTCTCTCCCCTTCTCCCCACCCCCCGCTCATGCCCCGTGTCTCCCTACTTTCCCCCCACCCTCCACTCATGCCCCTTGTGTCTCTCCCCTTCCCCCCACCCCCCGCACATGCCCCGTGTGTCTCTCCCCTTCCCCCCCAACCCCCGCTCATGCCCCGTGTGTCTCTCCCCTCCCCCCACCCCCTGCTCATGCCCCGTGGATCTCTCCCCTTCCCCCCACCCCCTGCGCACGCCCCGTGTCTCTTTCCCCTTCCCCCCACCCCCGCTCATGCCCCCTGACTCTCTCCCCTTCCCCCAACCCACGTTCATGCCACGTGTCTCTCTCCCCTTCCCCCCACCCTCAGCTCATGCCCCGTGTCTCTCTCCCCTTCCCCCCTACCCCCCACTCATGCCTCGTGTCTCTCTCCCCTTCCCCCGACCCCCCGCTCATGCCCCATGTCTCTCTCCCCTTCCTCCCACCCCCCGCTCATGCCCCGTGACTCTCTCCCCTTCCCCCCGCTCATACCCCGTGTGTCTCTTCCCTTCCCCCCACCTCCCGCTCATGCCCCGTGTGTCTCTCCCCTTCCCCCCCACCCCCCGCTCATGCCCCGTGTCTCCCTACTGATCCCCCCACCCCCCGCTCATGCCCCGTGTGTCTCTCCCCTTCCCCCCACCCCCTGCTCATGCTTCATGTCTCTCTCCCCTTCCCCCCACCCCCGCTCATGCCCTGTGTGTCTCTCCCCTTCCCCCCACCCCCGCTCATGCCCCATGTCTCCGTCCTTTCCCCCCGCTCATGCCCCGTGTGTCTCTCCCCTCCCCCCCACCCCTGCTAATGCCCCATGTTTCTCCCCTTCCCCCACACCTGCTCATGCCCCGTGTCTCTCTCCCCTTCTCCCCTACCCCCCACTCATGCCCCGTGTCTCTCTCCCCTTCCCCTGACCCCCCTCTCATGCCCCATGTCTCTCTCCCCTTCCTCCCACCCCCCGCTCATGCCCCGTGACTCTCTCCCCTTCCCCCCGCTCATACCCCGTGTGTCTCTTCCCTTCCCCCCCACCTCCCACTCATGCCCCGTGTGTCTCTCCCCTACCCCCCACCCCCCGCTCATGCCCCGTGTCTCCCTACTGATCCCCCCATCCCCCGCTCATGCCCCGTGTCTCTCTCCCCTTCTCCCCCACCCCCCGCTCATGCCCCGTGTGTCTCTCCCCTTCCCCCCACCCCCTGCTCATGCTTCATGTCTCTCTCCCCTTCCCCCCACCCCCGCTCATGCCCTGTGTGTCTCTCCCCTCCCCCCCACCCCTGCTAATGCCCCATGTTTCTACCCTTCCCCCCACCCCTGCTCATGCCCCGTGTCGCTCTCCCCTTCCCCCCACCCCCCGCTCATGCCCCGTGTGTCTCACCCCTTCCCCCCACCCCCCGCTCATGCCTCGTGTGTCTCTCCCCTTCCCCCCACTCCCCGCTCATGCCCCGTGTGTCTCTCCCCTTCTTCCCCACCCCCGCTCATGCCCCATGTCTCTCTCCCCTTCCCCCCACCCCCCGCTCATGCCCCGTGTCTCTCTCCACTTCCCCCCACCCCCTGCTCATGCCCTGTGTCTCCCCTGTTCCCCCATCCCCCCGCTCATGACCTGTCTCCCCTGTTACCCCCCACCCCCTGCTCATGCCCCGTGTCTCTCTCCCCTTCCCCCACCCCCAGCTCATGCCCCGTGTGTCTCTCCCCTCCCCCCCACACCCTGCTCATGCCCCGTGTCTCCCTCCTTTCCCCCCAACCCCCGCTCTTGCCCCGTGTCTCTCCCCTCCCCCGCACTAATGCCCCGTGTCTCTCCCCTTCCCCCCACCCCCCGCTCATGCCCCGTGTCTCTCTCCCCTTCCCCCACCCCCCGCTCATGCCCTGTGTCTCACTACTGTTCCCCCCACCCTCCCTCATGCCCCGTGTGTCTCTCCCCTTCCCCCCACCCCCCGCTCATGCCACGTGTCTCTCTCCCCTTCCCCCCACCGCCGCTCATGCCCCGTGTCTATCTCCCCTTCCCCCCACCCCCCGCTCATGCCCCGTGTGTCTCTCCCCTTCCCCCCACCCCCACTCATGCCCCGTGTCTCTCTCACCTCCCCCCCCACCCCCTGCTCATGCCCCGTGTGTCTCTCCCCTTCCCCCCACCCCCTGCTCATGCCCCGTGTCTCCCTACTGTTCCCCCCACCCCCCGCTCATGCTCCGTGTCAGTCTCCACTTCCCCCCCACCCCAACTCATGCCCTATGTCTCCCCTGTTCCCCCTCACCCCCCGCTCATGACCTGTCTCCCCTGTTACACCGTACCCCCTGTTCATGCCCCATGTCTCCCTTGTGTTACCCCCCCACCCCCTGCTCATGCCCCGTGTCTCCCTTGTGTTACCCCCCCACCCCCCGCGTCTCTCTTGTGTTACCCCCCAACCCCCGCTCATGCCCTGTGTCTCCCTTGTGTTACCCCACCACCCATGCCCCGTGTCTCTCCCCTTCCCCCCCGCCCCCCGCTCATGCCCCGTGTCTCACCCCTTCCCCCACCCCCCGATCATGCCCCGTGTCACCCTCCTTTCCCCCCACCCCCCGCTCATGCCCCGTGTGTCTCTCCCCTTCCCCCCCACCCCATGCTCATGCCCTGTGTGTCTCTCCCCTTCACCCCCACCCCCCAATCATGCCCCGTGTCTCCTCCTTTCCCCCCACCCCCCGCTCATGCCCCCTGTGTCTCTCCCCTTCCCCCCCACCCCATGCTCATGCCCCGTGTGTCTCTCCCCTTCCCCCCCACCCCCGATCATGCCCCGTGTCTCCCTCCTTTCCCCCAACCCCCCATGCCCCATGTTTTTCTCCCCTTCTTCGCCACCCCCGCTCATGCCCCGTGTCTCTCTCCCCTTCCCCCCACCCCCCACTCATGCCCCGTGTCTCTCTCCACTTCCCCCCACCCCCTGCTCATGCCCGGTGTCTCCCCTGTTCCCCCCATCCCCCCACTCATGACCCGTCTCCCCTGTTACCCCCACCCCCTGCTCATGCCCCGTGTCTCTCTCCCCTTCCCCCCACCCCCCGCTCATGCCCCGTGTGTCTCTCCCCTTCCCCCCCACACCCTGCTCATGCCCCGTGTCTCCCTCCTTTCCCCCCACCCCCCGCTCTTGCCCCGTGTCTCTCCCCTCCCCCGCACTAATGCCCCGTGTCTCTCCCCTTCCCCCCCACCCCCCGCTCATGCCCCGTGTCTCTCTCCCGTTCCTCCCACCCCCCGCTCATGCCCCGTGTCTCTCTCCCCTTCCCCCCACCCCCCACTCATGCCCTGTGTGTCTCACCCCTTCCCCCCCACCCCCCGCTCATGCCTCGTGTGTCTCTCCCCTTCCCCCCACCCCCCGCTCATGCCCTTTGTCTCACTACTGTTCCCCCCACCCCCGCTCATGCCCCGTGTGTCTCTCCCCTTCCCCCCACCCCCCGCTCATGCCCCGTGTGTCTCTCCCCTTCCCCCCAACCCCCGCTCATGCCCCGTGTCTCTCTCCCCTTCCCCCCACCCCCGCTCATGCCCGTGTCTCCCTACTGTTCCCCCCACCCCCGCTCATGCCCCCTGTGTCTCTCCCTTCCCCCCACCCCCCTCTCAGGCCCAGTGTGTCTCTCCCCTTCCCCCCATCCCCCACTCATGCCCCGTGTCTATCTCCCCTTCCCCCCACCCCCCGCTCATGCCCTGTGTGTCTCTCCCCTTCCCCCCACCCCCACTCATGCCCCGTGTCTCTCTCCCCTTCCCCCACCCCCTGCTCATGCCCCGTGTGTCTCTCCCCTTCCCCCCACCCCCCGCTCATGCTCCGTGTCTCTCTCCACTTCCCCCCCACCCCCGCTCATGCCCTATGTCTCCCCTTCCCCCCCACCCCCGCTCATGACCTGTCTCCCCTGTTACACCGTACCCCCTGTTAATGCCCCATGTCTCCCTTGTGTTACCCCCCCACCCCCCGCTCATGCCCCTTGTCTCCCTTGTGTTACCCCCCCACCCCCGCGTCTCCCTTGTGTTACCCCCCAACCCCCGCTCATGCCCTGTGTCTCCCTTGTGTTACGCCCCCACCCATGCCCCGTGTCTCTCCCCTTCCCCCCCACCCCCGCTCATGCCCCATGTCTCACCCCTTCTCCCCCACCCCCCGATCATGCCCCGTGTCACCCTCCTTTCCCCCCACCCCCGCTCATGCCCCGTGTGTCTCTCCCCTTCCCCCCACCCCATGTCCCGTGTGTCTCTCCCCTTCACCCCCACCCCCCAATCATGCCCCGTGCCTCCCTCCTTTCCCCCCACCCCCCGCTCATGCCCCGTGGATCTCTCCCCTTCCCCCCACCCCATGCTCATGCCCCGTGTGTCTCTCCCCTTCCTCCCACCCCCGATCATGCCCCGTGTCTCCCTCCTTTCCCCCACCCCCCCATGCCCCATGTCTCTCTCCCCTTCCCCCCACCCCCTGCTCATGCCCCGTGTGTCTCTCCCCTTCCCTTCCACCCCCCGCTCATGCCCCGTGTCTCTCTTCCCTTCCCCCCACCCCCTGCTCATGCTCCTTGTATCTCTCCCCTCCCACCACCCCCCGCTCATGCCCCGTGTCTCCCTACTGTTCCCTGTTCCCCCCACCCCCCGCTAATGTCCCGTGTCTCTCTCCACTTCCCCCCACCCCCCGCTCATGCCCCGTGTCTCCCCTGTTACCCCCACCCCCTGCTCATGACCTGTCTCCCCTATTACCCCCCACCTCCTGCTCATGCCCCGTGTCTCCCTTGTGTTACCCCCCACCCCCCGCTCATGCCCCGTGTCTCCCTTGTGTTACCCCCCACCCATGCCCCGTGTCTCTCCCCTTCCCCCCACCCCACCCCCACTCATGCCCGTGTCTCTCTCCCCTTCCCCCCACCCCCACTCATGCCCCTTGTCTCTCTCCCCTTCCCCCGCACCCCCGGCTCATGCTCCGTGTTTCTCTCCCCTTCTCCCCACCCCCTGCTCATGCCCCGTGAATCCCTACTTTCCCCCCACCCCCCCACTCATGCCCCTTGTGTCTCTCCCCTTCCCCCCACCCCCCGCACATGCCCCGTGTGTCTCTCCCCTTCCCCCCCACCCCCCGCACATGCCCCGTGTGTCTCTCCCCTCCCCCCCACCCCCCGCTCATGCCCCGTGTATCTCTCCCCTTCCCCCCCACCCCCTGCACATGCCCCTGTCTCTTTCCCCTTCCCCCCACCCCCGCACCCCCGCTCATGCCCCGTGTTTCTCTCCCCTTACCCCCACCCCCCGCTCATGCCCCATGTCTCCCTCCTTCCCCCCCACCCCCCACTCATGCCCCGTGTGTCTCTCCCCTTCCCCCCACCCCCCGCTCATGCCCCGTGTGTCTCTCCCCTTCCCCACCTCCCGCTCATGCCCTGTGCGTCTCTCCCCTTCCCCCCACCCCCAGCTCATGCCCCGTGTCTCCCTCCTTTCCCCCCACCCCCGTTCATGCCCTGTGTGTCTCTCCCCTTTCCCCCACCCCCGTTCATGCCCTGTGTGTCTCCCCTGTTACCCCCCACCCCCACTCATGCCCCGTGTGTCTCTCCCCTTCCCCCCCACCCCATGCTCATGCCCCGTGTGTCTCTCCCCTTCCTCCCACCCCCGATCATGCCCCGTGTCTCCCTCCTTTCCCCCCACCCCCCATGCCCCATGTCTCTCTCCCCTTCCCCCACCCCCTGCTCATGCCCCGTGTGTCTCTCCCCTTCCCCTCCACCCCCCGCTCATGCCCCGTGTCTCTCTTCCCTTCCCCCCACCCCCTGCTCATGCTCCGTGTGTCTCTCCCCTCCCCCCACCCCCCGCTCATGCCCCGTGTCTCCCTACTGTTCCCTGTTCCCCCCACCCCCCGCTAATGTCCCGTGTCTCTCTCCACTTCCCCCCACCCCCCGCTCATGCCCCGTGTCTCCCCTGTTACCCCCACCCCCCGCTCATGACCTGTCTCCCCTATTACCCCCCACCTCCTGCTCATGCCCCGTGTCTCCCTTGTGTTACCCCCCACCCCCCGCTCATGCCCCGTGTCTCCCTTGTGTTACCCCCCACCCATGCCCCGTGTCTCTCCCCTTGCCCGCCACCCCCTGCTCATGCCCCGTGTCTCCCTCCATTCCCCCCATCCCCCGCTCATGCCCCGTGTGTCTCTCCCCTTCCCACCCACCCCATGCCCTGTGTCTCTCCCCTTCCCCCCACCCCCACTCATGCCCGTGTCTCTCTCCCCTTCCCCCCACCCCCACTCATGCCCCTTGTCTCTCTCCCCTTCCCCCGCACCCCCCGCTCATGCTCCGTGTTTCTCTCCCCTTCTCCCCACCCCCTGCTCATGCCCCGTGTATCCCTACTTTCCCCCCACCCCCCACTCATGCCCCTTGTGTCTCTCCCCTTCCCCCCACCCCCCGCACATGCCCCGTGTGTCTCTCCCCTTCCCCCCCACCCCCCGCACATGCCCCGTGTGTCTCTCCCCTCCCCCCCACCCCCCGCTCATGCCCCGTGTATCTCTCCCCTTCCCCCCCACCCCCTGCGCATGCCCCCTGTCTCTTTCCCCTTCCCCCCACCCCCGCACCCCCGCTCATGCCCCGTGTTTCTCTCCCCTTACCCCCACCCCCCGCTCATGCCCCATGTCTCCCTCCTTTCCCCCCACCCCCCACTAATGCCCCGTGTGTCTCTCCCCTTCCCCCATCCCCCGCGCATGCCCCGTGTCTCTTTCCCCTTCCCCCACCCCCCGCTCATGCCCTGTGTCTCTCTCCCCTTCCCCCCCACCCCCCACTCATGCCCCGTGTGTCTCTCCCCTTCCCCCCACCCCCGCTCATGCCCCGTGTGTCTCTCCCCTTCCCCACCTCCCGCTCATGCCCTGTGCGTCTCTCCCCTTCCCCCCACCCCCCGCTCATGCCCCGTGTCTCCCTCCTTTCCCCCCACCCCCGTTCATGCCCTGTGTGTCTCTACCCTTCCCCCCACCCCCCGTTCATGCCCTGTGTGTCTCCCCTGTTACCCCCACCCCCACTCATGCCCCGTGTCTCCCTTGTGTTACCCCCACCCCCAGCTCATGCCCCGTGTCTCCCTTGTGTTACCCCCACCCCCCGCTCATGCCCCGTGTCTCCCTCGTGTTACCTCCACCCCCCACTCATGCCCCGTGTCTCCCTTGTGTTACCCCCCACCCCCCGCTCATGCCCCGTGTCTCCCTTGTGTTACCCCCACCCCCCGCTCATGCCCCGTGTCTCCCTTGTGTTACCCCCAACCCCCGCTCATGCCCTGTGTCTCCCTTGTGTTACCCCCACCCCCCGCTCATGCCCCGTGTCTCCCTCGTGTTACCCCCCACCCCCCGCTCATGCCCCGTGTCTCCCTTGTGTTACCCCCCACCCCCTGCTCATGCCCCGTGTCTCTCTTGTGTTACCCCCCACCCCCCGCTCATGCACCGTGTCTCCCTCGTGTTACCCCCACCCTCCGCTCATGCCCCGTGTCTCCCTTGTGTTACCCCCCACCCCCCGCTCATGCCCCGTGTCTCCCTTGTGTTACCCCCCACCCCTGCTCATGCCCCGTGTCTCCCTTGTGTTACCCCCCACCCCCCGCTCATGCCCCGTGTCTCCCTTGTGTTACCCCCCACCCCCCGCTCATGCCCCGTGTCTCCCCTGTTCCCCCCACCCCGCTCATGCCCCGTGTCTCCCTCCTTTCCCCCCACCCCCGCTCATGCCCCATGTCTCCCTTGTGTTACCGCCAACCCCCCGCTCATGCCCCGTGTCTCCCCTGTTCCCCCCACCCCCGCTCATGCCCCGTGTCTCTCTCCTGTTCCCCCCACCCCCGCTCACATGCCCCGTGTCTCCCCTGTTCCCCACCCACCCCCCGCTCATGCCCCGTGTTTCCCTCATGTACCCCCACCCCCGCTCATGCCCTGTATTTCCTGTTGAAACCCCACCCTCCGTTCATGTCCCGTGTCTCCCTCCTGTACCCCCACCCCCCAACCCCTCGCTCATGCCCCATGTTTCCCTCCTGTACCCCCACCCCCTGCTCATGCCCTGTGTTTCCCTCGTATTCCCCCCACCCCCCCGCTCATGCCCCGTGTTACTCCCCCACCCCCCGCTCATGCCCCGTGTCTCCCTCGTGTTACCCCCCACCCCCGCCCATGCCCCCTGTCTCCCTCGTGTTCCCCCCACACCGCGCTCATGCCCGTGTCTCCTGTTGCCCCCACCCCCCGCTCATGCCCCGTGACTCCCTCGTGTTCCCCCCACCCCCGCTCATGCCTCGTGTTATCCCCCACCCCCTCCCGCTCATGCCCCGTGTCCCCCTCGTGTTCCCCCCACCCGCTCATGCCTCGTGTCTCTCTCCTTTCCCCCCAACCCCCGCTCATGCCCCGTGTGTGCGCCCTGTTCCCCCACCACTCGCGCATGCCCCGTGTGTGCGCCCTGTTCCCCCACCCCCGCTCATGCCCCGTGTGTGCGCCCTGTTCCCCCACCCCCGCTCATGCCCCGTGTGTGCGCCCTGTTCCCCCCACCCCTGCTCATGCCCCGTGTGCGCCCTGTTCCCCCCACCCCCGCTCATGCCCCATGTGCCCTGTTCCCCCAACCCCTGCTCATGCCCCGTGTCTCCCTCGTGTTCCCCCCACCCCCCGCTCATGCCCCGTGTCTCCCTCGTGTACCCCCTCACCCCCGCTCATGCCCCGTGTGACTCCTGTTGCCCCCACCCCCCGCTCATGCCCCATGTCTCCATCGTGTACCCCCTCACCCCCCGCTCATGCCCCGTGTGTCTCCTGTTGCCCCCACCCCTGCTCATGCCCTGTGTCTCCCTCATGTTCCCCCCACCCCCTACTCATGCCCTGTGTCTCCATCGTGTACCCCTCACCCCTGCTCATGCCCCATGTGTCTCCTGTTGCCCCCACCCCCCGCTCATGCCCCTTGTCTCTCTCCTTTCCCCCCACCCCCGCTCAGGCCCCGTGTGTGCCCTATTCCCCCACCCCCTGCTCATGCCCCGTGCGTGCCCTGTTCCCCCCACCCCCTGCTCATGCCCTGTGTGTGCCCTGTTCCCCCCACCCCTGCCGCTCATGCTCCGTGTGTGCCCTGTTCCCCCACCCCCGTGCATGCCCTGTGTGTCTCTACCCTTCCCCCCACCCCCCGTTCATGCCCTGTGTGTCTCCCCTGTTACCCCCACCCCCACTCATGCCCCGTGTCTCCCTTGTGTTACCCCCTCCCCCAGCTCATGCCCCGTGTCTCCCTTGTGTTACCCCCACCGCCCGCTCATGCCCCGTGTCTCCCTCGTGTTACCTCCACCCCCCACTCATGCCCCGTGTCTCCCTTGTGTTACCCCCCACCCCCCGCTCATGCCCCGTGTCTCCCTTGTGTTACCCCCACCCCCCGCTCATGCCCCGTGTCTCCCTTGTGTTACCCCCAACCCCCGCTCATGCCCTGTGTCTCCCTTGTGTTACCCCCACCCCCCGCTCATGCCCCGTGTCTCCCTTGTGTTACCCCCCACCCCCCGCTCATGCCCCGTGTCTCCCTTGTGTTACCCCCCACCCCCTGCCCCGTGTCTCCCTTGTGTTACCCCCCACCCCCCGCTCATGCACCGTGTCTCCCTCGTGTTACCCCCACCCTCCGCTCATGCCCCGTGTCTCCCTTGTGTTACCCCCCACCCCCCGCTCATGCCCCGTGTCTCCCTTGTGTTACCCCCACCCCCGCTCATGCCCCGTGTCTCCCTTGTGTTACCCCCACCCCCCGCTCATGCCCCGTGTCTCCCTTGTGTTACCCCCCACCCCCCGCTCATGCCCCGTGTCTCCCCTGTTCCCCCCACCCCGCTCATGCCCCGTGTCTCCCTCCTTTCCCCCCACCCCCGCTCATGCCCCATGTCTCCCTTGTGTTACCGCCAACCCCCCGCTCATGCCCCGTGTCTCCCCTGTTCCCCCCACCCCCGCTCATGCCCCGTGTCTCTCTCCTGTTCCCCCCACCCCCGCTCATGCCCCGTGTCTCCCCTGTTCCCCACCCACCCCCCGCTCATGCCCCGTGTTTCCCTCGTGTACCCCCACCCCCGCTCATGCCCTGTATTTCCTGTTGAAACCCCACCCTCCGTTCATGTCCCGTGTCTCCCTCCTGTACCCCCACCCCCCAACCCCTCGCTCATGCCCCGTGTTTCCCTCCTGTACCCCCACCCCCTGCTCATGCCCTGTGTTTCCCTCGTGTTCCCCCCTCCCCCCCGCTCATGCCCCGTGTTACTCCCCCACCCCCCGCTCATGCCCCGTGTCTCCCTCGTGTTACCCCCCACCCCCGCCCATGCCCCCTGTCTCCCTCGTGTTCCCCCCACACCGCGCTCATGCCCGTGTCTCCTGTTGCCCCCACCCCCCGCTCATGCCCCGTGACTCCCTCGTGTTCCCCCCACCCCCGCTCATGCCTCGTGTTATCCCCCACCCCCTCCCGCTCATGCCCCGTGTCCCCCTCGTGTTCCCCCCACCCGCTCATGCCTCGTGTCTCTCTCCTTTCCCCCCAACCCCCGCTCATGCCCCGTGTGTGCGCCCTGTTCCCCCACCCCTCGCGCATGCCCCGTGTGTGCGCCCTGTTCCCCCACCCCCGCTCATGCCCCGTGTGTGCGCCCTGTTCCCCCCACCCCTGCTCATGCCCCGTGTGCGCCCTGTTCCCCCCACCCCCGCTCATGCCCCATGTGCCCTGTTCCCCCAACCCCCGCTCATGCCCCGTGTCTCCCTCGTGTTCCCCCCACCCCCCGCTCATGCCCCGTGTCTCCCTCGTGTACCCCCTCACCCCCGCTCATGCCCCGTGTGACTCCTGTTGCCCCCACCCCCTGCTCATGCCCCATGTCTCCATCGTGTGCCCCCTCACCCCCCGCTCATGCCCCGTGTGTCTCCTGTTGCCCCCACCCCTGCTCATGCCCTGTGTCTCCCTCATGTTCCCCCCACCCCCTACTCATGCCCTGTGTCTCCATCGTGTACCCCTCACCCCTGCTCATGCCCCATGTGTCTCCTGTTGCCCCCACCCCCCGCTCATGCCCCTTGTCTCTCTCCTTTCCCCCACCCCCGCTCAGGCCCCGTGTGTGCCCTATTCCCCCACCCCCTGCTCATGCCCCGTGCGTGCCCTGTTCCCCCCACCCCCTGCTCATGCCCTGTGTGTGCCCTGTTCCCCCCACCCCTGCCGCTCATGCTCCGTGTGTGCCCTGTTCCCCCACCCCCTGCTCAAGCCCTGTGTGTGCCCTGTTCCCCCCACCCCCAGCTCATGCCCCGTGTGTGCCCTGTTCCCCCCACCCCCTGCTCATGCCCCGTGTGTGCCCTGTTTCCCCCACCCCCCGTTCATGCCCCGTGTCTCCCCTGTTCCCCCCCACTCCCCGCTCATCCCCCGTGTCTCCCTCGTGTTCCTCCCCACCCCCCGCTCATGCCCGGTGTCTCCCTTGTGTTCCTCCCCACCCCCTGCTCATGCCCCGTGTCTCTCTCGTGTTCCCCCCACCCCCGCTCATGCCCCGTGTTTCCTTCCTTTTCCCCCATCCCCTGCTCATGCTCCGTTTGTGCCCTGTTCCCTCTCACCCCCCGCTCATGCACATGTGTCTCCCCTCTTCCCCCTCCACCCCCCGCTCATGCCCTGTTGTGTTCTCTTTATACACCCCGCCTTCCGTTTCCATGGTGGCCATCTTGGTAAAGATTTTCCTTCCTGTAGGAAGGAAAATCTTTTTATTTTTTACCACCCGGGGTTCCCACTTTCAGGACCTATGATGCTAGTGGTCTTCATCTATTGAAAAGGATGTTATGGTGATGTTGCACTAATAAAAACCTATAAAATTCAGTTAAAATAAAATGTGTTACAGGACGTTATGGTTAAGTTGCACTAATAAAAACCTATGAAATTCAGTGAAAAAAACTTTGTTAAAGGGACGTTATGGTTAAGTTGCGCTACTAAAAACCTATGAAATTCAGTGAAAAAACTTTGTCAAGGGGACCTTATGGTTCCAAGTAAAACCGAAAAACCCTTGAAATTCGCCAGTTATGGTAAGCTAAGCAACCATAACTCGCGCCACCACCGTGCACTGCTAAGACTAACACCCAGGACATCAAAGATGACATCACAAATGTCATTGATGACATCACTGATGACATCACATGTCTGGCTCATTCTTTTTTCTTTTGCTGACATATCTAGGCCACATGGTTTTCTTCAGTAACAGTCAGAAACTAAACATTTTATTTTATTTGTAGACGTATCCTTCAAGTAGGTTCTTACAGTAATTCCCTTAGAGTCCAGTCACAACATATGAAACATATACATACGGGAAGACACAAGCTTGAAAGACAGCAATCCTTTTTGTGCATAAAGATAATCAATAGACTAATGAGCACTTTCTGATAGTTCTGTTGTTTTTTTTATGGCTGTACTTTCCCTGTATATGGTCATATTTGTATACATTGTACTCACACTACTTACCTTAGGGTTCAATCACATCAAGTGATACATAGACATAGGGTAAATAGCAGCTTTGAAACAGAGCAATCATTTATTTGCATGAAAATAATCAGTTAGTTATGAATTGTTTCTGCTACTACTTGTGCTTTTTGATAACTTCACTTTCCCTGTATATACCCATATTGGTATGTGTTCTTGTGTCTTTGTGTTTTGTCTATAGTAATGCAATTATGTAATACATGTGTTTTATTAGCTACTTATTACATATTTCACAGTACACAAAAATCTATTAAGAAAACAATTATCATTTCATTATTCAACATATTAACATTACGAATATTATACCTTCATCTTGTACGCTGCACACAATGTTATGTTTCTGTATGAGTAGCTTAGTATACCAGATAGAACCCCATAATAGAATGCTATTTATATCAATGCATCGTTCAATGCACTAATTAGGGTATGATATTTATTGCAATGATCCTTGACACTTGTTTTGCAACATTATAATAAGAATCCCTTGTACACATATTTCATGAAAAGTACATACACATGTGATGTCATCAGTGATGTCATCAATGACATTTGTGATGTCATCTTTGATGTCCTGGGTGTTAGTCTTAGCAGTGCATGGTGGTGGCGTGAGTTATGGTTGCTTAGCTTACCATAACTGGCGAATTTCAAGGGTTTTTCGGTTTTACTTGGAACCATAACGTCCCTTTGACAAAGTTTTTTCACTGAATTTCATAGGTTTTTAGTAGCGCAACTTAACCATAATGTCACTTTAACAAAGTGTTTTCACTGAATATATACTGAATATATATATCCATTGGAAAAAAAACATTAGCTAAGGTATGTTAATGTGATCAGATTTAATGCAACAAAACTCTTGAAATTCAGCGGATGTGGGCAGTGATGATCATCTTAACTCGGCCACCCCCCGTTGATCACCCATAGGATCTAATGATGTGTTATTTGAATACCTCTTATGCCTAAGCACCTTACACACATACATACAATATCACCCAGTCAGAGTTGGTATAAATAGCTTAATCAACCCAAGACAGACATGACTCCTGACAGCCTTACAAAATGTCTGTGTTGGGTTGATTAAGATATTTATAAAGTAGCTCTGCCTTCTTAGACAAAAGACAATTTCCTGGAGAAAAGGGATTGCATTTGAGCTAAATTGCATATCAACAATGCCTTGCTGATGTGGCTCGAAACTGGAGGTGAACTTCCAGCTATGGCAACTAGTTGGCATTGTGGAATGTGTGAATTGGCTCAAATGTATTATTCTTTATAGATTATACGGCGGCAGCTGCCGCCCTTTAGTTGAGGTGAGTCAGAGTTGCATAGGAAATCCCAAAAATGTATTGCTAATAACCTTAGACCCATTCAATGGATTTAGCTGAAAGTTTGCAGACAACTGTATACGCCCACCCCAAAAATTGGAAAGTATATGAAGGATCTGTTAGAAAATAAGAAGTTATTAAGGAAACAAAAACAAGTACTTTCTGGCTACTCCCTGTTAATTTTCCTATAGACAAAAAAAGGTAAATTTTTGCTTGACCACAAAGCCAAACCACTACAAGATTTGCACCAGTTTTGAAACAACCTAGGCATGAAGTGTTGCCTCGTGATCCTTTTGTGGTTTGGAGTTATTCCATCCTGTACTTTTTAAAATATTTGATGGAGAAGGGGCTGCCCCCTTATCCAAAATAAATAGCTATAGCTTCCCGGATACATTAGGTATCCAGGTGTTCATAGATGAAACAGCCGTCATTTCTTTTTTTATCTAAGCGAGTCATAGCCTCGGTTATATCCCAGGTTATACCCCAAGTTATCAGAAAATAAAACTCAGAAGAAATCCATTTTGTTAAGTTTTCAATCAGGCGATACACCCTGGTCCCAGCCTAGAATGCAGCGCGCAGCTGAAATGCTTATTTTATTATGTCTATAGGTTCAATATTCTGAGTGATATACCACTCCTATCACACCCCTTCTCAAAATACCCCAGGTCACGATGGACCAGGAAACAGGCTGGTTGGTAAAGGTAATATTTATTTATTTAAAATTCAAATCACACTTTTACTTTGTAATAGGCAGCAGCAATCACCAATGTAGTGACAATAACAGATAGGTGGTAGGTAAGGCAGTTAAATTCACTTTTAGCAACACAGAAGGAAAACAACAGATAAAAGAACACTTTTGGCTTGTTGGGAAGTATGGCACTTAAGGTAGGATTTCCCCTTGCAATATTCCTCAACCTACAAATAAACAATGCTGAATAGATATAAGGAAGCAGAAGGTAACAAGGAATAAAGAACAGTCAACAGAATTTGAATACAACCTTCCCTCCCCAAACAAGAGAGAAAAACGGATGGATTTGAAATCTTACACTTTTTAAAATGACATTCGAAAATGGCTGTGTAAAACAAAGAACGTGTGCAAAAATCCTTAAATCAATACAAATTTCTATGGGAGCAACATTGAAAAGATGCTAACAATCATGCGCTATAGTTTCAGCAAAAGTAAACACTTTGAATCCAAATGGAAGTTTGAAAATAATTTTAGAATGCAAATCACTCGTGTAAAACTTTGCAGAGATGAGGATTCCCGCCTAAAATTAACCAAACGTTTTTTAAGAAAAACGGGTGAAATATACTGATTTCAAGTGTGGTATTTTGGTTGGGATGTAGCTATAGGTCTTAGGTATAATCCAGAGTTGAAATAAAGTGACTATCTATTAAATTGAGTGAGTTATGCAATGTTGAATGAGAGGCGTTTTTGGAAAATAAAGGCGCGAAAAAGAAAACAGAAATACATTTTTGCAAGGATAGTTTTGCTCTACACTAGGGCATTCATGCTAGGTTACCAGATCGAAACACAGTAAGCTCCAGAGTTGATCCGCGGATCCAACCCCAGCACCTCCACTCCCACCCTGGCAGACCCAGTCCGATTACCTGAAGGAGGATTAAGGGTTTCGGATTTCACAAGACAAAATTATTTAGAGAAATTAGCACTAGCGCAAGGAATCAAAGGCAGGGTGGCAATAAGGATTCTGACAATGTTACAAGTTCTTAAGGTAAGGATTGGATGACTTAGAGATTGGGATGGAACAGAGCAAGGCAAGGTATTCTATGATTTTCTATGCTTCCTATTAATACTTACAGTCCACTTTAATTTAGGATTTTGGACCATTAAGGGTTCTGGTCATCACACGTATTGGGTCTAACCATGTACAGCAGGGCACATCTGGCGGGATAGGGTCAGCTGGGCGGTTCTGGTCACCCAGACGGCACTGGGCTGCACTTCTGGTTTACTGGGGACTGGAGATCAGTGGGATGGCGAGTTTTCAGCAGGCATGCATTTAGTAGCATCACGCCAGACTGGATCTAGATGCTTGCCTTGGGTTTTTGGGATTGCTTCAGAATTTGAGGCCTAGCTGGAAATGGAGTCAGCAATGCAAAGGCCCTGGCTTAGCAATGAAATCAGGAATCATGAACAAAGATGAAGAAATCAGGAGCAGGACGCCATACAGAAAATCAGGGAGAAGTCAGGAATCAGTGTCTGTGTGTGCTGTCAGGTACCCTTATTTATCATGCCAAATGACATCACTAAACTATATGGCAGGGGCAGGCTTACTGTTCACACCCATAATGCTAGGATTGGGTAAGAGCACAGTCTGCGCCTTGCTTTTCGCTGATTGGATCACAAAAAGGATGTCACTTTTACAATGTCTAGAAACCTCCCCTAGCTATTGGGACCAAAATCTAACTTTCCCACAAATACATATTTATACTGTGATAACCTCTGAGAAAATCAGATAAACAGGTTACATATTGTGTGGGTTACCTTTCAATCCAAAACCAAAATTTGTGGGACCTGGTTTTTCCTTTTGCTATATTTTGGCAATTTTAACCATGAAAGATTTGGCTGAAAATTTCCCAACTTTGTACATAGATGCACATTTACCCCTAGCATATGTGTATAAAATGTTAAGTTCGCAACTTTAATACTTTCCGCGCAATTGGCCCTTCTTTATAACTTCTGTTCCTTATGCAGTAATAAGTCCTACCAAGTCTTCAAATGAATAGCATAAAATTAGATTTAGAATTATGCACTTTTCACATTTATCCTCATTCTTGCTGCAAAGTTAAATGTCTTTAAATTCAGTTGCAAAATAGGTATTTTAAAACCAAAAGGAAGTCTATTGTCCTTAAGCAGTTTTTTTTTCTTTATTTCAACTGCAAGCAAATGTCAATCCCTTTGAAGTAGGGTGAGGGGCCTCTCTCTTGACTGAAGTTTCCTGCCCCTCCCACTTGAAGGGTGAGTGTCTTAGCCTGCTATTGTCTCAGCCTGGGGCAAAGACGAATGTCTGATGACTACTTGGGAAGTCCCATTGTCCTGGGTATTCAAAGCCTCCAAGCTAGCAATTAGCATTTCCTGTGCCAGCAGTTTCCGGTGTCAACCTTTCTCAGGGCTAGCAACTTGCAGAGCGTTTTTTTTTATATATAGTTTGCCAACTCAGCCTGGGTTTCAGCTTTGATTTTCACATTTTAAATAATGACTTTAAACCTATAAAATTAAAATAGTTTGTAGGTGGATTTTTAACAGCAGCAAATCCTTTTACATTCTTAATTAATCAAGCCTTTACATAACAATATCCTTTAAAATAGATGATTTTGCTCTTCATTCAGGAAAAAGCACATTTAACTTATTTCTTTAAATTCGTTTTTCATCTGCAGCAAATACACACTTTGGGCAGCTGAAGTCCTTTCCTTGAGTGCTGGAGTTGTTTGAAGCATCGATACATGTATCAAGCATCTTTTAGAGTCTTTCTCTGAACAGCTGATTCTTGATACTTGTTGCATTTCCCGTGTAAAATGAAAACACAGTCCCTGGGTTGCTTTTCCAAAGATACTTTTGATAGGAGCTGTCATTCAAATGAGACCCGGTTCCTCTGAAACTCAAGACTGATCCTGGGCATTGCAGGGCCTTTTTGATCACAGTGGTTCAGGAGGAATTGATGAATTTAGAGCCAAATAGCACTTTGAAGGTTGAAAAGATGACATTTTAAAGAGGTATTTTGGGTTTACAGCAAAGTAATGCTGCCTCTTTCACTTCACTCTATGTTCAATGTTGCAGAACACACTGGCACATTCCTGCAGTGAGTACTCTGTTCCACCCCACCTGAAATGTGTGTTGGCAGGATGGTGCAGCCATTTTCTGGTTATTCCAAAATGCAGTTTCAAGATCTTGGCATGCACAGGGGCAGCACAGCCATTTTGTGCTGTTTTTTGCACCAATGCAGCAAAGTGATGTAACATAGCACAGCTGAGTGGGTCAAAATATCCCACAATTTGCAGGTCAGAAAAAATGCAAATGCCATCAGGCTACAAGTGTGAGTGTGAGGCAAGAGGACACCAAGTGAAATTCAGGAGTTGGAGAGGGGCTAGGGGCCAAGTTTGAACACGAGGCTCAACACATTTTCATATAGCCTCTGGTATAACCTGCAGTATAATCTTGGCTACCTGATTTTTCAACTGAAACTGGGTCAAAGAAATTACAAGAGTTGTGGAGGGAATGGAAGAGGGCAAGGGAGGTGAGGAGGCCACCAAGGGATTGGGGGAGCAGGAACACATGGGGGGGGGGCACTTAGTGATGGAAGGGACTTTTTTCCCGCCGTTTTCCCGATAACTTCCCCATGACACTAACCTTTTCTCTCTCTTATTTTTCTCTTCCTCGGCCATCATTGGTGTTACCCCTCTATGAATGTATTCACTGTACCTTCATATGGATTCAATTATGCTTATGTCTACCCCTCTGTAACTTTGTTTTCACTTACCTGTATACATGGGACCAACCACTACCCCACTACCAATGTACATTTGGTTCACAGACCACTGTCACCTAACACAACTTTGCAATTATAAAATGACATGCAAACCATGCCCATTACAAAAAAGTCTTTTGAAATTTTTTGGGGAAAAAAACTTCTTATATAAAAAATCCCTGTTTATGTATTTGTTGGATGTTGTAATAACGTCACAGCGCTTCACTGTCAAATATCACCAAATGACCACTACTCACATTTTTATATTGTACGTTTTACAATAACTTATTCTATTTCACATCGCACGGTTGCTTGCTTTCTAACAAACATTCAATGTATACCACAACCGGTTCTCTCACCACAGCCTTAAAAAAGATCCCTGTCAGGTCGAAACACATGTCAGCATAGGTGTACCAATAAAACACACAATACAAAAAGTGATAACATTTCTCTTTGCATTACTTGAGAACGTATATGATATGTTTGGTTATTTACAACACGCTTAATACCCAGAGGTTTCTACGCGCGGGCCTAGGAATTGAAGCCATGTTGTTCTGTGTCGTCTTGCTTCCAAGGGGAGTATGTTGCCCCTGAGCTATCGTACCGAGATATGTAACTACACAGAGCAAAATTCCACCTCAGACCTAGCGCCTGTGTGATACCGGTTCTTAACTCCTACTCACTACATAAGGAAATGTGTGGGAATTAGTAAAAATTTGTATTTTGTGCATCGATTGAAATGTGCGCATTGCAAGATTCTCTACTTATAACGTCCTGCCACATTCTCCCCTCAAGGATGACATTCTGAAACCAGGGTCGTACTCGCTCATCCAATCTTCAAAATCGCATTTGCAGGTTTCATTTCTCTAAGTCCCTATAGCAGAGCATTCTTCCAAAGAATGAAAGGGCAGGCTCTTTATCAGGTATCATGCCACATGCAGCATCTCTTCAATGCACGATCACAGTGAATGGGATATCCCAAGGCGGATCCCCCCTCACCCTCCGTTTCAGATCTCCCGCCTTTGGGGTGATGTTCAGAATTGCAAAGATAAAAGATCATGGAGGATGAAGTAGAACAAAGGCTGCAACAGACATACTTCACTCTTCATTAATGTGCAGTCAATATCTTCCGAACGCCCAAGGCTGTGTAAAAATAGGAGGATGATGCCAGATTCGGATCTCTGCGAGCCCAGCTGAACTGTGTCACTGCATGTCACCCTGGATTCAGTCCAATCACGTTATGCACACTGAAAATGGAGATGCTTCAGATTCTGATGACCATACACTCCCTGAGCACATATACGTGCCTCCTGCTTCTTTAAAATAATAAAGACGCTGTCTTAACAGGTCCAGGATCTGAGTTTATTTTGTCTTCGTGGCCTGTCTGATTTTGTAGACAGGAAGGTTAATTGATTGTTGTGCAGCTCGGTATCCTCTTGGGATCTCGTTCCCGTAAGAATATGTTTTATGTTTGGAAAAACAAATCACCATGGAGACTACTTACCTGGGATCTGAATTCTTTAACATCGAATCCCACCAACATATTTACGTCTTAACACAATACCCCTGACGGCTGAATTTACAGGACAGCCTTGGTTTTATCATGCCCATGAAACTAGTAAAGAGATTTGGGGAATTTTCAGCGCCGTGCAAAGTCACTTTGCATTGGTGCCAAGTGACTTGCACTGGCAACAAACACCCTGATTCACAGGGCGATGCAATTTGTATTTTTGCACTGCAAAGTAACTTTGCACTTGTGCAAAAGTGGTACACAACAACAGGAATACACTTTGCAGCGCTCTGTGGATCTGGGTGAATGCTGGCAGTGCAAAGTCACTTTGCACAGCACCAAACATTTCATGAAGCAGACCCTAGGTTTTTTTGCTGTGCTACATGTCGGATTCCTCCAGATTTTAAGCGCTGTGATAATAACAATGACTGTTTTCCGTCCTCCAACGGATGCATTCATGCATTCATTAATGAATTCGCACCTTATGAATCAAAAGACCTATCGTGCATTTCAGATAAACAAGAAGATACACTTGTAAAACATTAAAGACTATCTTATAATCATATGCTAAAACTACGAGGTTCAAGTGCTACGCAGAGGCTATGTGTACAAAGGAAAGCAATAAGTGCAGGTCTTGGAAAATGTGGAACACCAAAGGTTCTATAAAGGCAGCCGGATTTCTTGGGTGGGGAGGTGGATTTGGGATGTCACAGGAAGAAGAGAAGTGAAAAAGGGAATGAGGGAGAACATGGATTGCTCTTTCCTGTCCCACATTGTTGTCAGACAGACAGGTTTGTCTTGTGGTTCTTTGGGTCACCAAGCGTCTGACACTGCAGTTAATTTGCTGGCCATTGGGACCTGTTGTTATCAAAGTCAACTGGTCCACAAGAGGAGGGTGCAGGCCGAGGGGTTTGAAGTAGGTCTTCTTTTAAAAACACATTTTATTGTGATTTTAACCAATTATCTGACTTTTTACACATGAATCAACAACATTTCATATACACATTTCTTAAAAGAATTCATCAAATGTGCAAATCTCTCTGTTTGCATATGAAAATAAATGGCAATCATAAAATATATATTTGTTACAATGTAATCCAACCTAGGTCATTTAAATATGTAATAACTTCCAGTCAATACATTTCGTTCGTGTCCTATCAAGCGGACCTTAGCCTTATTTTACATAGTTCTGGTGTTCCTTTGCACAACATTAGGATATGATGTAATGAATGTATCTCGCAGTCATCGCATAGATTACACTTTGCTAGAGCTTGTAGCCCCTCCCGAGCAGACTGAACCTCACCTGTTTTTACAGGTTTTAGTCTTATTCTTAGAAATTACCTTATGAATTTGGAATCAGGAAACCGAGACAGATTGTTTGATAAATACTGTTTTTGTTTGTCAAAAACGGAGAGGGATTTATATATTTTATAGCATCTCATTTGTGTTATAGTTTTAATCCAGTCTGCTGTTTCGGATACGGCTAGCTTTACCCCCTCTGGATTCTCCACCAAATTAATTATACTGCGATTGCATCCATCCAAAATGTGCATTACATGTTTTTTTTAGTTGAACTAGAAAGCTATTTTGGCAGTTGTTTTATTTTTTATTTGATTTTATTGGTCACCTGTTAGGCACTTATACAATTAGCAAAACTGTTTCAAAGCGCCCCTAGGGTAACAGGGCAGGGACAGGGAATTTAGACAATGAATCACAACAAAGAAAAATAATTGAATTAGTAGTACAAACAAATCATGAGAATAAAAAAGGATGGGGAGACAATCCTACTATGCTTGTGAGTGTTCAGAACTTGCCAGTGCAGAGGGAAGGGGTGTAATGCTTAGGTGCTGCAGTGCTCACGGAGAAGTTCTCGGGGTGAAGTGCTAAGAAGAGAAAACAGAAGTGTAACCTCCCCTGGGGAAGTTGAGCCTAAGCAAGTGCAGTAAAGACAGCGGCGGGGATGAAAAATGTGGGGGTCAGTGCCCCGAGGTTACATAAGGGCCCTGCAGATCAGTCACGCTACTGTATGATTAGCAGGGTAGAGCGGAGGACAAGGAAGAGGTAAAGAGAAAGGTCTTGAAGCTTTTTCAGAACTTGAGCAGGTCCAGCTCAAAACGCAGAGGGAGAGTGAGGCTATCCCACAGAAGGGTGCCCGCCAAGGAAAGTGATCGACCACCAGCTCTCTGTTTAGCAAACCGCTTCACACGCAGGGAGTTGGTGCCAGAGGAACACAGGAGTCTAGATGGAGAGTATATGGTCAGGAAGTGTAGCCTTGGGATGATACAGAGGGATTTGTATTTAATTCATCCGTGCTTAGACCAGGGAGCCAGTAAAGACTCTGTAGGCTTTGTAGTTCACAGATAACATTTCTTCTATATAGGGAGTCTCCTGTGAAAATGTGTATACATCTAAATAGAGTTAACATTTTCAAATCAAGACTAACTTTTAACGATGCTAGCCCCAACTCATGTCTGAGGCTTGCTATTGGATAACCTAAAGGTAGATGTAAAGCTTGCTCCCATATTTTCCCTTCAAAGCTGTACCAACAAAACAACTGTGAATTTGGACTGGTATCGAAGCCATATAACTGTGATGGTACAACTTTTGCTTTATAGTATTTCAACAGTGAGCTTATTGAGAATTTACAGCAGGTCATAAATATTTTCTTCATCTGTGCCGTCAAGAGAATAAGCTTATATTCCATATCCTCCTCTCAAGAAACTTTTGACTGAACTGATTTTATTTTAATTCCCAAGTATATAAGATCTTTCAATTGTGGTATTGCTTTATTCTGCAACAGACATTTATAGTTGCTTTTACGAGTTCCATGATTTTTAATTATTAAAATTTGTGATTTGGCAGGATTAATCAATACATAATTTTCCTTGCATACATTTCAAATGCATTTAATATTTGCTGCCGTCCTTTAGGCATGTAATCTAGCAGGACAATGCTGTCTGCATATGCAATCCATTGGCGTGATTGGGTGCCGATTTATGGACTTCCTAAGGAATGTTGAGCTAGTGCATCATTGAGATCTGGCAGGTAGAGATTAAAGAGGCAGGTGGCTAAAATACACCCCTCCCCATGCTTCTTTCTGTAGCTATCTCGTCAGATGAGTCACCATGAGCGTTAAGTCTTATGTGTACAGTAGTGTCTTGGTAAAGACTCATTATAATTGCCAATAGACTCTTAGAAATCTCCCACTTATCTAGTTTTGGCCAGAGTTGATTTTTCTTGATAGTGTCAAAAGCTCTGGACAAATCTAACCATGCTCCATATAGCGGACGTCCTTGTTTTTTCATACAATTGTCTAGATATCACTTACATAATTACTCCATTAAGAGAGGTGGATAGTCCTTTACAAAACTCAGTTTGGAATTTACTCAGTATCTTTGCGCTGCCAATCCATTCTTCCAGATTTCTCAATGCTACAGAGGCAAATATCTTTCCGTCCACATTTAGGAGGGCCATCGGGCGATAATTTGCTGGATGTTCCCGATCACACTTCTTATGTACAGGAATGATAAATGCACTCTTCCGGGACTCTGGGAGTTTCATCATTTTTAAGGATTCCTTAAAGACTGCTGTTAGAAAGATTGACCATAATTTGATGTTTGTTTTGAGAATTGTGTTCTTAAGACCATTTGGGCCAGGGGTTCTTGAAGCAGATGACTTCTTTATTAGCTCTGTGACTATGTCTCTATCAAATGAGAAATGTCACTCTTCTTTGGGCTTTGCAGAAGTAGAGTTTCGTATTTGCAGCTTGAACATTTCTTTAAAGTGAAAACACATGCTGTCATTAGTGATAACATTAGTTTGAATTTGGGATTGAGATTGGTTTAAATTATTTATAACTTTCCAAAAGTTGCCTACATTTTTAGAGATTAAAGTACTTAACATAGTTTCGCCATCCCTTTGAAGCTGCAAGTATCTATGATTTCTGTGATTGTTTCTGAGAGCTTTTTCCTCTGTCTTCCTATTCATCTGGGACATGTTAGTGTGTTTTAAACTGAACATAGTTTTTCTCAGATCTTTCTTCTTTTTCCATGAGATATCTTTAAAGACATGAGCTTGTTTTATAAAGGTATTTGAATTAATTGAGCAAGGCTGATCTATTTCCCTCAAAAAGGTTGTAAAAGTATTTGGGTTGCAGATCTCATCTAGAAAGTTCTTTAGGTGTTTCCTAAAATCTTTTTCTAATTTATTATTTCTAATTTGACCATTTAGTTTGAATTTCCTACTTCTGTTTTTATTATTACTTATCACTAGGTTTGTCTTTTATGTCCTACTGTTTAATTGATTAGGTAATTTCAATGTTGCAGAAAGTTGTTTGTGGTAACTAGAACCTCCACTTAGAATGTTAAAGTGTAAACAATGCTTGAACAAGTCAGCAGACAGAAAAAAGTAGTCAAGAATAGAATTGCTTTTCCCATGTGTCCACGTTGAATGAGCTGGCATGTCACCTTTGATATTGACATTAGACATTTTCAGGTTCCAATTTAGTAGGAATTTAGTCCATGTTTTCCCATTTGTTGTGGGTTCTTTGAAAGAAATGGACTCACCATTACCATTTAAAGCTATACATTCAGCATTCAAGTCCCCTAGGATCAAAATGCCTGCTCCAACATATTTCTCTTTTACCTTAGGTAAAAAGGCAGATAGTGATTCCAAGAAATCAATTAGGTTGGAATTCGCAGGGTTCCAGTACATATTTAGAACAATAATATCAATAGAATAGAATCCAAATGGAAGTTTGAAAATAATTTTAGAATGCAAATCACACGTGTAAAACTTTGAGAGCATGAGGATTCCTGCCTAAAATTAACCAAATGTTTTTTAAGAAAAACAGGTGAAATATACTGATTTCAAGTGTGGTATTTTGGTTGGGATGTAGCTATAGGTCTTAGGTATAATCCAGAGTTGAAATAAAGTGACTATCTATTAAATTGAGTGAGTTATGCAATGTTGAATGAGAGGCGTTTTTGGAAAATAAAGGCGCGAAAAAGAAAACAGAAATACATTTTTGCAAGGATAGTTTTGCTCTACACTAGGGCATTCATGCTAGGTTACCAGATCGAAACACAGTAAGATCCAGAGTTGATCCGCGGATCCAACCCCAGCACCTCCACTCCCACCCTGGCAGACCCAGTCCGATTACCTGAAGGAGGATTAAGGGTTTCGGATTTCACAAGACAAAATTATTTAGAGAAATTAGCACTAGCGCAAGGAATCAAAGGCAAGGTGGCAATAAGGATTCTGACAATGTTACAAGTTCTTAAGGTAAGGATTGGATGACTTAGAGATTGGGATGGAACAAAGCAAGGCAAGGTATTCTATGATTTTCTATGCTTCCTATTAATACTTACAGTCCACTTTAATTTAGGATTTTGGACCATTGAGGGTTCTGGTCATCACACGTATTGGGTCTAACCAAGTACAGCAGGGCACATCTGGCGGGATAGGGTCAGCTGGGCGGTTCTGGTCACCTAGACGGCACTGGACTGCACTTCTGGTTTACTGGGGACTGGAGATCAGTGGGATGGCGAGTTTTCAGCAGGCATGCATTTAGTAGCATCAAGCCAGACTGGATCTAGATGCTTGCCTTGGGTTTTTGGGATTGCTTCAGAATTTGAGGCCTAGCTGAAAATGGAGTCAGCAATGCAAAGGCCCTGGCTTTGCAATGAAATCAGGAATCATGAACAAAGATGAAGAAATCAGGAACAGGATGCCATACAGAAAATCAGGAAGAAGTCAGGAATCAGTGTCTGTGTGTGCTGTCAGGTACCCTTATTTATCATGCCAAATGACATCACTAAACTATATGGCAGGGGCAGGCTTACTGTCCACACCCATAATGCTAGGATTGGGTAAGAGCACAGTCTCCGCCTTGCTTTTCGCTGATTGGATCACAAAAAGGATGTCACTTTTACAATGTCTAGAAACCTCCCCTAGCTATTGGGACCAAAATCTAACTTTCCCACAAATACATATTTATACTGTGATAACCTCTGAGAAAATCAGATAAACAGGTTACATATTGTGTGGGTTACCTTTCAATCCAAAACCAACATTTGTGGGACTTGGTTTTTCCTTTTGCTATATTTTGGCAATTTTAACCATGAAAGATTTGGCTGAAAATTTCCCAACTTTGTACATAGATGCACATTTACCCCTAGCATATGTGTATAAAATGTTAAGTTCGCAACTTTAATACTTTCCGCGCAATTGGTCATTCTTTATAACTTCTGTTCCTTATGCAGTAATAAGTCCTACCAAGTCTTCAAATGAATAGCATAACATTAGATTTAGAATTATGCACTTTTCACATTTATCCTCATTCTTGCTGCAAAGTTAAATGTCTTTAAATTCAGTTGCAAAATAGCTATTTTAAAACCAAAAGGAAGTCTATTGTCCTTAAGCAGTTTTTTTTCTTTATTTCAACTGCAAGCAAATGTCAATTCCTTTGAAGTAGGGTGAGGGGCCTCTCTCTTGACTGAAGTTTCCTGCCCCTCCCACTTGAAGGGTGAGTGTCTTAGCCTGCTATTGTCTCAGCCTGGGGCAAAGACGAATGTCTGATGACTACGTGGGAAGTCCCATTGTCCTGGGTATTTAAAGCCTCCAAGCTAGCAATTAGCATTTCCTGTGCCAGCAGTTTCAGGTGTCACCCTTTCTCAGGGCTAGCAACTTGCAGAGCGTTTTTTTTTATATATAGTTTGCCAACTCAGCCTGGGTTTCAACTTTGATTTTCACATTTTAAATCTTGACTTTAAACCTATAAAATTAAAATAGTTTGTAGGTGGATTTTTAACAGCAGCAAATCCTTTTACATTCTTAATTAATCAAGCCTTTACACAACAATATCCTTTAAAATAGATGATTTTGCTCTTCATTCAGGAAAAAGCACATTTAACTTATTTCTTTAAATTCATTTTTCATCTGCAGCAAAAACATACTTTGGGCAGCTGAAGTCCTTTCCTTAAGTGCTGGAGTTGTTTGAAGCATCGATACATGTATCAAGCATCTGTTTAGAGTCTTTCTCTGGACAGCTGATTCTTGATACTTGTTGCAAAGAAATATCTGCATTTCCCGTGTAAAATGAAAATACAGTTCCTGGGTTGCTTTTCCAAAGATACTTTTGATAGGAGCTGTCATTCAAATGAGACCCGGTTCCTCTAAAACTCAAAACTGATCCTGGGCATTGCAGGGCCTTTTTGATCACAGTGGTTCAGGAGGAATTGATGAATTTAGAGCCAAATAGCACTTTGAAGGTTGAAAAGATGACATTTTAAAGAGGCATTTTGGGTTTACAGTAAAGTAATGCTGCCTCTTTCACTTCACTCTATGTTCAATGTTGCAGAACACACTGGCACATTCCTGCAGTGAGTACTCTGTTCCACCCCACCTGAAATGTGTGTTGGCAGGGTGGTGCAACCATTTTCTGGTTATTCCAAAATGCAGTTTCAAGATCTTGGCGTGCACAGGGGTCAGCACAGCCATTTTGTGCTGTTTTTTGCACCAATGTAGCAAAGTGATGTAACATAGCACAGCTGAGTGGGTCAAAATATCCCACAATTTGCAGGTCAGAAAAAATGCAAATGCCATCAGGCTACAAGTGTGAGTGTGAGGCAAGAGGACACCAAGTGAAATTCAGGAGTTGGAGAGGGGCTAGGGGCCAAGTTTGAACACGAGGCTCAACACATTTTCATATAGCCTCTGGTATAACCTGCAGTATAATCTTGGCTACCTGATTTTTCAACTGAAACTGGGTCAAAGAAATTCCAAGAGTTGTGGAGGGAATGGAAGAGGGCAAGGGAGGTGAGGAGGCCACCAAGGGAGTGGGGGAGCAGGAACACATGGGGGGGGAGCACTTAGTGATGGAAGGGACTTTTTTCCCGCCGTTTTCCTGATAACTTCCCCTTGAAACTAACCTTTCTCTCTCTTATTTTTCTCTTCCTCTGCCATCATTGGTGTTACCCCTCTATGAATGTATTCACTGTACCTTCATATGGATTCAATTATGCTTATGTCTACCCCTCTGTAACTTTGTTTTCACTTACCTGTATGCATGGGACGAACCACTACCCCACTACCAATGTACATTTGGTTCACAGACCACTGTCACCTAACACAACTTTGCAATTATAAAATGACATGCATACCATGCCCATTACAAAAAAGTCTTTTGAAATTTTTTGGGAAAAAAACTTCTTATATAAAAAATCCCTGTTTATGTATTTGTTGGATGTCATAATAACGTCACAGCGCTTCACTGTCAAATATCACCAAATGACCACTACTCACATTTTTATATTGTACGTTTTACAATAACTTTTTCTATTTCACATCGCACGGTTGCTTGCTTTCTAACAAACATTCAATGTATACCACAACCGGTTCTTTCACCACAGCCTTAAAAAAGATCCCTGTCAGGTTGAAACACATGTCAGCATAGGTGTACCAATAAAACACACAATACAAAAAGTGATAACATTTCTCTTTGCATTACTTGAGAACGTATATGATATGTTTGGTTATTTACAACACGCTTAAAACCCAGAGGTTTCTACGCGCGGGCCTAGGAATTGAAGCCATGTTGTTCTGTGTCGTCTTGCTTCCAAGGGGAGTATGTTGCCCCTGAGCTATCGTACCGAGATATGTAACTACACAGAGCAAAATTCCACCTCAGACCTAGCGCCTGTGTGATACCGGTTCTTAACTCCTACTCACTACATAAGGAAATGTGTGGGAATTAGTAAAAATGTGTATTTTGTGCATTGATTCTAATGTGCGCATTGCAAGCTTTTCTACTTATAGCGTCCTGCCACATTCTCCCCTCAAGGATGACATTCTGAAACCAGGGTCGTAATCGCTCATCCAATCTTCAAAATCGCATTTGCAGGTTTCATTTCTCTAAGTCCCTATAGCAGAGCATTCTTCCAAAGAATGAAAGGGCAGGCTCTTTATCAGGTATCATGCCACATGCAGCATCTCTTCAATGCACGTGCACAGCGAATGGGATATCCCAAGGCGGATCCCCCCTCACCCTCCGTTTTAGATCTCCCGCCTTTGAGGTGATGTTCAGAATTGCAAAGATAAAAGATCATGGAGGATGAAGTAGAACAAAGGCTGCAACAGACATACTTCACTCTTCATTAATGTGCAGTCAATATCTTCCGAACGCCCAAGGCTGTGTAAAAATAGGAGGATGATGCCAGATTCGGATCTCTGCGAGCCCAGCTGAACTGTGTCACTGCATGTCACCCTGGATTCAGTCCAATCACGTTATGCACACTGAAAAGGAGATGCTTCAGATTCTGATGACCATACACTCCCTGAGCACATATACGTGCCTCCTGCTTCTTTAAAATAATAAAGACGCTGTCTTAACAGGTCCAGGATCTGAGTTTATTTTGTCTTCGTGGCTTGTCTGATTTTGTAGACAGGAGGGTTAATTGATTGTTGTGCAGCTCGGTATCCTCTTGGGATCTCGTTCCCGTAAGAATATGTTTTATGTTTGGACAAATAAATCACCATGGAGACTACTTACCTGGGATCTGAATTCTTTAACATCGAATCCCACCAACATATTTACGTCTTAACACAATACCCCTGACGGCTGAATTTACAGGACAGCCTTGGTTTTATCATGCACATGATACAAGTAAAGAGATTTGGGGAATTTTCAGTGCCGTGCAAAGTCACTTTGCATTGGTGCCTCAAGTGACTTGCACTGGCAACAATCACCCTGATTCACAGGGCGATGCAATTTGTATTTTTGCACAGCAAAGTAACTTTGCACTTGTGCAAAAGTGGTACACAACAACAGGAATACACTTTGCAGCGCTCTGTGGATCTGGGTGTATGCTGGCAGTGCAAAGTCACTTTGCACAGCACCAAACATTTCATGAAGCAGACCCTAGGTTTTTTTGCTGTGCTACATGTCGGATTCCTCCAGATTTTAAGCGCTGTGATAATAGCAATTACTGTTTTCCGTCCTCCAACGGATGCATTCATGCATTCATTTATGAATTCGTACCTTATGAATCAAAAGACCTATCGTGCATTTCAGATAAACAAGAAGATACACTTGTAAAATATTAAAGACTATCTTACAATCATATGCTAAAACTACGAGGTTCAAGTGCTACGCAGAGGCTACGTGTACAAAGGAAAGCAATAAGTGCAGGTCTTGGAAAATGTGGAACACCAAAGGTTATATAAAGGCAGCCGGATTTCTTGGGTGGGGAGGTGGATTTGGGATGTCACAGGAAGAAGAGAAGTGAAAAAGGGAATGAGGGAGAACATGGATTGCTCTTTCCTGTCCCACATTGTTGTCAGACAGACAGGTTTGTCTTGTGGTTCTTTGGGTCACCAAGCGTCTGACACTGCAGTTAATTTGCTGGCCATTGGGACCTGTTGTTATCAAAGTCAACTGGTCCACAAGAGGAGGGTGCAGGCCGAGGGGTTCGAAGTAGGTCTTCTTTTAAAAACACATTTTATTGTGATTTTAACCAATTATCTGACTTTTTACACATGAATCAACAACATTTCATATACACATTTCTTAAAAGAATTCATCAAATGTGCAAATCTCTCTGTTTGCATATGAAAATAAATGGCAATCATAAAATATATCTTTGTTACAATGTAATCCAACCTAGGTCATTTAAATATGTAATAACTTCCAGTCAATACATTTCGTTCGTGTCCTATCAAGCGGACCTTAGCCTTATTTTACATAGTTCTGGTGTTCCTTTGCACGACATTAGGATATGATGTAATGAATGTATCTCGCAGTCATCGCATAGATTACACTTTGCTAGAGCTTGTAGCCCCTCCGGAGCAGACTGAACCTCACCTGTTTTTACAGGTTTTAGTCTTATTCTTAGAAATTCCCTTATGAATTTGGAATCAGGAAACCGAGACAGATTGTTTGATGAATACTGTTTTTGTTTGTCAAAAACGGAGAGGGATTTATATATTTTATAGCATCTCATTTGTGTTATAGTTTTAATCCAGTCTGCTTCGGATATGGCTAACTTTACCCCCTCTGGATTCTCCACCAAATTAATTATACTGCGATTGTATCCATCCAAAATGTGCATTACATGTTTTTTTTAGTTGAACTAGAAAGCTATTTTGGCAGTTGTTTTATTTTTTATTTGATTTTATTGGTCACCTGTTAGGCGCTAATACAATTAGCAAAACTGTTTCAAAGTAGACAATGAATAGCAAAAAAGAAAAATAATTGAATTAGTAGTACAAACAAATCATGAGAATAAAAGGATGGGGAGACAATCCTACTATGCTTGTGAGTGTTCAGAACTTGCAAGTGCAGAGGGGAGGGGTGTAATGCTTAGGTGCTGCGGTGCTCATGGAGAAGTTCTCGGGGTGAAGTGCTAAGAAGAGAAAACATAAGTGCAACCTCCCATGGGGAGGTTGAGCCTGAGAAAGTGCAGTAAAGACAGCGGCGGGGATGAGAGATGTGGGGGTCAGTGCCCCGAGGTTACATAAGGGCCCTACAGATCAGTCACGCTACTGTATGATTAGCAGGGTAGAGCAGAGGACAAGGAAGAGGAAAAGAGAAAGGTCTTGAAGCTTTTTCCGAACTTGAGCAGGTCCTGTGCAAGACGCAGAGGGAGAGTGAGGCTATCCCACAGAAGGGTGCCCGCCGAGGAAAGTAATCGACCACCAGCTCTCTGTTTAGCAAACCGCTTCAAACGCAGGGAGTTGGTGCCAGAGGAACACAGGAGTCTAGATGGAGAGTATTTGGTCAGGAAGTGTTAGAGTGGTCCCTGGCCCCAGGTAGCCTTGTGGATGATACAGAGGGATTTGTATTTAATTCATCCGTGCTTAGAGCAGGGAGCCAGTAAAGACTCTGTAGGCTTTGTAGTTCACAGATAACATTTCTTCTATATAGGGAGTCTCCTGTGAAAATGTGTATACATCTAAATAGAGTTAACATTTTCAAATCAAGACTAACTTTTAACGATGCTAGCCCCAACTCATGTCTGAGGCTTGCTATTGGATAACCTAAAGGTAGATGTAAAGCTTGCTCCCATATTTTCCCTTCAAAGCTGTACCAACAAAACAACTGTGAATTTGGACTGGTATCGAAGCCATATAACTGTGATGGTACAACTTTTGCTTTATAGTATTTCAACAGTGAGCTTATTGAGAACTTACAGCAGGTCGTAAATATTTTCTTCATCGGGGCCGTCAAGAGAATATTCTTATGTTCCATATCCTCCTCTCAAGAAACTTTTGACTGAACTGTTTTCATTTTAATTCCCAAGTATATAAGATCTTTCACTTGTGGTATTGTTTTATTCTGCAACAGACATTTATAGTTGCTGTTACGAGTTCCATGATTTTTAATTATTAAAATTCGTGATTTGGCAGGATTAAACAATACATAATTTTCCTTGCATACATTTCAAATGCATTTAATATTTGCTGCAGTCCTTTAGGCATGTAATCTAGCAGGACAATGTTGTCTGCATATGCAATCCATTGGCGTGATTGGGTGCCAATTTATGGACTTCCTAAGGAATGTCGAGCTAGCGCATCATTGAGATCTGGCAGGTATAGATTAAAGAGGCAGGTGGCTAAAATACACCCCTCCTCATGCATCTTTCTGTAGCTATCTCGTCAGATGAGTCACCATGAGCGTTAAGTCTTATGTGTACAGTAGTGTCTTGGTAAAGACTCATTATAATTGCCAATAGACTCTTACGAATCCGCCACTTATCTAGTTTTGGCCAGAGTTGATTTCTCTTGATAGTGTCAAAGGCTCGGGACAAATCTAACCATGCTCCATATTGCGGACGTCCTTGTTTTTTCATCCAATTGTCTAGATATCACTGACATAATTACTCCATTAAGAGAGGTGGAGAGTCCTTTACGAAACTCAGTTTGGAATTTACTCAGTATCTTTGCGCTGCCAATCCATTCTTCCAGAATACTCAATACTACAGAGGCAAATATCTTTCCGTCCACAGTTAGGAGGGCCATCGGGCGATAATTTGCTGGATGTTCCTGATCACACTTCTTATGTACATGAATGATAAATGCACTCTTCCGGGACTCTGGGAGTTTAATCGTTTTTAAGGATTCTATAAAGACTGCTGTTAGAATGGTTGACCATAATTTGATGTTTGTTTTGAGAATTGAGTTCTTAGGACCATTTGGGCCAGGGGTTCTTGAAGCAAATGACTTCTTTACTAGCTCTGTGACTATGTCTCTATCAAATGAGAAATGTCACTCTTCTTTGGGCTTTGCAGAAGTAGAGTTTCATATTTGCGGCTTGAACATTTCTTTAAAGTGAAAACACATGCTGTCATTAGTGATAACATTAGTTTGAATTTGGGATTGAGATTGGATTAAATTATTTATAACTTTCCAAAAGTTGCCTACATTTTTAGAGATTAAAGTACTTAACATAGTTTCTCCATCCCTTTGAAGCTGCAAGTATCTATGATTTCTGTGATTGTTTCTGAGAGCTTTTTCCTCTGTCTTCCTAATTATCTGGGACATGTTAGTGTGTTTTAAACTGAAAATAGTTTTTCTCAGATCTTTCTTCTTTTGCCATGAGATATCTTCAAAGACATGAGCTTGTTTTATAAAGGTATTCCAGTTTCCAGGCGGCATCGGATCAGACTTGATTTGATCTCGTGGAAAAAAAGTCAACAAACATCATCAATGCAAAGTTGGCGTGGCCACAAAGATTCCTCCGAAAACATGCAATGTTGATGGATTGCTTGCTGTTTTTTAAGTGAGCAGCGTTGGCAGCCTCTTAAAACCTCAAGTCCCAGGACGTCATCTTCAACCCTTACCGTGCAGCACTCTGAGTCGGAGTCGGAGTCGGTCACAGAGTCTTTGGGTCTGCACTAGAGAGGGTTTACTTTTTTTTGGCTGTTGCTGCTGACTGCATTCATTGGACTGCCTACAGTCCTCTTTCTACTGCAACTACCTAAGAACTTAAAATCCCCAGAATACTGTGGAGCGGCCGCGGAGTCGGTCGCAGAGTCTTTGGGTCTTTGGGCTCTGCGGGCTGCGACCCGCCCGCTCTCCCACAACACCAGGAGTTACACCCTATTCATTCTATTCATCCTCTGATTTGTATGATCTGCAGAACTTGACTATATTCCTACAGCTGCCAGCTACCAACCTCCCCCCCTTGCATTTCCAAGAAGCCGTGACCAGTGCCACCCTGACCCCCACCCCTCCTCCCCTTCCATCCACCACAACCCCACCAAAAGAATTTGCCGGTACCCCGTCCTTTTCACTGAATCTCCTAGACAAAATACTAGGGAGCACCGGCTCCTTATGGCACAACTCCCTCACAACCATCTGACAACTCCTGATCACAACAAACAACTCCTGATCACGTACATCCCACATACATCCGCGCGCATCACCCTCACTACTCTCCCGTCTACTCACCACAGTTCAGTGGGAAACTAAGACAGAACTGACCCTTACCTTTGGATCTTGCCCAGGCCGCCAGTCGGTGATCCAGCCTTGCGGAACCACCCACGACTGTTCTCACTCATGAGGCACTGCTCCAGCGCCATCAGGCGGCGTCCACCGGAGCTCTACAGCAGACGGAGCCCAGCGGCTCAACGTGGGTCTGCGCCGACCTCCTCATCCCTAAGGGACGCCGCGACTCTCCTCGGCAGTGCCTGCAGACCAGACCACATACTTCCAGCAGAGAAACACGAGCCTCCGACGGCGCCTCCCTCGCTCCTTGGAGCAGCCTGTAGCTCGCGGCATCATCGCCCCCGAGACACCAGCGAGAGCTGCGTGACGTAGCCCGCCTCTGGATCTCACAGAAGCTTTCTCGCCCCTGAGAGGGGTCAGCGGCTCCCCACGCCAGAGCCCTCGCATGGAAGCACATATGCCAGCAGACAGCCGTTTCCTTGCAGAATGGCTCGTTCACTTCCTGGAGGAGCCCGCAACTCCCGACGTCACCACTGCCAGGATACCTACGAGACCTAGGATCTCGAGACCAGCACAGCGCCCCCCGTCACCCTGCCAGCCAATTACGGACCACGAGGAAACCGCATGAACAGCCTGTGGTCTCCCATGGAGTCCTGAATAGCTTGAAAGATGCTGAGCTGGTACACACTTCAGTCGTGGCACAAGTGACCAGTAGCCACACCACACAACATCTAAGAAACGACACAGGAGTCGCATCGCAGCGCTGCTCACTGACACACCCTCATTGGACTTCCATTAAGACACCAAAAGGAACTCTTCTCTCAAATCCTGCCTTTTCCTTACCACCATATCTACAGGAATCTATACAATCTGTGAAGAAAATTACTGGACTACGATCACGACACCAAAGGAACTCTCTTCTTAATCCTGCTTTCTCCTCACCATCACACCTACAGGAATCCATACAACCTGTAAAGAAAATAACATACAGAATGACCTACACTTTCTAACCACAGATCCCGCCACAGCACAAAATAAAGTTTAAAAAAAGCCCAAAAGATATCAACCCACAATGGAATCAAGAAGCATATCTTTTGTCCCCCTCCATCTTTGGCTCACTGCATCTATCTCTGCAAACAGGCACAAATCAATGAAACATCCCCGGCTTGGGAGACCGAAAGGACTTGATCCTTGGATCCCAACAAAGCAGTCTAACACCATACCTGACTCCTCTGGCAGACACTAGCGCTTTGGGAGACCGAAAGGACTTGATCCTTGGATCCCAGTAAAGAAGTCTAACAGCATACCCGACTCCTCTGGCAGACACCAGCGCCAGCAACATAAAGGAGATCTGTGCTGGCTACCTACAGGAGACCGAAAGGGCCCGTCCCTTGGATCCTACGCCACACATCCACCGCAACAGAAACTCAACATCAACAAGACAACGAAAAGACTTGTCCCTCAGATCTCAACAAGGAAGACACATCAATCAATGTTCTAGTTATATTAGAGACTTGGATCTATCACCGCTCAGGAGACCGAAAGGGCATGACCCTTGGATCCTGAACACAATACCAAGCACAACTTACCCTTAAGTACTGCTAGGAGACCGAAAGGGCTCGTTCCTTGGATCCTAACAGGAAATACACCAATCCACGAAGAATGTCTACAAATCGAATCACTAAACAACAAAGTATTCAACGGCCAAAGAATAGATAAAGAACTAAACTTGTCACTGCTGGCTCGTCTGATCAAGAATCGTCACAACTAACCATGGAACAATCTTTTCAAAGAGCACCAAATCCCAAAGGAAACCAAAAAGCCTTATCAAAGAACTCCGAAGCCAAATGAGAAGCCTATCTCGTAATAGAAGACCCTCCCAACATTGGCACTACTCTCCATGAAAACATTCAATCTGAATTTGAGAACCAACCTGCTGAAGAACAAATACTTACTCAAATCAAAGCACAAGTTCACAATCATTGTACTGTAAATCAACAGGAAGACTCATCATCTCCAATCATTTACACTCCTGTGTCAACCCCACAGCAACCAGGGAATTGATATTCTCGCCCAATCTACCGAAAAAGATCAACCTGCAAAGATCAGTCCTCAGTGTAATAAAACACAAGACACAACATCAATACCTACACTCAGCACTCAAGAACCCAGAACAACAACATCTGACCACATTGAACCTCCACATAACAACCTGAACTGCTCTAGCGGCAACACCAAGACAGCAAAAAAAGAAGTTCAAACGACAAGTGATCAAAGAAACACCTACTCTCCATACCTAGCCTCGTAACACAAGAAACCACCAACAATTCGACAAAAAAAGACCAACCTAACCACATTCCGGCAAAGACACCCCAATAGACCAACCAAGTGAACCCAGAGACGACCTACATCCTCAAAAACCACCATGGACGTCATCCCAAAAAACAAAGAAAGAAAAAGCAAGGCTAGCAAATTTGGCATGGCTACAAACTCACAACTCCATCAAACTCGCACAACCTTCAGACGCTGCTGGTAACAAAATAAAAACCAAAGCAGCAAGATTATCAATGGACATTACTGAAATTGAGTCAATAATGACAAGCATTGAAAAAAGAAAGGACATTTTTGGTAACCGACTAGAAATACATCAACTTCAACTCACATCGACTCCGTGTATCACACACGATACCCAAAAATTACCTGTGAAAATAGAACCTCAATCTGACTATATTGACAAATGAACCTTCCCAACACGCTTCAATTACGATTCAGACGACTCTTACTATATGCCAGATCCTAAAACAAAGAACTTAAAACCGATCACTCTGCAAGACAAAAACACCGATACCACACCAAAAGACGATTACTCTGAAGAAAACAATAACCCGAGAATTCTGACAACGATGATAGATCTACAAAACATGCTCATAGCAATACTCTCTAAAACGATGATTCCCTTCCTCAAACTACATGAAAGTATGAAAGACAGCATCAAAGAACAAGCAACTCTCTTGGCTTTGATACACTCAAAACAAATATACATGGAGAACTTTGTCTCGTCACTCGAAACCCGCTTGACTGTTGAAGCGGAAGAATCACATCGTTGGCAACAAAGATTAGCCGAAATAGCGAGAGGGGATCGCCAAGAGAAAACAAAGCTAACAACAGAACTCTTACAGTTGCTTAAAGCACACCATCAACAGCAATCAGTCCCACAACCCAACATACTTACTCAAGAAGGAATACCAACCTTCCCTTCAGACAATCTACTCCAACAACAATTGTCGCTACCTCGACCCATGAACATCACGTGCTGAATGAAACAGCTGGAAACATCACCACTTCAAAATCGGATGCTATGGAACCTAAACAAGCAAATAAGAACCCCACTGAGGCATACCAGATCTTCACAAAAGAAAAAAACTCAAAGGATCCAAAACCTACACAATCCAAAACCAACAAAAAACAACAAACAGGCTTGAGAACATTCCTAAGAACCTTGAAATCAACCGACCAACTCCTCACAGCTACAAAAAGTAAAACTCAAACTCCACCGACACTACCAACCACCGAAAACCAGGAAAAGCAAAATCCTAAAATCCGGACTCAGCCTCAAGTGCCACGAAGACCGCCAGCTGAACCATCTACCCATGAAGACCAATTACTAGACAACTTACTGCCACCAAGCCAACCAACAAGCCATGTGAGCTTCATAATAATTGATGAATATCCTTTGGAACATTAACAACCAATAACTAATAACCAAGAAGAAATCTCAGACCTCTCTATACAGGAAATCTCAGATGCATCCCTAGAAAGCGACACAATGGAAGAAATAACACATGAAACCTACGACCAAATCTCATCGCAGTCACTCATGACAAGCCTACATGATCGCACTGAACACAGCTTCATCTTTCCATCATTTATCAATCCGCTACTACAAAATGGGATTTACGAAATTCACATTGAAAACGAAACTAATAGATTGGAGCCTCTAATTCTAAACAGAAATAATGTTCTACGCCTTTTTGGAGCAATACCGCAATTGAAGAAAATAGCATCAAAAGACATTGACTTCACAATATTCAAAGATGACCTAAACTTAGATAAAATTGTCATAGAGCTGGTGGACCCTAACAACCAAGAACTGATATTATCAAGTCGTGCCCAGCTACAAAAACTTGGTTTCATCTGCTGGGCTGCCACAACCACAAGAATACCTAATAAACAGAAATACGGAGACATTTCGGACAGAGACCACAACCGGCAACAGCAATCGAAAACACAAATGACCAACTGTGCTGCCGATCACACCGGAGCCGACAGAAAGTGGGGCCGATCACCACAAACACAAAAATCATGCAGAGATGAAAGACCGATCAGAAGAACCTATAATTCGGAAACTTCATTCACAGGAACCGCATCTTTAGAAGACTCAATGATCTCCCGCTCATAACAATCAACAAACCTGGGATACAGGTGGTCACTTTGCTCGTGGAACACCAGAGGAAACTTGCATCTCTTCACAAATCCGTCCAAACACCTTGAACATTACTAAATCATATGCCTTCAGGAAACTTGGCTCAGCGAACCTCCGGCCTGTGATGGCTTTCTCACCTTTCTCAACCCTGCCATTGTCAAAAATCAAGGAAGACCAGCATCAGGGCTCTTGACCCTAATCAAGATAAATCCCCACTGCACAGTAATGAGCACCGAAAATATCAATCCATGGAGCCAATTAACAAAACTAATGTGCACCAAGATCGACTCAAACGGTGACAAAAAAAAACGGCACAACAGTTATACTCTTAAATCTGTATTGGAACCCTACAGCAATATCAACGGAAGCATTCATTGATGGTGTGTTCCTGGCAATCTACAAGGCCGTGACAAACCACCAACTACTAGAAATAATAATCTGTGGGGACCTGAATATCAAGCTATACAACCAAAATGGATCCCTCCAAACTCAGTCACATCTTGCTCCGAAAGCAAAGAACTGGATGAATGAAATTACAAATCGCAATCTCATCCTTCTGAACCAGGCAAGGAACAACTCTGTAGCCTACACGCCAAGCTGGACTAGAGGATCATCAAACGCAATCATTGATTATATATTCCTATCATACAACCTACATCAATCTGTCATAATCGCACAAACGATTATAACTGATAAAAGTGACCACAACCAACTCACTGTCCACTCCGGGGCAACAATTCAGCAAAGTGAACCAGTACCAACAGTCTCTGTGGAACTCGACGGCACAACATCAAGACTAAGGATTCCACAACCAGCCATGGCAAACTTACCGAAGAAACTCCATAATGCCATTCTAACAGATTCCGAGAAACTCAACTATGAATGGATCCTACTCCCATTCCGGCAAACTCTCAAAAACCACCCACACATAGATCATCGCCATACATACAGCCAAGAAATAGCTGATAGGAAAAAATACTTAAATCGATCAATACAACGTCTAAAGAAAATATCTGCAGAAAACAAGAAACAGATCAAAAATCTGAAACAGAAATACGCAAACTGGAGAATATCACAACAAAAAATCATCCAACAAGCAGATGCAGAAAACATAATGAAACTACACAAGACCCACAACACGAGAGAGCTCTGGAACTTGCTCATCAAAAACCTGCAAAAACAGCACAAACTGACAGCTAATGTTCCACAGGATTACGCATTTTTCGACCATTAATGGAGCGTGAAAAACGCAACCCCAAAACCAAATGCCCACAAACGAATTGAAATGGCTTGTAAATGCAGAATTTGAAGACTTCATGCAGCTCATCAAAAACCTGAACACGTCTAGAGTGCCTGGCCCTGACGGACTTTCTTATGCTGTCATTAAGCAAGACCCGCCTGCCTGAACGAACTTCATGTGCCATATCACAACTTTGGTAAACACACTCAACCGAATACCAAACTCTTGGAAGTCGGCAATAATTGTTCCAATTCATAAGCAAGGACCAAGAGAAGAACCACAATATTTCCGCCCAATTGCCTTGCTAGACCCGCTTGGGAAGTTATTCGCCTCAATACTTCTGAAACAACTAACTGTTTGGGCACTCGAAAACAACAAATTCTCAGTAAGGCAAACGGGTTTCACAGCCGATGTCGGAACAAATCTTAATCTCATATTACTCCAACTAATAAAGCATGAAGCCATCAACTCTCACACTAAAATACACGCAGCATTCATTGATTTAAAAATGGCCTTCGATGCGATTTCATGCCCAAAACTATGGTCAAAACTCAGAGCATGGAACTGTCCATCGAACATCCTTGAACCAATCATCCTCCTCTATTCAGAAAGCACCATAAAAGTGAGATTATCAAAACAAGGAGCCACCACCAACGCAATTTCAACAGTAAATGGCCTAAAGCAAGGCTGCCCCTTGGCAGCAACTCTCTACAACCTGTTCACGGTGGACATTGAAGAACACCTAAGATCCAACAAAACCAATCCACCAAAAATAAACTCTACACCAGTCCCTGCGATGGCATATGCAGATGATATTGTTTTGTTGGAACAAACACCCACTGGACTACAAGCATCTCTGACAGCCCTGAGTGGCTATATGGACAAAAACGAACTAACGATCAACATCGGGAAAACCAAGCCAATGGCCTTAACCAAATCATTCACAAAAAAAACACACAAGTCAAGATTTAACATCAATGGGAACCAAATAGAAAATGTGACAACTTTCAAATATCTTGGTGTCCTAATTAACCAATCAAAATCGGAGGAGCAATGGATTGACAAAATCGAACAAACCGCACAAACTCTAACAAGACAAGGATGTATACTTCACAGGAAATACGGCCAGTTTTCATTCAAACCTATCATTGCCTACTACAGACAGAAGTACATCCCGATACTAACATATGGAACAGAAGCAATGCTGAACGCCCGCACAATAAACTGGATGAAATTTGAAACAATTTTCTGGCGTAAAATTCTCCACTTACCACAGTAATATCCTATGCCAAGAATGGCAACGCAGTCAATCGAATCCATTGTACTATGGAAAAGACTAGATATCTTCTGAAAAATACTTACCGACCAAAAAACCGCAGCTATCCAAATCCTCCGAGCCCAGGCTAATACCTTCAACAACACGGTGTTACAAAAATGGAAACATTCAATGAGGAAGGAAATGGAAAACGAAGACATCACAGAAGACAGCTAACTCTCCGCCCACAACATGCAAAAATAAAAATTCTTCAGAACGACTGGATAAGAACTATTCAAAAGAAGAATGTCTACAAAAAGAATCTCCAATGCACAAAAGACAACAGGAAAATCCATGAACTACCACAATACCGTCAAATCTTTCCAGATCAGAGCATTAGAACAACATTCTTAAGAGTGCGTCTGAACATTCTACCCACAAACTCATACCTATCAACAACAAGACAGATCAATGTCACAAACAACTACTGTCGATTTTGCAAGGATCAAGCGATCCCAGAAACTATATTCCATCTCGTTATGGAATGTCAAGCACTTTCTTCTCAACGTAAACAATTTGGAGCGTTCTTCCAACTTTCAGAACAACAAATGAACACTCAAGAAAGATGGGCCGCCCTACTTAGTGGACATAACAATAAATACACTTATACAATAACTCTTTTCCTAAGCACCATTTTGGAACTGAAAAAAAGATTACCGTGAGAAAAAAAAAAAGGTATTTGAATTAATTGAGCAAGGCTGATCTATTTCCCTCAAAAAGGTTGTAAAAGTATTTGGGTTGCAGATCTCATCTAGAAAGTTCTTTAGGTTTTTCCTAAAATCTTTTTCTAATTTATTATTTCAAATTTGACCATTTAGTTAGAATTTCCTACTTCTGTTTTTATTATTACTTATCACTAGGTTTGTCTTTTACGTCCATGTTGCAGAAAGTTGTTTGTGGTTACCAGAACCTCCACTTAGAATGTTAAAGTGTAAACAATGCTTGAACAAGTCAGCGGACAGAAAAAAGTAATCAAGAATAGAATTGCTTTTCTCATGTGTCCACGTTGAATGAGCTGGCATGTCACCTTTGATATTGACATTAGACATTTTCAGGTTCCAATTTAGTAGGAATTTAGTCCATTTTTTCCCATTTGTTGTGGGCTCTTTGAAAGAAATGGACTCACCATTACCATTTAAAGCTATACATTCAGCATTCAAGTCACCTAGGATCAAAATGCCTGCTCCAACATATTTCTCTTTTACCTAGGTAACAAGGCAGATAGTGATTCCAAGAAATCAATTAGGTTGGAATTCGCAGGGTCCCAGTACATATTTATAACAATAATATCTGCAGTGTAATTAATGGATCCAGTAATGATCTTTTCTGTGAGAATATCTTTTTTTTTTTTAAAACATATCTTTATTATTTTCATTGGTCATAAACACAACAAAAAAAACTTTGTACCAACATTTCACCCCCAACTCACCCTCCCCCCTCCCACCCAGGGACCATGTGACTTGATTCGTGGATTTCTTTATGCGTTGAAAATGTCCGTGACCTTTATGTTGTGGGGGCACCATTGATCCATAAAGTCTGACTGCAATTGTTCCAAGACCCCACCCCATTCTTTGGTGAACCTGTTCTTAGTGCCTTGGATTATGTGAGTGACTTTTTCCATTGCTAGCTGCGCCCATACTTTTTGAAGCCACGTAAATATTAGCGGTGTATCCTTCTTTTTCCAATTTTGGGCAATTGTTGTCCATGCCGCGATGAGAAGTCCCACAAAGCTTCTCCATTGTGCTTTCGTGTAGCTTCTTGTAGTGTCATCTCCCATGCCACACATCCATACGCTCTCATCTAGTTGTCCCACATCTGGAAATATCTTGCCCATTTCTCCCTTAACTTCTTCCCAGAACGGCACTATTCCTTTACAGGCCCACCAGATGTGTCTCCACATCCCTACTTCTCCGCACCCCCTCCAGCAGAGGTTAGATGTTCCTGGGAACATAGTATGCAGTCTCTCAGGCGTGTAGTGCCACTGAGTCACTATTTTGATCCACATTTTTCTCATCTGCACCGCTCTTGTCAGTTTGGGGATCTGGGCCCAAATGTCCTCCCACTGTTTTCTCGTGAGTTCCCTTCCCAGCGTTCTATCCCATTTGCGCATATATGCCCATTTGATCTCTTCACCTTGTTTGTTTATAAAGGAATATAGTGTCGAAATCCAATTCTTTGCCCCTGAGTTGGTTGTGATGTATTTCTCAAATGGGGTTAGGGTTCTCGTAGCCGCCTTCGGTATTTCGGGAGTTTTTAGCCAGTGCTTAAGTTGTTCATAACTATATCTATTCCGTGTGGTTCTTGTTGGGAGTGTGAGGCATGATTCGTATTGAATAATTTCATTGTTGCAAAACATTTCCCCAATTTTCGTTATGCCCGCCTCCTCCCAGTTGTCTGATGTACCCTGCTCCAACCCTGGCGGAAACTGCGGGTTCCTCCATATGGGTGTGAATGGGCCTAGTTTGTTGGACATTGCGCCCTTTCTTGTTTGGGTGTCACACGCCTCCAAGGTCGTGCTCAGTATTACGCTGATCCCTATGTTGGGATCTCTGTGCTGTTTCTGCTTCCAGAGTAGTTCCACTAGTGTGGTTCTAGCCACCGCCCTATCTTGTGCTGCCCATATCTGTTGTGGGTCTTCTCCCAGCCATTCCCGAAGCACCTTTAGTTGGGCCGCTTGGTAGTATTTTTGAAAGTGGGGCAGTGCCATCCCTCCTTCCCTATTTGACGAGGTTAAGACCGCCCTGGAGAGCCTCGGAGTTTTCCCCTTCCACACAAAAGTTGAGACTACCCTCAGGAGTGATTTGAAGAATGAGCGGGGAATCCCCACCGGCAGGGCTTGGAAGTGGTAAAGGAGCCTTGGGAGAATGGTCATCTTTACCGCCTGAATTCTACCCCACCATGATATCAGCAATGGGTTCCATCTTTCTATGTCTCTTCGAACGCTAGTAAGTAGCTGCGGGTAGTTTTTACTGTACAGTTGGTCTACCTTGTGTGTGAGAGTAATTCCCAGGTATTTAATACCCTCCTCTGCTATCTTGAGGTTGAGTGCCCTTGCTTCTCTCTTAATCTTATCCCCGTCTCCTGCCAGTATTAGAATTTCTGATTTGTTTCTGTTGATTTTTAGCCCCGAGATGGCCCCGAAAGTTTCTAGCTCTCCCATTGCTGCAGCCAGCGATCGGTCCGGCTCCTCTAGTGCCAACAGCATATCGTCCGCGTAAGCGGTAATCCTGTGTTGCATGCCTGCCATCTCTATCCCCTTAACATACGCAGCTTCCCTAATTTTCATCAGTAGGGGTTCTAGGAATATAGCATATAATAGGGGAGAGAGTGGCCATCCTTGTTTAGTTCCCCGAGATATGTACACCTTTTCTGATACCTCCCCATTGATGGCCACTCTGCAAGTTGGGGCGTTGTAGTTTGCTTTAATTCTGGCAATAAAGTGTTCCCCAAATCCCATACATTGAAGTGTCTTAAATAACATGGACCATTCCACCCGGTCAAATGCTTTTTCGGCATCAAGTGCCAGGAGAATTGCTGGGATTCGCTTTATACCAATCTTTTCCACCAGATGGGTGACCCTTCTGAGATTGTCGTGTGTTTGTCTCCCTGGGATAAAGCCTGATTGATCTAGGTGAATTAATTTAGGAAGAAGCGGGGAGAGCCTAGCTGCTAATATCTTAGTGTATATTTTGGCATCTATATTTATCAGTGAAATTGGTCTATATGAGGCCGGGCAGGATGGGTCCTTCCCTAGTTTGTGAAATACCAGGACCTTCGCTTCGTTCATGGTGGGGGTCACATTGCCACTTTCTTTAAAGGAGTTCAATAACCTGGTTAGAACCGGGGTCAATTGGTCCGCATATTTTTTATAAAATGGGGCCGTATAGCCATCCGGGCCTGGGGCTTTATTTTTCGGTAGTTCATTTATAGCTTTTCTAACTTCTTCTTCCCTTATGGGGTCTTCTAAGGCCTGCTTGTCTGCCGGTGAGATTTGCTGGAATGTGAGGGATTTCAGATATGTGTCCTGTGCGTCTGCCTCCGGTTGATCTGTGGTATACAGTTTCTGGTAGTATTCTCTGAAGACTTCCCCTATGTCTTGTGTGCATGTAAAGTGTCCCCCTTTCATATTTGTGATGCTTTTGATTGTTATGTCTTTCTGTTTGGCACGTAGTTGTCTCGCCAGCAACTTATCTGCTTTATTTGCTTTAATGTAGTACCTTTGTCTTAGGTATAGAAGGCTCCTTTCCGCTCCCTTTGTGCGCAGCATTTCTAGCTGGCCCTGCGTGTGTCTAAGAGTCCTCTGAAGTTCCCTGGAGGGTTGTGTCAGTATCTTCCCTTGTATCTCAGTAATTGACCTTTCCAATTCTTTTTCCCACACCGACCTCTGTTTCTCCATTGTTATTTTTAGTGCCATTAGTTTCCCTCGGATCACTGCTTTAAACGCCTCCCAGACTGTGGAGATAGATACTTCCCCTGTGTCATTGTCCGTGAAGTATTCTTCTATCATTCCCCTTATGGTTTCCCCCTGACCTTGTCCTGGATTATGTCCTCCGGCAATCTCCACCTCCACAGACCTCTAGATTTCCCCTGAAGTTTCATATCGAGCCACAAGGGTGCGATTGGCCCCTTTTCCACCTTCTGGATTCTGCCCATGAGGCCCACCGAAGCCCATAGGTAGTCAATTCGTGACATCGAGTTGTGGACATGTGAGAAGTAAGTGTACCCATTTTGGTCCCCTCTGAGTTCCCTCCATACATCAATCAGGGCCATCTGGTCCATTTGCTGCTTAAGTCGTTTCGATGGAGCCCCCTGGCTATATGCCCCTCCAGTGCTTCTGTCCCTTTGTGGGTCCCACGCCATATCCAGATCTCCTCCCAAGATCACTTCCCCTCTTGCAAAGGATTCTAATTTGTCCAGGGTGTCTCTTAGAAAGCCGTCCTGTCCCACATTGGGCGCATATACTGACGCTAGGGTGATCCTCTGCCCCTCCAGCACCACATTTGCGAACGCATACCTCCCCTCCTTATCTGTGATGGAGTTCTCCAGTACGGCGTCCCTTTCGGTCCTCATTGCTATGATGACTCCCGCCCTCTTGTCTGTGGCGTTAGCCTGGGCCCATATTGTATATCCCCTTATCCTAGCCTTTTGTTTGTCTTTTGCTCTTATATGCGTTTCTTGTAGGAGAAGGAGGTCCGCCCCTTCCTTTTTGAGTAATTTCTCCAGTTTCACCCTTTTTGCGGGGTGATTCATCCCTCTTATGTTATAGGTCACTATGCGTATCTTCCTCATTTTGTAAGGCACAAGTTCAGAGTATTTGACATCCCTTCCTTCTCCGCTGCCCTCTGTCTGTTGTCCCGGTCCCTCATTCCCCGCCCTCTTAACTCCCCCCCCCCAACTGGTAACAAAAACTGAACCAAACTTGTTGTTGCCCCCGAGTAGGGCAAGGGTTCCTACTGATGCCAGGGCGTTGCGCCCGAGGCTCCCTGCCCTCCTTCCTCTCGGGGGCTGTGTGTGTGGGGGCTCCTAAACCCCACATAAATGTCTTATCTTACCCGATTCCAAGCCGGAGGGTCCATCCCAGACCGCCTTCTTCAGTTCTTGTACAGCTGCTGTGTTCTCTCCCGCCCCCTCACCAGAGTTTGGTGCGATGTCGCTTGGCGCCCTCCGTTCTCTCTGTGTCTTTTCCTCTTTTCATGTCTGCTTCCTACGGCTTTCTCTTCCTTTGGCTGGTCTATTGTGTTTGATCGTTTCCCATCCTTTAGGTCTTCTCCTTTGCTCTCCGCTGGGTGACGCTTGTTCCACGTCCTCCGTATCGCCCTGAAGGCCCATTATGCTGAGGCCTTCTTCCCAAGTGGTTGCTCTCCGCTGTTTCCCTTCCCAGGTAAACGTCAGCCCGAATGGAAAATTCCACTTGTATCGAATTTCTTTCGCCTGTAGGGCCTTGACTAGTGGGGCCATCGCCCTTCTCTTCTGCAGTGTAATCAGTGCCAGATCTTGGTACAATTGGATTTCTTGACCGTTCATTCTTATGTGATCTATATCTCTGGCCTTCCTCAGGATTTGTTCTTTTTGCGGGTAGGAGGTAAGCGCCACCAGGACGTCCCTTGGCCTCTCCCCTGGTGCTCCCAATCTTTTTGGGGCGACCCTGTGGACTCTGTCAACTCCGATTGTATCCGGCTCTGCTGCATCTATGATATTGCTGAACACTTCCTTAACTGCCGACATGAGGTCTCTGTCCTGTACTGTTTCCGCCATATTTTTGATGCGGATGTTGGAGCGTCTGGAGCGGTTCTCCAAATCCTCGCACTGAATCTCAAGGTTATGGGTGAGTCTCATCAAATGTTCCTGGGTTTCACTCGTCTGCTGCGTTTCCTCATCTATCCCCTGGAGTGTTCTTTCCAGTATATCGGTTCTTTCCTCCAGTTTCGCCACATCGATCCTTAGGTCTTGGACCGCTTGTTTCATGTTGTTTTTCATCGTCGTGAACTGTTCCTGTACGGAGGACATGAATTTTTCTTGGAGTTCCTGGAACCATGATTGCATGTCATCCCTGGATGGGGGTTGTACGGGGTTCGCCTGTGCCATTTCTTCCCTTTGTTGGTTGTCTTGCGGCTTTCCCTTCGCTTGCGGCGTGGTGTCCGCCGACCACAGTTGTAGGATATTTGCGTCTTGCTTTGAGGGGATTGGGGTCTGCTGGGAGGCACTATTTTTACTTTTTGCCCTTGACATGTTATGAATGTCTCTTGGTATATGTGAGGGCTTCTGATGGTCCCCTGTGTACTTAGTGCTGTGCCCCCCTGGAGCTCAAGAGGGTGTCTTCTTGGATCGCCCCTGGGCGCCCTGTTCCAATAAGTCTGTGCCTGCTTGGGGTCTGCTCAGGCGGGTCCTCTCTTCCCGGGGTGAGTTTCTTTCCTTGTGCAGCTTTCCTGACTTGGCCTCGGGGGCTCCTTTCTATGGTCCCGTCGATCAGCTGGGCTCTCCTGTGTCTTGTTACGGGATCCACTCGCCCACTGGTTGTGTCCCCTGTCTGTGGGCTCCTACTCCAGCGTTTCCCTGCCGCTTCCCGTCTTTTTTTTTTTTTTTCCTTTTCCTATGGAGTCTGTAGAGTCTGTATTTCTCCCTGCTGTTAGATGTGACGGCACCTGGGGAGATCCCTCTGCTTGGGTACGGTTTCCCCTCACTCGCACTGCTCCGGTCCCTTCTGGGGGGGGGTCTTTTCTCGCCGAGTTTATATGGTCACCGCACTCTCTCCCCAATCCTTGGTGCTCACCAACTTTCTCCGCTTCAACCCCGTGGTCCTGGGGCTCTCGCACGTGCCTCTGCTCTGCGCCGTGTCGGGGGCCCTGTGCCCTTGGTGCCGGTCTCCGGGCGTCTTTCTTTGTGGCTCTCTTTCTTTCCTCTGCGAAGGGCGCGGGGGGAGGGGGGCTGGACTGACCGCTCCGTTGCCCGCTGTTGCTGCCGCCCGTAGTCCGGTTCCCTCTGGGGGGGGGCGATGCCTCCGCAGTTCTCCTGGGAGGGGTAGGGAGTCACCCCCACCACCTCTGTCCCTTCTCCCTTGGCTTCGTTGCAGGCGGTCTGCCCCTCCGCTCCACTGCGTTGGAGCTGCCGGCCCGGCGGCGGGAATCTCCCGATGGGGGAGGGGTGATTTCTCCGAGGGTGCCGTCCTCGGCGTTCGGCGCCCCGCAGTCGTGCTCCCTATCGTCCGGAGCCCACGGGTGGCGTTGGGAGGAGCGATCTGCTTGTGTGCTGCGCTGACTTCGCTTCGATATGTGCTTATTTAGGCGGCCCGATACGAGCGCGGCTTAGTCGCAGCTCGTCTCCGCCGCGGCCATCTCGAAACTTGGTGTGAGAATATCTAATCGCCCTGAAGGAGCAATTCTAGAGACTTAGGGCCTCATTACACGGATGGCGGTAAGGATTTACCGGTACCGGTAAAATACCGGTACCGGTAAATCCTTACCGCCTTACTACGAGGTCCCTTTGCAGGTTGGGGGATTTAACGCCTGCTTTTTGCAGGCGTTAAAAACCAACGCGCAAAGGGACCTAGGGAGCTAATTACGGTACCGCAATTTGCGCCTTCCCCATTCCCATTGAGCCCTATGGGCCAAAAATGGGAATGGGGAAGGGCAATGGTGGAAGGGGGAATTAGCGCCACGCCAACCTTGGAATGGGGCGGTAATTCCCCTTTCCGCCAAGGCGGTGCCAGTATTTTACCAGCATGAACCATGGCGTTATTAGCGCCATGGTTCTCCGCCATCCGTGTAATGAGGCCCTTAATATTACTTTTTCTTACTGATATCATTAAGCCTCCTGCTGGTCTACCCAAGTTTCCTCTTACATCTAGTTCCTCAGTAGTGTTGAAACCGTCTATTTTTACACATTCCAGCAGCCATGTTTCTTGGAAAATTATTAGATCATAATTACTGAATATTTCATCTTTTGCTGATTTCATCCTAAAAGATCCAGAACCCTGCATATTCAAGCCCAAGACCTTGAGCTCACTCACTACTAAAGTCCTTTTTAATTTTCTTCATTTCCTCATATACAAAACTCATCATTTCTGGTACCATTTCCCGCATAACTGACTTTGTGTCAAATACATTCTCATCTTTCTCTGTACATGAGGAACTCAATTTCTGGTCTTGTCTTAATAGGGCATCATTTTTGGACAATTTGACAACACTTTCTCACTTTCTTTCACATAATTCTACCTGTGAGCTTTCTTGATTAATAATAGGAGTACTTGAAATAGCAAATCCTAATTCTCTCTGATCCTCCACCTGAAATAGCAGAGCCTCAGAACCTATTTTGGATTTAAGACCTAATTCTCCAATATGGAAACAGTTTTAATGTGGGAAGCGAACCCATTCGATGTCACTTGTTGAAATGAGGTATAAATCTGGAACCTTTTTTGCAATTGATAAAATTCTGCTCCTGTTAACAGCTTTAAACGCTGTCTCTCTTTTTAATTGGTATAGCCCTAATTGTGGATTGTAAAAAAGGAGGGAGGAACATCAACAAATGAACGCGTATTTCTTTAACACATGAAGGAGTCTGTTTTTCTTGGATATCAAAGTCACCACTGCTTCTCCTTTCGTAATCCATTGAGTTCTGTGATTCTTGAGAATTCAAAGGAATGTTTTGATCCTTAATCGTTACTGCTGTCTTTATCTGCTCTAGTGGTGGCATCTTCTTGATACACTGCTCTGCGGATTCTTGGCAATTTTATTACACTTATTAAAGATTGGTTCACAAATAATGTTTTGCTTGTCAGAGTTATCTTGTCGTCTTCCATCAAAAACACCATCTGTAGAATCAGATTTATCTTTCCCTATGGTCTGGGGCTTTGTTGTCACATTCTCTGGTTCAATTAAGGGTTGGTACTTTTTGCATTTATAGAAAAGTTTGGTTCATGTAATCTTGCCTATATCAAGGCATTAGTCTGAGAGCCGATAGAGACTTTAGCTGCGGGACAAAGCACTATGTCACTATCTTCAAAGTGGATAATTTCTTTCTCTTTTTTGGGGACAGAATTATCATAGGTTTGATGATCAGACGGGGTTATTCCTCGTCCCCTTTTTTTGTATGTTTTTTTGTCAGAGCTATTTATTATCATTTGGAATATTCAGAGATTTAACAAATCCGTTTTTAATCAGATCTTTATTTTTTGTCTCTTCTTATCCTTTGATTTGTGTTCAAACTTATTAGGGCTGGAAGATTTCTGACTCAAGTCTCTCTTCCGTTCTTTCTCTCGTTGCTTTTTGCCTTGACTTTGCTTTGAAATTTGCACAAGAAGTGGCCTATCAGGTACTGATCTTGGATCTGGAGGTGGTATCTCATATTTAGGCATAATGATTACGTTATCTGCCATATTTGATAGTCTCTTAAATTATTTAAGTACAGAATTTGAAAGTGGGGTATCATCAAAAAGATCTTCTACTTCTTGATCACAGGCGTTGGTTGTTGCATTTGCTATTGGTATGTTATGGTAATGGTTATTTGTAAAGCGCCTATACACAAAACACGTGTTTCAAAGCGCTCAAGGAGGGAGTGAACAAGGGGAAAAAAACAACAGTCATTCAGAGCCCTTGAATTTTTGAATTATACAAGTCTACACGTGCAAAGTGGGTGCATGGAACAAGTGCATATACTGCAGTTAATGCTGTAGGTAACCGCAAATAGGTCTTATGAGTTTTTCCAAGTGCATTCAGGTGCCACCATGCAAGGAGGGGAGACAAGGGAAAAACAGATAGACGATCGTCAAGGCATGGTGCATTCCAATCGTGCAAGTGCACAGACAGGTGCAGGAGGGGGCCAAGTGCAGGGGATGGATGGGGTTGGGGATGGGATCAAGTGCGCCCAGTCAGTCAGAAGCTGTGGTAAGTGCTGAGAGATGCCACTCTCATGGGTCATTGACCAAGTGCAGTAACAATGAGACAAGTGCAAGGCCGAGAGGCAAGTGCAAGAGGACTGGGGAGGGTGTCGTGGACCTGTGAGAATCTGAGGTATACCAGGTGGCCAGTCAGCAGGCTGAACGGAAAAGGAGGGAGAGAGGGGTGGAGCAGAGAGAAAGGTTAGCATGGTAGAGGGAGAGAGAAGGAAGAGGAGAAGAGGAATGTCTTAAGGAGTTTCCAGAACTTAAGGAGATCAGGCTCAAGACAGTGGGCGACAGGGAGACTTGTACAGAGCATAAAGATCTCCTTCTGAATCTCTGCTTGGTGAACTGTCTCACTCACAGAAGGTTTGAAGTAGATGAGCAGAGGGCTCAGGTAGGACGGTATTTAGGTAGGCAACATTGCAGATAGGTAGGCCCCAGGCCCCAGAAAGCCTTATGGACATTGCCGAGGATCTTGAACTAGATCCTTGCAGCCATGGGGAGCCAGTGGAGGGATTTCAGTGCCAGAGAGATGTGGTTCCTGGGCTTGAGGCCAAGGATAAGTCTTGCGGTTCTGTTCTGGATGAGTTGCAGAGGGCACAGAGGCAGGGAGGTTGAGAAAGAGGCTGTTGCAGTAGTCCAGCCTGGAGAGAACCAGGACTCTGGAGACAGTGAGCTGCTGGGAGAAGGTGAGAAAAGGAAGAGTAACTCTGAGGAGGTGCAGTTGGTAGTGGGACTTTTTAGAGATGTCCGAAAAGTGAGTGGAGAAGGAGAGAGTAGAGTCGAAGATGACCCCAAGGTTTTTTGCCTCGCAGGTGGGTGCAGGTGCAGGGCCAAGGGAGGCCAGCCAGAGTGAGAGTGGGAAAGAGGGAGCAGGAGTCCCAATGCAAACAATCTCAGTCTTACGGGCGTTGAGGCAGAGGTCGTTTGCAGTACACCATGACCGAATTGCAGACAGACAGATATGAGCGAGGTAGAGGAGGTGGTTGAAGGTAGCCTGAAGGCGAGTTACGTGTCATCTGCATAACACTGGAAGTTAGAGATGAAAGTGTCAATCACACGTGCAAGGGCAGCCATGTAGACATTGAAGAACCAGGGGGATAGGTTACAACCCTGAGGAACACCACAGGTGGAAAGAGTTATAGTAGAGAGAATGGACCCAAGTTACACCTGGGATGGACAGTCAGAAAGGAAAGTGGTCAACCACGCCAGAGTCTGACCTGTGATTCCCAGGGTGTCATGCAGACGTGCAGTCAGGATGTTGTGGTTTACTGTGTCAAACGCAGAGGAGAGGTCAAGAAGAATGCGGACAGAGGGAGTGTTAGTCTCGAGATTTGAGAGCAGGTCTTCACAAGTGTTCAGAAGAGCAGTTTCCATCCCTCTAGATGCTCTAAAGGCAGACTGATGGTCATGGAAGCAACCAGCAGTTTCAGTGTGGAGGGTAGCTGGGAGACAGCCAGCTTCTCCAGGAGTTTGCCCAGGAAAGGGGTGATAGAGATATGGTGGTAGTTTTCAGGAAAGTAGGTGTTGGCAGAGGGTTTCATAAGTAGAGGGTGCACAAGGGAGTACTTAAGAGAAGTTGGGAAAACTCCAATGGCAAAATAGAGATTGCAGAGATGAGCCAAGGGTGGAGTGAGGGAGTCAATGTTGTCCTTAATGGCTATGGAGTGGGCAGTGGTCCACCTGTTTGGATGAAGCCTTCATAGACCATAGTTGTCTGGTGACCTAATCAGATATGATGGGAGTGAGAGAAGAGAGGAGAAGTGATAGGGGGCCAAGGGAGGCTCCAGGGGTGTTGGTGAATGAGGTGGTGCGAAGGAGAGAGAGGAAAGGATGTCTTGGTTTTATTTTGCGGTGAAGTGTGCAGCCAAGGCCGAGCAAGGGTCCTGAGTGGGTGTGACAGAAGAGGAGGCTGCTACAGGATTCACCAGTGACTTACAGACTTTGAAAAGTGTGTCAGTGTTGTTTGATACCAAAGAGATGCAGGCTTGAATAAAGACTCTTTTATTGGTGTGGATGCAAAGTCGATATTGCCTTTAAAGGAGGCCACAGGCCATTTTGTCAGAGGGTCCACCTGACAAATTCCATTTCCGCTAGCGGCTCTACACTTGCGTTTAAGGCCAGCCAGATCAGAGTCGTACCAAGAGTTGCACTTTTTGGAAGGCTTCAGTCAGACCCTCATGACAGGGGCAAGAGTATCAAGGGTGTTAGAGATAGAGACAATGAAGTTAGCGAGGGAATGTGTCATGGTGGGAGTCAGCCGCAGTAGTAGAAGGCGGAGAGTAGGTGGAGGCAAAGACAGCTGCAGTCACTCTTTTCATGGGTCTCGTGACTTTGAGACCGAGTGGCCGCACAGGGTGTGCCGATGCAAGAAGAGAGGAGAGCTTCAAGTGTGATGAGAGAAGAGAGTGGTCCGTCCAAGAGAGAGAGGCAGTGATAGGGATAGAGAGATGTATGTCATTAGAAATTAAGGCATCCAAAGTGTGGCCCGCTGTGTGCTTAGATCCAGAGGGTAAGATAGAGAGAGAGAATCACATAGGTTGCGGAAGGGTCCTGACGAGTCAGGAGAGTCTAAATGGATGTTGAGATCACCCAGCAGGAAGAGTTGAAAGGAGGAGGAAAGTAGAGAGGAGGCCAGGTCAGACCATTCCGAGAGGTAGAGAGTGGCCTGTCCGGGTGGCCGATAGAAGGTGGCGATAAGGAGAGAAGATTTAGGAGGGAGTGAGAGTCTGCAGCCTAGGCACTCGAAGGAGGAATAGGCCTGAATAGGGATGATGGACAAAGGTATCTATGCTAGGAAGATCAGAGCCACTTCCCCTCCTGTCCCCTTGGTCCTGGGCACAGAGAGGATCTTGTATCCTTCAGGGAAGAGTGTGTAGAAGCTCATGACAGATCTGTCCTTGAACCATGTCTCTGTGATGGCAAGCACATCAAGATCCATGAGTTCAAGGAGGTTGCAGATGTCAGACAACTGTTTGACAGCAGAGCGAGAGTTAAGCGTGGCAATATGAAGCCACTTGCCATCTTTGAAGGTCTTCTGGTGGGTGGGGGGCACAGGGGAAGGTGGTCTCCCCTGAGGCCGGCAGAAGAGCCCGAGGGATAGTGGAGGGTGGTGGAGGAGCGGAGGCCGACAAGGGAGTCGGGACAGTGAGGAAAGGAGAGGGAGCCTGTGCGGAGGAGGAGGGCACAGGGGGCAAGGGAGCCTGTGCGGAGGAGGAGGAAGGCACAACAGGCAAGGGAGCCTGTGCAGAGGAGGAGGAAGGCACAACAGGCAAGGGAGCCTGTGCGGAGGAGGAGGAAGGCACAACAGGCAAGGGAGCCTGTGCGGAGGAGGGGGAAGGCTCAGCAGGCAAGGGAGCCTGTGTGGAGGAGGAGAAAGGCACAGGTTGAAACATTTTTGTTCTTATCAAGGGTTTCTCTATTTAGGCAACTTTCCACATAAGCAAATGAGTTAGTGATTGAATCTTGAATTTTATCAATTTTGGCATCTTGGTTTTGATTTCCAATCTTGAGATCATTAATTTCATTCGATCATACTGTGTTAAGCGCTGATCTCAAGCCCACCAGTTCTCAATTTGTGTTTATAATTCTAACAGAATTAGAGATTGAACCTCTGTTCTTAATAGCTCAAAAACATTCACTAAGGAGGTCAAAATGTAATTGAGGGCTGATAAAGTGTCATCTGAGGGACTTCTTTGCTTTTTGTTTACTATATCAGTAGGGCTGGTGTATTTCCTGATGAAGACCTTTGTAGTGGGGATTTAGTTATTTCAATTTCGGAACTTAATTTGAAAGTCCTGTTAGCGAGAGTTAGCATTTGTTGTTCTTCGGTCATATCAATACAAATCTCTGGTGTTTCACTTTTAATGTCAAATTTGTCAGACAATGGGGGGAGCTGTAGCTAGGCAGATTTCCAGGGAGTATGCATCTCCATTGCTCCAACAGCATGTTTTTGGTGGTGAGTGTTTATTCAAGACTTCTCGCCCACAAGGCTTGTGGGGAGTATGTAAGACCCTGCTTCGAAGTGTTCTGCAGTAAGGAAGGTTGTTGGAACTTGTGAGTCTTCACAAAAAGAGTTTGACTGAGCTAGAAGTGCTCGAGGAGGATACGTCCCAAACACCATATCGAGTTCAGGTGCTTGTAGGTCATCAACCAGCATTGCACTGCGTAGATAGAGTATAGATATTAGAAGGGCTGGCATTCTTTGTATCGACATTGATTTTAATGGTATATATACATCCAAACAGACCAACACTAGGCCAAGAACTTGTCCAACAATTCCAAAATTCCTTTTGAGCAGAATCTCCTTTACAACCATTATAAGCACACTGGCACCAGCGTTTGATAAATATTGAAATGTGGACTGCATCGTTCGATTAGCACTTGTCGGCTCACAGGGCTTCCAAACACAGTGCCCCACATTCACCGGCAAGATTATCCAAGGTAGACAAATGAATGAGTACTTGTCGGCTCAAAGGGCTTTATAATACAATGCCCCACAGTCACCGACAAGGCTCTCCACGCTGAATAAGGAAGGCTCTCCACGCTGAATAAGGGAATGAGCACTCGTCTGCTCAAGGGCTTTTAAACAAAATTCAACGCTCTCCCTGACAATGGTTTCCACGCTTAGCAAGTGAAATAGCGTTCGTCGACTCACAGGGCTTTCAAACACAGTATTTCTCCAACATCCGTCGAAAAGAATGTGAGATGCTCAAGGGTTTGTATTGTTAGGTGAGAGATGTATCTGCTGGTAATGTTTTTTTAGCCATATGCTGGTTTACAGTCAAAAGGGGAAAAAAAGAAGCGCCGAGAGCTGGATGCAAAGGCTTACTTGTTATTGAACTCAGATGAGCTCTAAAAGATAAAGTCACTTCTTTTGAGCTGAACTATAAGTAAAGTAAGAGTCAGCTAGCAGCCAGAGCAGGAACAGCGCTTCACAGACAAAGGTTCGTAACAAACGTTCGATTAGTTGAGCTGTGGGTCGCAATCTTCACTTTTCGGGTTCATTTAACCTCATTTACCACTGCCAATATATTAGTTATGGTGTTCCTATCCCCTCAGAGCCTTCGGGCCACAGAACACTGAACACTCTGTCCCACTCTGCACCGCTCAGGACCTGATGGTATATGGTTAAGTCTCCTCCTCCTCAGTGGGTGAAACAGTAGACAGACTCCCAAAGAAAAACAGACTAGTCGAATGAGGTTGAACTGGTATCCTCGCCACACCAAACACTCTGTCCCCTCTAGGTCTTGTCTTCTTGTTTGGTTGACTGGTAGAAAGGTATACTCTATGGAGGTATAAGGGGAAACAGGCCCACCAGTGACCACCACCCTGGTAACATCCAACTGACACCAGTGGAATCTCAGCGCACCATGTTCGGCACACACATATCTCACAGATGACCGCACTCACTTCATGAAATTACACACATCCGGCCAGATCACCATGCCTTCAGGAAGAACATGGAGAAAGAAATGGTGGGGATACATGCACACTGCACTCAGATAAAAGACCTGAGAAGTACAGACTCGCACAGACCTGCCACAGGTGACCTCAACCAACCCTGATTGCACAGAAGGGCACATCACAACCTTGCCTTGCACAGATAACTACATACACGCCACAATTCAGTCGGACTAACCAGATATCATTACCTGGAAGACTCAAACACACACACTCACCCCTTTAACCACCACAGAAGAAAGGAATTCTCCCGTCTGCTGCAGGGGGTAATTACACTACCATGATTACTGAATGGAATTACTGAATGAGAATACAAACCACCAATTCCAAAGATGCAGCAGCGAGGGCAGAAACAGAAAAGGCATAGACCCAAAAGGGGAAGGACGAAAGAAAGTTAGGAAAGATCAGGAGCTGCACAGGTAACCATACCCAAGTTTGATTGCTAGCAACATTCCATACCAAACAAAATGTACCAGAATTCATACGCTGATGACAAACCACCAATAATCCAAACAGCAATTTTTGCTCCACTGCCACAACGCTAACATAGTCCAAACAATGTTACCTTTACTCAATGACACAGCACTCCAGCTGCATGCCAATAGACCCCTCATGGGGAATCTCACACACAACTCAAAGGGCTGCCACCTAAACACCTAAGCAACGTTGATAAACTTAACTCCGTAGGGAACATCAACCAATACTCAACAACAACTAGCCATTCCGTGCTGCACCACTCCAGCCACATTTTAATGAACCCCTCCATGGAAAACCTCGTACAAATCTCTACATGCTGTTACCTACACATCACAGCTCGTTGATCAACTTTACTCTGTAGAAAACGCCACCTGATACACAACTGGTCACTCCATCTGCACCCCTCCAGCCACATGTCAATGGATCCCTCCACAAGGAACCTCGTACAGAACTCTATGTGCTGCCTCCTAAACAGGACAGCCCCTTGATAAACTTTAGTCTGTGGAACACTTCATTCAACCACTCTATGCCACACCACACCAGTCGCATGTTACTGAATTCCTACTCAGTGACTGCCCGTGACCTACCGCACTTTGCCGGCACACCAGCATGCAGTTCATGCCCTACTCATTAGAGAGCGTTCATTTACCACCACATGCTGCACCACACCAGCCACATGTTAAATTAATTGGTAAATACAATGGTCATTAATACATTTCACATAACCACGTCATACCATACAACACCGATCGCAGGTAACAAGATGTCCCTAAAGAGAACATACTGAAGCACAATAAACAAATTCAAACATACTAAACCGTTTCTGCAAAGATTTCAAAACATTTACCTACCATTAATGGGGCATGTTCTCCAAGCACGTCCCTCATAAACTACGGATGTGACTGAATAAGCGAAATGTCAAGGCTGGTTGATTTGCCAACATAAACATATGTAACACGCTGCATTCTCACGCAAGCACCTGCGTATGTAGATTCACTCAGACGCCACGATTGGCCACATTAGCAGGAATCCACATGCGCAATAAAATATAAGTCTTCAATGTTGAAATGAGATAACATGAAGGCAATACCAATTAAGATAACACCAAAAAACTTAAATGACAACTCTTCATAAACACTCTGAAATAACAACCATGTGTGTACAATCCCACCCCCACAGAGCTCTCCCACCAGAGGGTGAAAGGAAAACTTTACTGTGAAAACAACGTCTCCACATGCTTAACAACAGTGGAGAAAACTTCACTCATAAGTGAAAGTTAATCCCCAGAAGCTTCCAGCAAATGAATCTCCTGCATAGGGCAAGGATGCAAGGATCAAACTCCTACACAGTTTCCATGAAAGGAGATCCTTCTAGCACTGCCACAAACATAGGCACCTCCCCAGGTTAGCAGCTAACTCTTCTTTAAGGTCAGCGCCATTGAATCGTCTAGCACAGATCATGCAGATTGTCGCGCTCTTAATAAAATATCATATCATATCATGCATAACCAACTAAAAGCCATATAAGTGTTGGTGATGTCTTTACTATCATTGTCAAAAGCCAGGTCCTGCTTGACCCTCAAACTGCCCCCCTAGCACTGCTTCATTAAAAGTACCCAGTGTCAAGTCCTCACCACCCTGCTTGCGCCTCACAAGTCCATCGACAGTTCGCTCTCCATATCTCATTCCCCATGACAGAACTTGGCCCATTACTTGATTTCTTCCTGCAACTGTCTCCAGCACACCATAGGTTGCATTCAGCGTGCACTCCCATGACGTTCCCAGTCAACATCATCTTTTGTGGCAGGGACTATGAAGAGAGCAGAGCTCTTGCATCCATTGCCAGCCAGGGAACACTAGTTTTCGACCATACCACTTTAGACCACAGCCACCGAACCAGTGATCCTCTTGTCCTCATGTCTGCTGCAGCATTGAAGGCCTTTTTTGCCGTAATCTTCCTCTCCAGGACGGGACCACCAATCACCAACTACGTTCCTGGCTACCGAGCCTCCAGTGGCTGCACTCAAGGAATGCACTGTCTGGTATGCAGACACGGCACAGGGGGCGAACGTTCCCCGACTGCCACAAGAGCTACACTGGGAATTACTCTGTTGGCCGGACCGACTTCGATCAAGCACTCACTTTATCCGGTCCACAGAACAGGAGTTACCCGTGGACCCAAGTGGCCAGGGAACAATTCAAAATAAGGTGCTGTGATACTGCCCTGGGTGGTGGGATACTGCACTCGGGGGAGCGAGGAGGGGGTGGGGGGCAGTGGATTCCCGGTTCTTGCTGCTTCCTCCATAGCGGCTCCAAGGTGAGGCAGAACCTTCACAGCAGGCTGAAGGGCAAACTCATTGCCAAAGATGTTGTAATGGAAGTCAACTGGTCCACAAGAATATGACGCATTCCAATGGGTTCCAAGTAGGACTCATCTGTTGGTTGATATGTACCAAGGTCGGTCTGGCTTTAGCGCAGAGCCGCCCCAGTCGAGCAACCAGGGCACCATTAGCCCCCGACCACACCAGCTTGGGGGAGTCTTTTAAGCTCTCCCTAGAGCTGGTATGGTGGGAGAAAGCGCGGCAGGCCCCACATTGGAATTAAATACGCCCGCTCTTGTGCTGGTGCCAGGCTTTCCAGCGTGGGAGCGGGGCACATTTAATAACAAAAGGGCACTGATGCTTTCGCATCGGCACCCTATTTCAGTGATTAACTCCCTGTTCTGGCGTGGGAAGTTAGAAACAAATGTGGTGCCCGAGGGATTGACCTGGGGTGAGTGGGGTGGGAGGGCCCCGGGTGGGAGGGCCCCATTTTTGTTTCACTGCCTGGGGCGCTGCTGCCATTAATGCCGGCCCAGTACTAAGGTGTTCCAGCCCACCAGAACCAAAGGAGGCCTGCGGGAAGATGGACTCACAGAACAAAGCATATGCTGACCTCGGGTGGTCCTGTCAATAACATATTTTGTAATGAATGAAGTGTTTTTTCATTGTTTTAACAATTGTGAAATTAAATTCTGATTTCAGCCTGAGCGTTGCACAGGAGATCTGTGATTTTCATTAGATTGAGTGTAAAGTGTTACAGTGATAGCAGTAATAGTGCATGCTTTCAGCAAGGAACAGTGACATACATATGCTGTAGCTGTAGGTGTGTTTTGTTGGACAAATGTATGCAGTATGCATGTGAGCTGTTGAACATCTGTACTGTATATTTCCATACATTTTTCGGCGGAAAGGTGAGCACCGTGCATGCTCGCTGAATTAGATAATTTCATGTCCTATTCATTCTGAGGGTCTGTCAGAGCTATGCTCCCAGATGGCTTAGGGGACATGCAGGTGCATATGAAAGGGAGGCAGAATGATGAGTCACCATTTTGCCCACCTCTTGATTCAGGAACACAAAATGGCGACGGATTAAAGCAATCGGTGCGTACCCTGTGACTC